>NC_062555.1:11191278-11491278 GCF_016906955.1 Phacochoerus africanus | reverse complement strand
TCTGATATATATTACTTGGCAGCCCAGAGACTACTCCGCTTTGAGCAGAAAAACTGGCAGATAGCAGATGTTAACAAAAAAAGAAGAAAGAAAGAAAGAAAGAAAGAAAGAAAGAAAGAAAGAAAGAAAGAAAGAAAGAAAGAAAGAAAAGAAAGAAAAGAAAAGAAAGAAAGAAAAGAAAAGAAAAGAAAAAAGCAGGAAATGCAGGAGGCAAGCAGGACACCCTCATACGGAAGGGGCATCACCAAGAAGATGAAATTTTGTTATTTGAGGAGTTAAATAATATGGTTTTCAAAATGTGCCAAGACCATACTAAATATGAAAACCCCTCATAAATAAGAAAAAATGGACAGCAGAAAGCATTATTTTCGAAGACAAGACCATTTTCAGTGCTTCCAGTTTTGGCAGCCCAACTTACATGAAGCTTATAGAATATAACATGTATCAAAGTATCTAAATGAGGAGTTCCCGTCGTGGCGCAGTGGTTAATGACTCCGACTAGGAACCATGAGGTTGCGGGTTCGATCTCTGGCCTTGCTCAGTGGGTTAAGGATCTGGCGTTGCCATGAGCTGTGGTGCAGGTTGCAGACACGGCTCGGATCCCGCGTTGTTGTGGCTCTGGCGTAGGCCGGTGGCTACAGCTCTGATTCGACCCCTAGCCTGGGAACCTCCATATGCTTCGGGAGCGGCCCAAGAAAAGACAAAAAGACACACACACAAAAAAATCTAAATGAGATGCGGCAAACAGATTTGAATGAAACTCCAGAAGAATCTTCGTAAATGAATAGTTTAAAGTACAATTTCCTCACCGTCCTATGTTCACACTTCTCACTATGACTAAGAAATAAGTGATGTGTGAATTAATGAAATAATATTAATGAACTCTTCGTTTTTATTTAGAATTCAATGTTTGTACTTTATGCTGCATTTGACATTTGATTATATATCAGGGTCTTTCGTATTAAATCCTCTAGCGCCCTCATTGTAAGCCTTAGAAGCAGTGTTCTTTTTTGATTTGATTTTTATTTTGTATTGGAGTATAGTTGATTCACACGGTTGTGTTAGTTTCAGGTGTACAGCAAAGGGATTCAGTTGTACATACATCCATTCTTTTTCAGATTCTTTTCCCATATAGGTTTTTACAGAATATTGAGTAGAGGTCCCTGTGCTACAGATTAGGGCCTTGTTGGCTACCTGTTCTATAAATAGTAGCGTGTATCTGTTAATCCCCAGTTTATCCCTCTTCCCCCTCACCTGTCCACTTTGATAACCGTAAGTTTGGTTTTTGAACTCTGAGAGTCTGTTTCTGTTTTGTAAATACATTCCTTTGTGTCATTTTTTAGGTCTTATTTTTAGGGGCTACCATAGGGTATTTGTGTTTCTCTGTCTGACTTAAGAAACAGTGTTCTTAAGTGTAGAAGTTCTTCTTTGGTGGACATGTGGTCAGTGGGGAGACTGTCACTTCTCACCGTACCCTTGGAATTCATGTCCTAAACATGCATACTGAAAGCAAAACACTGAAACATCCTTGAAAGAGCTTTCTCAATGAGACACCTAAATTTAAATGTATGTGTTGTTGGAGATACCAGTGTTGCAATGATCACACCTCTGATCTTTCAAAATATGGCTTTCAGAGGTCTGCGCCTAAATGTTTAGTCTCCCAAAAAGTTCTGCTGGTGTTCCTTTGTGAAGTGCCCCCCAAGTCATCTCTTCATAGCCCATTTCATTTGATGACGCAAGACTCAAAATAGCCAGTGAACTCTGTTCTCTGTTTAATCTGCTAGGTTCTATTTTTATCGCACCAAAACTTCCTGGAAAGAGGAAGATCTATTGCCTCCAGCATTAAACATTATCCGGCCCTTGATGCGTGGACTCTCCCCAACATCACTTCCGTCTGTCCACCCAGTGCTGCTGAATTCCTCCATCTTTCTAAAGATTAATCCGTGCAGTGCTAAAGAGAATAGCCAGAATAATCAAGAAACAATAATATTTATGCGTTCTGTTTTCAGATGTGTGTGTATTCAAGGTAGCCGCCCAAATCTGGATCTTTGGCCCTGAAGATCCCAAGAGAAGACTTCATTAAGGTCATGGGGAAAAGTCCTATTTGAGTTTCTAAGCAATCAAGGGCATATTCCAAAAGGCAAGTGGGCTTGTGTTACGACATTCTGGTCACTAGGCCAAGTTTCCAAGACAGGAGGCCACAATGACTCTTTAGCAACCGACATCTTTGAGAGAAGTAATCAGAAGACAAACCAGTGTCACTGAGTTTTCATCCATTCCTCCATTCCCAAGAGAACGTGTCCAGTCTTTTTTTAACAGATACCTAAAGAAGAGTGTGCTTGGGGGCTATCATTTCCATTCCTTAGCGTCAGAGAAGAATCCTCCTCTTATTCAGAGTCCATCTCTTCCTGATCAGGATAGCGTGACGTCATGTATCCGTACACTGGGCCTTCAGGGTCAAGAACGGGTTATTGACGATTCAATCCAATTTGGCAAATAGTCATTGAGTCCTCTCTTCAATATGTCAATACGCAGTGCTGTACCTCACTGTATTATTGAGTCTCCCGTCCGGCTGGGCTGTTGGGTACAGACTCTGGGGAAAGGAATAGTCAAGTCTTAGGCACTGATTTTTGAAGTGCTGGGCATTTCAGGTTTTGAAGTTTCTTTGCTTCTGAGTTTCTGCTGCTCGGGTTTTGGTGATTCCCTTTTAGCTCTCTGAGCACCTCCCTGGCTGTACTTATTATTTCTTTGATTCCTGTACCAACTAAACCTTTTCACTGTCTCCTTCCTTTTCTGTGCCTGCCCTAGGAAATAGTTCCAAGTTTTTGTTTCTTTGGCCACTTTGGCTAAAATCTCCCTGAGCAAAGGAACTCCACTTTCAATTAGTGAGAAATAGAATCCATCCCTACGGTGGCAGTATTACAATTCGACCCACAGAGGTGGCACGAATGCCCCTCGTTTAGTCCCTTGTTTATCTTGGGAGCCCATCCCTGCAGGAGAAGCCACCAATAAGCTGCCTGTAGCGTAGTGCCATCACTAGCTGGTCCCAAAGTCTCCCCAGAGCTGTTTAGAGACAGGTGGATGGGGCTGGGAGAGCCACATAAAACAGGTGCGATGGATGCATGAATCCTCCTGATGGTGGCAGTGGATGGAGAACTGGCAGTGGGGGCCCTCCATGGGGGTGGAGAACATATGTGTTGGCAGGAGCAGCAGCAGCAGCAGCAGAGGCAGCAGGAGAGAAGAAATGGAAAGAGTGAGGCTTGTAATATATCACCAGCTTCTGTCCCCAACCCCATGAAAAGTCTCATCTCCTTTGGGGCCTGAGTAGATCCTTCTAAGGGGAAGTGAGCCCTATCTGGTTCCTTAGGATCTCTCCAAACCCATCCCAGCCACTACTGAAACCAGCTTCAGGTAGAGGTCCTTAAACGCCCCTCCCGATTAGCTCGTGATGAATTGTGCGGTGTCAAGAGAGGAACTGCATTTAGCCTTGCTTGGCATGCGAGGGCTCCGTGGCGGTGTTTACAGGCAACACTCCTGGCGAGGTTGGCGGCACTGCTGCCACCGTTCGGATTTGTTTGCTTTTTCTCACTGGCACTGCCATCACACTGGCAAAAAAGTAACTGCGGATGGAAAGGCGAAGGCGGTTTACCCGTGAGTCTGTGCTCTCCCTGTATCCCTGCTTCCTCCACGGGGTTATAAACCATCCGGCCCAGCTCAGACGTGTGCCCAGTCCCCCGAAAGATAGATGGTCCCTCACTCTGCGTGGAGAGTCAAGCACAGAGAGTGCTGAGGGGTAAGCAGATGATGTGGTCACTAAGAGCTGGCTTCCAGTCTGGAAATGAAATCCAGAATGACAGACTCTACTTTCTAGATCCCGGTTGCCAAACGTTCTTGCTCAAAGTCAAGGAGGAGGTATTCAAAATGCCCCCATGTGCATGTCACGGCTCTCTTTCCCATTAGGTAGATACGTAAGGGGGAAAAATGAGATACTTTGTAATTGCCATACTACGGAGCATTTGTGAGTAAGTGCATGAACTTATTTTTAAGCCCATCCTCATTCTGGCGTAGTATAATGTAAAATATGATTGCTCCTTACGTATAAACTTCAACTAGCTGTGGCTCTTAAAATTAGCTGTAGGCTCTTTTTTCCCCAGATCCACTGATAAGACAAAAGAATTGCTTTGGAAGATCTACCTATTTAAAACAGCTCCTTCGAGTTCCTGTTGTGGCGCAGTGGAAAGGAATCCAACTAGGAACCACGAGGTTGCAGGTTCAATCCCTGGCCTCACTCAGTGGGTTAAGGATCTGGCGTTGCCGTGAGCTGTGGTGTAGGTCGCAGAGTCAGGTCAGATCTGATGTGGCTGTGGCTGTGGCATAGGCCAGCAGGTGTAGCTCTGATTCGACCCCTAGCCTGGAACCTCCATATTCTGCGGGTGCAGCCCTAAAAAGCAAATATATATATATATATATATATATATATATATATAATAAAATAACATGAAACAACTCCTTTGGTGACCATTGTTCCAAGTTCAAGAAGAAATAGCTATAAAAACAATTGCTATATTTTTTGTATTGGTTCTACACATTTTAGAATATGAGATAACTACATCATCCATTCTTTTATATAAAAGATACAAAATATGGATGAGTAGGTGAACACTTGTTGGCCTGACCCATTTTTATTGAATGTTGTATTTTGTTTGACTTCAACTTTTCATTTATTAGCCTTATCTTTATCCCTTTTTTTCTGATGATACTCCACCAACCACAAATATAGATTGGGGGTCTGCTTTTTGCTCAGTATTATTGCGGATGAAAACCATGAGTCTTCCTGAACTTTGTCTAACTACTTTCTTGGAAAAGCTCTATTTTTCTCCAGCCATTTTATTCCCAAAAGCCTTAACAGGACTCGCCTGCTCACCAGTACCTCTCAAGCAGATCAAAGGTTTTCCAGTCTCTTTTAGTGACAAGGACCAGCCTGGTTTTGGTAATCAGGACTCATTCCGTGTGTTTTAAAAGAATCCAATCTAAATCCAGTCTAGGAGTTCCTGTCATGGCTCAGACGAAATGAATCTGACTAGCATCCCTAAAGATGCAGGTTCGATCCCTGGCCTTGCTCAGTGGGTTAAGGATCTGGCGTTGCCATGAGCCGTGGTGTAGGTCACAGATGTGGCTTGGATCCTGCATTGCTATGGCTGTGGTGTAGGCCAGCGGCTACAGCTCTGATTTGACCCCTAGGCTGGGAACCGCCATATGCCATGGGTGTGGCCCTAAAAAGACAAAAGTAAGTAAATAAATAAATCCAGTCTAAAGCCTGACTTGTGTTAAGAGATCTGCAGTTGGGAGAAGAGAGCATGTCCATTTTCTCTTTTCTTCATCTCCCTCTTCTTCTCTTCTTGATTTCCCTGGGATCGTGGAAGAAAAGATAGAATTAGACCAAAAGGAGCAGAGCCTAACTCCATATGTCGCAACCCATCAGGCTTTGTCTTCTCATGTGTAGGTGTCTCATGAGATTTCCTTTGTGGGTTAGGTAGAGGTCCCCCATGAGAAATTTCATGCTTCACAGTTCCTGATACAGGCCATGCGTGCCTTGACAAAGTTCTTGCCCCACTATCCATTACTGCCCCCAAGATCCACCCACAGCCTTTTACTTCTGGGCTCCCCTCTCCCAAGCAGTCAGGCAATACCAGGTCCTCTCATGTTGACAAAGCCCATGCCTTTCTCAGCATCACTGGTCTTCCAGAAACCTTGCTCTATCGAAAAAGCCAAGTGCAACTAGTCCAGCACTACCTTCTCTCATTGCCTTAGCACTGAGTAAGGGCCAGCGAGCCTCAGCCCTTCAGAATTCACTGAATGCAAAGCAGGTATCAGCTTCTCAAATCCTGGGATCACATAAGAATCCCAAAAGACCCTTCTTCACCCTGGTGATTGCATCACAATTCCTATAAGTCTCTTGACCTCTGTAGCAAGCTTCTTGAGAAGAGTAGCTCACGTTTCTTGCAGACACCCTCAAGTTCTTTGGGGTGTTCTCCTGGATGTCCTTCACAGGCCCCAAGAAAGGAGCGTGGGGTATCTCATCCCCCCACCTCGAGGGGTAAGGAAATAACCTGGAGGAACTTCTCTGCAGAATTTCCCTCTTGTCTTACATTGATCTTCCGAGGACAATGGGCTTAGCGGTGTAAGGCTGATTCTTCATGCAAGTACTGCAGAGGTAAGTCTAGCAGTTCAGGTAGAGTTACTTTATCATCTCTTTTTCTAAGCTATACTCATTGTTGACTAAAAAGATATATGCACAACCTAAAAGTTAAGAGTTAAGTTTTATTTGAGGCAAAATGAGAGCCTCCGCTAGGGAGGCAGCATCCCAAGTAACTCTCAGAAAACTGCTGGGAGAAGGCAAGGGGGAGGATATATAGGAGTTTTGCAACAAAAAGGCAGGGAGCAGGAACAAAACATATTAAAAGATGCAAAGTCTGGGCTCACTGAAATTGCTCCTTTGCTATGCAGCCACCCGGGGCTCGGTGCTCTCACAGCCTGAGTTCCCTCAGGGCTCACAGACTCACCCTTGGAGGTGGCTGCAATCGCTGGAGAGTGTGACATCTTTTGTTCACTGATATGGCAGGCAATATTTTCCTTCTTTTTTTTTTTTTTAAAGGGCCACATGCACGGCAATATTTTATTTCTCATTGTCAATGTCCAGTACATCCTGTTACACAGCTAAGTGACTCCATCATCTTTCTAGTTCCTCAAGGCCGATCCTTCTTGAGTCCTCCCCTGCTTTACTCTCATATCCCATCCTTCACTAAGTCCTATTGCATCTAAAACGGACAGCACTTATGCCTTGAATCCAGCCAGCACCCAGATTGGGACTTGAACCCACGCACTGGGACACGATCCCAGCCAGAAGCCGGTTTGGGACTTGAACCCATAGTGTTTTTTACATTAGAATCACTCACCTGCTGTGTGGACTTACTGAGGTTCAAGTTCTTTCTGTCTCAGCACAGAAGGAATTCAGTGAGAGACAAAGTGATAGGCAAGAAATAGATTGATTAAGATAGGATGCTTGAGAGGCAAGCGGGCAGGCAAGGAGGCGCTGGCCCGTGGATCAGGTGGGCTACATTTTTATCATCCAAGGAAAGTGGGGAGGGGGAAGAGCCTGCTTTCTTCGTCGTTCTCTGAGCAGATGTCAGGCTTACATCACCAGCTCCTCCTTCGAATCTGGTAAGAGAGTATGTGACCCTGTGAGGCCAAACTAGGACTGTTTGGCACCTATCAAATCAGAGGAGGGCGTAAACATGCTAAACTGTGTTGTCGTCTCAGGTTTCCATATAACAGGATGCTCCTACTTTGGAAGGTCATCTTCCCTTGAATTCCTGTCCTTGGCCCTAAGGATCATTAGTGTGTCGAACTTGCAAGCAGGCCTCTTGATGACCTCAGGCACGTCTCATGCGTTTATTTACGGTTTTATAGTTAGGCAAGCCTGCTTTGTTCTGAGGGCTTTCTTGAGCCACATCATGAACATCCAGTGGTCTCCCCACGTTCCCTAGGTTGCCCTCTCTGTCTGTGGTCCCCTGCTGGGACTTCTGCACCTGCCTGGGTGACCATCCTACTCATCCCTCTCACATTGACTGCTAAACATATGATGCGAGTTCCCGTCGTGGCGCAGTGGCTAATGAATCCGACTAGGAACCATGAGGTTGCGGGTTCGGTCCCTGCCCTTGCTCAGTGGGTTAAGGATCTGGCGTTGCCATGAGCTGTGGTGTAGGTCGCAGACTCGGCTCGGATCCTGCGTTGCTGTGGCTCTGGTGTAGGCTGGTGGCTACAGCTCCGATTCGACCCCTAGCCTGGGAACCTCCATATGCCACGGGAGCGGCCCAAGAAATAGCAAAAAGACAAAAAAAAAATATGATGAATCCTTCTGCTTGACGGCCCCCTGGTGTTTCCCTCCTCCTCACGTGATCATGTTCTTACCCTTCAAATGGATCCGTCTTCCTACTTCCCTCTTTTGGGGTGGTGTTTGTGTGTGGTTGGTGGGTTGGTTTTTAGGGCTGCACCCGTGGCACGTGGAGGTTCCCAGGCTAGGGATCCAATGGGAGCTACAGCTGCCGGCCTGCACCACAGGTCACAGCAATTCCGGATCCTTAACCCGCTGAGCAAGGCAGGGAGCCAACTCGAGTCCTGTGGATACTCGCTGGGTTCGCTCACCGTGAGCCACCGCAGGAACGCGCCTCCTCCGCTGTTGAGCTGATGTTCATCTCACCGGGCTGTTGTGAGGACGAAATAAATTAACACAGACACAACGCACTTTATCACTGTAAATAGCGACATGAATAGGCTGTTCAAATTCAGACCTCCTCCTCTTTGGAATGACAGAGGCCAAGAGAAATGGTTTGGACAAATGGTTTGGTTTGGACAAAGCAGAAGTATCCAAATTTGGTGGTGACTGAAAACCTGAGGTTTCTCTTAAGCAGGCCTTCCTTTGCCATCCTGAGCTTGCACATTTAAACATTTCCTCATACCACACTGTTCCTTCCCAGGTCATTTCTCAGACAGCGAAGTAGACTCTGTTTCCCTCCTAAGTCGCCTGGGGCAAAATTGTGCTTTTTGGGAGTTCCCGTCGTGGCGCAGTGGTTAACGAATCCGACTAGGAACCATGAGGTTGCAGGTTCGATCCCTGGCCTTGCTTCGTGGGTTAAGGATCCCTCGTTGCCGTGAGCTGTGGTGTGGGTCACAGATGTGGCTCAGATCCCACGTTGCCGTGGCTGTGGTGTAGGCCAGTGGCTACAGCTCCAATTGGACCCCTAGCCTGGGAACCTCCATATGCTGCAGGAAGCGGTCCTAGAAAAGGCAAAAAAGACCCAAAAAAAAAAAAGTGCTTTTTGTCTCCCGAGGTTTAGTTCTGATCCATCCGCCTCCCTGTAGTTCTGACCATAACATTTCACACGGGCCACTGGTGGAAGAGGCCTCCTCCAGCAATATTCACTCCAGAGGCAGTTCGGTTTGCCCTTTCTTTTGTTCTGAGATCCTGTCTGCAAAGCATGCTGTCTTTTGGACACACACACACACACACACTCACACACACGGCCACACCCAGCCCAAATCACACAGCTGCCCCCAAACTAGCATCCACCCATCCTGGGCCGAAGACCCGCCCGTCGGGATGCGTGCAGATGTGTCTGCCCTTTGACTCAGGTATGTTCGTTTCTGATCTTTCAGTGACTTAGAAGGGACCCTTACTGAGACACTCGAGGTCCTCACGGAGCCTTGTTAAAAAATATCTATGAAAGTAAAATGAACTCGTCCACACTCTAGCAAGGCCAGGCCATAAATTCAGACGTGGTGCCATTGAGCAGAGACAGCAGGCTGTAAACGGCGGTGAAGGGCAGGAGTTAATTGAACTCGGTGCACTTGTCACACGTGGGAAGTAGCCACTACCTGGGACAAGACGGCTGCCCCCCAGTCCCCTGCGACAGCCCGGGGGTCACATCCTGAGCTCTGCAAGGGCTTCTGGGTGAGGGGGAATCATACACAGATGACCAATTTTTTCATGGTTCACAGCCGATCAAAGTGAAATTCAGCAGCTGTTCAGGACAAGTGACCACTGTAACGGCTGTAATATAACCTGCTAAATAGAGAGGGAATTGCATTAGAGCAAGAGGTTAGCCATGATTATCGGCAGGTGAGTGCTTTATTGAAGTTGAAAGACCATTAACATTGATAGAGTAATTATTTCAACTTGAAAGTAATTACCTTGATGGGTGATAACTTCTCTAGTGTTCCCAGATTTGATTGGACCAAACAATCGTGAGTTCCTGAAGCCTAGAAAAATATTACAACAATACTGTGATTTTTAAATTACCAAAACCACTGTTGGAATATTTTAATTATGCCTAACAGTGAAAAGATCTTACCTTACACTGCCTAGTGACCCCTCATGTAGAGAGAGACATTTGCTTTTTAATCCAAATGCAATGACCCACACCCACCACCTGTGAATACATATGTGATGGGTTTGCAAATGAATCTTTTTATCTCAAGATAATGTTTAAGGTGAAACATCTTGTTAGAGCCATGGCTGGATGTTTCTAAGTTCAAATGGCTGGCATTGGGGAGGTCCCCGAATGGCAGCTTCTGGCTTCGTCATCGAGGGTTTAAATTGGTATCAATTACATATTTTGATAATGACATCCTCAAAATTGAAAACTTCTGGATGTCATGTATTGTGGATCCCAAAGCTCAGATTTTAGTCAGTTCTGTAATTTGCGCGTTGAACTAGCTTTCTTGCTTGATGTGGTGCAACTCCAGTAAAAATGTACTGTGTGGTCAGGGTGTTTTCTGTTTATCTGCACTGAAGATCAGCAAACAAAAGTTGAAAACCTGAGCTTCTCTGAAAACTAAGGCAAGTATGAAAATTGTGAGTCATTTGCTGTTGAGGAACGAGACTCATAAACTCCAAGGTGGTTAATCAAGACCAAGAAATACTGTGGGACTCTTCCTTTCATCCGTTGTTCCCCATGATTCTTGTACACTTTTAAAATAGGCACGACCTAAAAGTTCAGAGAAGTTTTATTTGGGGCAAGATGAGGACTATAGCCCGGGAGCAGCAGTTCTGATAACTTTGAAAAAATGCTCCAAAGACCCACAGGGGGCATGTCAGAATATATGTGATTTTGGTGAAGGGGGAGGGGCACGCAACCAAGCACACATTTCACGGAAGGTTGCTCTGAGGCATGTCACCATGAAGGATTTTAGTGCTTTTCTAGATATGAGGAGAGGCAAGAATTGGGCTCATAAAATCTCCTGAAAATATCTGTCCCAAGACCTGTTTTGCCGGTTTTCCCAGAGCACCTCACTCCTGATCTCTGCCCTGAGCTCTTTTCAGGGGGTGTTGGGTTGAGGGTCAGCAGCTGCAGTGGCTCCCAGTTCGGTCCTTGTAGAGACAGATGGCAAGTGCCAATCTCCAGTTCACAGTCTATTTTGAGACTCTCTTGCACCTAAAAGCTACAACAGATGCAAAGAAAGCAGAAAGAGTCTCTTCTCTCTGGGACCCGTGGTGTTGGAGCAAATAAGGAAAGAGATGAATTCTGCTACAATAAGCAGTTATTTGGCCATGCAGGGGCATTGATTGTGCTTAAAAGAACCTGGGGGAGCTCTAACTCATACCCCTGCTTCCAACCCAACCCTCGCCCTAAGGAAGTGAAACACCATTAACCACAAACTGCTGCCTGAACCAACAGAGCATCATGAGTTAGCCCTGCTGTCAGGAGAGAAGGTGAATGTGGCATCACCTTCAGGTTCCTGGATGACTCCTTAGACCTTTCGACCACCTTAGAAGGATTTGACCAGGTGATCAGCCAGTGAAGGACTCTCTTGATGGCCACACTTCCCAGGAGATTTTTCCTAAGGAAAACCTCAGACTCTCCTAAGGACCAAACAGGTTTCCACCTGTTGTCTGAGAGCCACTCAGGATGTTTGACCAAGCAAGCCATAAATGCAGAGCGGAAGCTGTGGGTTCCCTCCATCTCCCCTTCTCCGCTCTGAATTCCTCTCATAGGTGAAGTCGCCGAGTCTCTCTTTCAGAGGGAATCAGAGTGCAGAAGTCCTTCCCTTCCAAGTTGGAGGAGACTTGCTAACTGAGAAGAACAATGACTGGTTTGAATTTGGTAAAAAAAAAAAAAAGGGGGTTTGAAATGAAACCATGGGGAAAGGAAGAATTGACGGTTGGGATCGCACATCTCGCCATTAAGTGCACCAAAAAGTCAAGAAATCTGACCCAACTGACATCACGTCAGAATTCAGGCCGACCGAGTGTCGTCTACAGCTAGGCTACAGATTGGATTAAGGAGCCCCTCAGGTACTCTGAATTTCAAAGAAGTGTAATAACTCATTTTTAAACATTTTCGATGATGCTTGGATTATTAAATGCTCACATTACAAAATCAGAGTCCTAATCCCTTCACAGAGGTGCGTGGTCTACTCTGAAAGATAATGGCCACGTCTAGATAGTAAAATTACAGTATATTTTTAGCGCGTGTAAATGGTACTTTTTGACAAGACACAAGTAATGAATTTTCTCATATAAGTTCCTATTGGGTGATTATGATACAGAGTTTTATTTTCGCTAAAGCAATGACGAGTGTCATGGCTGGGTACTTGTGCCCATTAGTGGCTGGTTCTGTGGGGGGTTTTTTAGGATGGTTATTGATCTCTTGCTGAGCTGAGATTCAGGTTTTATGCCAGAGAGCTTGATTAATGGGTTGGTTTCTATAAGTGGACTGAATGGGGATAGAAAGCAGGGGCAGCCTGCTCTGCCAACCCCAAATCCGTCAAGATGCGTGGCTCATTATGAAACAGTTATCAAGGATACATGAAAAATTAATTGGGCTCCGTTTGATTCTGCAAAGAATCGGCTTTCTACTTGGCGGCACCCCCCCCATGCCCTCTTTCCAGATGTTGTGCACGGGGGCCCCCGGGAGGAACGGCAAAGGAGATGTATTAATACATTGTATTGATTAGATCAAGACCCCTGACAGTTATTTGTAGAGATACCATCTGGCCGCTGTTCGAATTCCTTCACCAAAAACAGGACGTGACACGTTATTAATCTCAACTCTCTAAGTATAGACAGTTGCCTTTTCTGCTAAACCGCATTTTACCATTCCGTGGGAGCTGGAGGCAGACCTGAAGGGTGTGGAAATTAAGGTTATTACACAAATTGAGCCATATGGTCCAAATATTTCAGCACGAAAATTGCCAGGCAATAAAAATTGCTCCTGCCTTCCTAATGGTGTAAATTACAGTTTAACCGTGCCTCCGATGCTGTCCTTCTGCCGCGCTTAACTACTGTTACATGAAGGACATTGTTTTAAAAATATAAAAAACAAGTAAATGCCAGCAGCGTGTTTTACAATCTGTTAGTGTGTCATTAAGAACACTGTCAGAAATACATAAACATAACGGCAGGCACCCCGGCATACAAAAGAACTCGCATGGAAACAGAAAGTGTCTTGAAAAGTCTCGTCTTGAGCTCTGTCGTGGCACGAGCGGGTCCCCCCTGGAGAGTGTCCAGAGAGAAGAGCCCTGCCTGATGCTTTATTCGAATTGGCAACGGCATCGTGTTTCCAAATGAGCCCTCCCTGGTGGGCCTCTGCCCCAGTGAGGGGAGAGTGAACCCATTCTATGCTAAATGATCCCAGTTGGCCCTTTTAAGGGTTTCCGCTGGGGCACAGCAAAAAGACCCCAGCGTCTTCCTCAACGGTGGCCGGTAGGATTGAAAGCACAAAATCCAAAGAAATCAATCCTTTTCTTTGGGGGCAGACTGGCAAGAGGACGCTTCCGCAAGATATGAAGACCATTCACATTTGCAGAAGACCGGACCCCGTCAAATGTTTTTCTACCTTTTATCCTAAACCACCTGGTATTTAAAAAATACACCCGTACAGGTCCTAAGAATGCCGATGCTCTCGGAAACAGCACACTCCTCCAACTCTTTGGACGTCTCAGATGTTCAAGACACAGCTGAAAGTAAAATTCAGGAGAAAAGTTTATCAGAATTAGATAGAAGCAAAATTTGAAGGAACACGGCTTTTAAGTCCTAGTGGAGATAGATTTTTTCTTTACCTTTTTTCATCTCTACCTCTCCAAAGTGGGGGAGGCCTAGCTAGGGTCTGTTTTACCCTTTATGCTCAAAGAGTTTTTAAAAAGAGGGAGAACACCAGGAAACTATATCTCCAGCTTTATCTACCTCTCTCTGTGTGTTTCTCCTTTGTGGCCATGCCCTGCAATTAACGAGGACCAGTTATTCTCTCCTCATGGCTTAAAGGCAGGGGTAGCGACCTGTTACTGGGGTGTTTTCTGCCTGGAAAGCGCTTTCCCAGGGAGCCCCAGGGCTGGCTTCCTCCCGTCCTTCCTTTCTTGATTAAAATGTCACCCTCTGTCACTCTCAGGGAGGACTTACCTGGACTGTCTAGCTATCATTCACTCCCCACCTCCATCACACCCACTTTCTATCCCTCTCCCCTGTTTTATTTTTCTCTTCAATATTCAACACGATGTAGCAGGATATATGTTTGTTTCTTTTTTTTTTTTTGTCTTTTGCCTTTTCTAGGGCCACACCCGCAGCATATGGAGGCTCCCAGGCTAGGGGTCCAATCGGAGCTGTTGCTGCTGGCCCATGACAGAGCCACAGCAACACCAGATCCAAGCTGCGTCTGTGACCTACAGCACAGCTCATGGCAATGCCGGATCCTTAACCCACTGATCGAGGCCAGGGATCGAACCCGCAACCTCATGATTCCTATTTGGATTCGTTTCCGCTGCACCACGACAGGAACGCCTATTGGCTTATTTTTCTTGTTTACTCTCTCCAACCAGAAATATAAGCCCCATGAGGGCAAGGAATTTTGTTAACTTGGCTCCCTTTTTCCCAGAACCTAAAACAATGCTACTTTTAAACATCTGTGTAATGAACAAATGGGTTAATGAATTGACAGACTCGGGAATGAGCAAGAGGTAGTTTGCATTTTGTTTCTTGTTTCTATTCAAACCATAATCATGCTCTAGAATTTTTTCTCAATTCTTTGGTAAAGCTCTAGATTTAACCTGAGAGGAGAGCTGCATGTTCACAGATAAATCCTATTGAGGTGGAATCATTCTTATCTTCCAGTTTTAATCAATAAGCAGTTATTGGCTGATAACGTTCTACATAAAACACGTTGTGGGCACATGACACGTGCTACCTCAATCCATCTTAATACCAGCTTTGTGGGGTGAGTGTTATTATTTACAGTTTATTCCTGAAGAAATAGACACTCGGAGGCATGCCCACGGTCACACAGCTCTGGGAGAGCTGGGATTTAATTTCAGGTCTCTGCTTCTAATGTCTGTTCTTTCTACTGCCCACTGCTCCCTCTTTAGTTATCAGCCTAGAGGAAACAAGAAGTTATTTACAAACAGCTAAAGCCACAAATTATAGTTTAACACAATCCAAGTGAGAGAATCCACATAGCTTGCTATGACTGTCTAGTAGAAACATAGGAAAGATTCAAAGCATTAAAAGATCACTTGCTTTGAAAAACTCAATGAAGACTTTGAAGAGAGTCTGTGCCTTAACCAATGGGTAGAATTCAAACAGAAGAAGAAAAGAGAAACTGGTATTTCCTTCTTCAGGCAAAGAAACAGAAGCCTGGTCTTTAAACATCTGCTGCCTCAGGAAGTAGACCGGGGATATTTTTTCCAATCTGTTCCCATTTATTGGGCTGATATTAAAACAGTTTTGGAAGGTCCCATTGGGGCTTCATGGTAACAAGCACAACTGGTATCCAGGAAGATGGGGGTTCAATCCCTGGCCTCTCTCCATGGGTTATAGATCCGTAGTTGCTATGAGCTATGGTGTAGGCCAGCAGCTGTAAGCTCCAGTTCGACCCCTAGCCTGGGAACTTCTATATGCCACAGGGGCAGCCCTAAAAAGCAAAACCAACAAACTAACAAAAACAGTTTTATTCAAATTATCCCCAGCCAGGGCTATCCAGTGAGGCCGTCCGTGGCTTGGGATGGGCTGGTGGCTTGGAAACTGTCTTGGCACCTTCCACGCTGTGCCTTGGGGAGGTGAGGTGCCCTCAGCAGAGCAGTGGCCCAGGGGGCAATAGGAACAGAGGAAATAATTCAGGACATGGTGCTTATAATGGTCTGCAGTAAATGCACAGAGGGAAAAATCAGTACCCAAATGTATTGCTGTGCTCATGTATTGAAAGGGTTCTGTCTAGAAAGACTCATCCAGAATTTTTTTAAGAAAAAAAAAAAAAAGTGTTCTCTTTTTTCCCCCTTCCTTCCCTAACAACTCATTTCCCAAAGCACGTGCTGCTTACCCAGTCACAGCAGGACGTAACAGGATGGTCTTGGGTAGTTAACCCAAGAGCCCAGATGACCGTCATAGGGGACGAAAAGGCAGGCTGGTGGTTGGGCACCTTAGCAGAGACGTCTCCAAAGCTGACTTGAGATACTAAACTCGTGTAAAATATTACCTAGGCAGGAAGTTCCCGTTGTGGCACAGCAGAAATCAATCCGATTCGTATCCATGAGGAGGTGGGTTCCATCCCTGGCCTCGCTCGGTGGGTTAAGGATCTGGTGTTGCCGTGAGCTGTGTTGTAGGTCGCAGATGCGGCTCGGATCCTGAGTTGCTGTGGCTGTGGTGCAGGCTGGCAGCTGTAGCTTCGATTCAACCTCTAGCCTGGGAACTTCCATGTGCCTCAGGTGCAGCCCTAAAAAGCAAAAAACAAAAAAAAATTCACCTAAATAGAACGTGATGGAAGATAGTATGAGAAAAAGAATGTGCACACACACACACACATATATGTATGACTGGGTCACTTTGCAGTACAGCAGAAATTGGCACAACATTGTAAATCGGCTACACTTTAATAAAAAGACAAGCCGTACATTACCTAAAGTTCGCAGCGCTCGGATGATGCCTCACTTCGCCATGGACAGTGCTGGGTCCCAACCCAAACCTCATCAGGGAAGCCTAGGCTCTCATCCCTGGAGCTCGGACCTCAGCCCCGGGGGAGGAGGGGGGGGGAGGTGTGGACGCCCCTCCAGGACCTGCCCTTAGATGCCACAGAGCCGCTTCAAGGAGGAAGGGGAAGGAAGAGCAAACCATCTTCCCCAAGTGGCAGCTGAGCTTTCTCTGTCACCCCTGCCACCATCTTTTCTTACCTTGTCTGTGGTCCTTTCTGCTTCACAAAAGGAACTTAACGGCTACCTAAAATTAGCTGCCCACGTATTGCTGTGCACATCCCACCGTGACTAATGTGCTTCCTTTGTGACCTACCGCGTTCTGGAAATAGAGTCATTAACACGCTCGGGTTGAGCGCCGCCAAGTCCTCGGGAGAGACCACCTCTTTGTCCTTTCTGCCCAGAGGAACCTGGGCCTGGTACCTCACGCCTTGGCATCCTTTCCTTAACAGAGTGATAATTATTTATTAGTGGAATATATGCTTATTATATCCAGAAATTAAAGTGGTTAGGGCGTTGTGCACCCGGGTCCCTGCGGCTGGACGGTCACATCTGTTAGAAATAAATCACTTGAAAAAATTATATTAGCTTCACAGACGGTCAAGGGATGGAGCAAGGGGAGGGAGGGACGACTGGTTTTCAGTGTTGTGAAAGAGAGGGTACAGTGTTCAGACACCAACTCCTTCTTCCCCTCTTGGAACCCCAGCTGGCCCATTAACGGTATGTCCTATGTATTCATGACAACGCAGGCAGGAGAAATTGCATGGTTAGTGGGCTGATAAGGATTCTTAGCAAGGAGTAGAATAAAAATATATATATATATATGTGTGAAGAGAGACATCCCCCCCCAAAAAAAAAAAGCCTTTTTTATTTTTTTGTGGTGTGGAAATTCCAGGAAAAAAAAAACAAAAAAGAACTAGAGGAATTTACCTCTGAACTGTTATCTGGAGTTTCTTTCAACTGGAAACAAGGAAATTTAAATGGAAAGATTCTCCTTGGTAAAATTTTCTCCTTTAAATATGTTCTCTTTAATGCTATCATTTGCATTTCCTTAGAGTTTTTTCCCTTCCTAAGGCAGAAGGGCATCTTAAATGCTTCTCACCAATTATTAGTTTCATCAGGCTGTTTGGGGCCTCTTTTTACAATAAGTGGTGACATCTTTTTTTGGGGGGGGGTCTTTTTTGACCTTTGTAGGGCCACACCCAGGCTAGGGTTTGAATAGGAGCTGTAGCTGCTGGCCTACACCACAGCCACAGCAATGCCAGATCCTTAACCCAATGAGCAAGGCCAGGGATCAAACCCACATCCTCATGGATCCTAGTTGGGTTCATTAACCACTGAGCCACAAAGGGAACTCCTGCGGTGTTTTACTATAGCACTCTTAGGAATCTATAGAAGTTTCTTGAGATTTCCAGAAATGAGAAATTCTGACCTCACTTTCAAAGATCCAAAAAAAATAATAGTAGCTCTTTGTTTCCTACCTTTTGAATAACTTGGTAATTCTGCTTCAGAATATTAACAGTTTATCTCTGATAGCATCTAGAAGCAGTGATTCAATTGAGTACACCTTTGAAAGCCAAATATATCACTTTAAAAGTCAATATTTGTTTCAGCAGTGACTGTTTCTATTTTGGGGTGTGTGATGTACTGAGTATCTTCATTTTTGAGACCTCCGGTCGGTCGGGTGCGCTCCATTGAAAACCCCTTTCCAACCCCTTTCTTTCCACGTGCAGAGTGCCCTCTGCTGGCCATGTGTACATGCCACGTGCCACTGCCAAGATGCCAAGCCGCCCATGCACCCAACCTCGAGCAGTTAAGATGCACCTGAGCATCTTAGGAAGGTTTTTGGAAAATCCTTGCTTCTTCTTGTACCAGAATGATGGCAATTGTGAAAGTGGCCGTAGTTCACTGTAGTTTTCTTTTTACTGCCGTATTATTGCACCCTGTTGGGGGATCCATCTGAGCAATTCATGTGTCCTACTTTTAAAATGCCCAGATGGTGACTACGTGCTCTGGTTTGAATTGGGCAGGGCTCATCTTTCATGCTCTGTCGTCTGCCTGGTTATCAGAGAGACACGAGACAAGGAAAATTCTCCCATTTTTCAGCTCCTCTACATCTGTTTCAAGTCACCCACAGGGAAAGATGCACGTGCCCAGTTGTGAAGATGACAGGCCCCATGATAACTGAATATCGCTTCCCTGGGATGGGGGGTGCCCTGGGTACCCGGATCGCCCGGCATCCCTCCTAGTTACCTCGTGCTGTGTAACTGATCACTTGCAATCTTGTAAGTAACACGGGAATGAGAGGCAGTGTAAATATTTTATACCTTGCTGGAACCACTTAGATTTGCATTGGTCTTCTTGATTCTAGACTTGAAGCTTAACAGAGAATTTAAATCACTCAACCTGAGAAATCCTCAAAAGAACGAATAAAGTAAATGTAACGGCGAAGCTGGTTAAAATAGCCCGAGTGTGTGATAGAGGCGTAGGATGCTTTGGTGCCATCACGTTTTCTGCAGCTTCTGTCTCCAGCCGTATTCTGCAAAGTGCCAGCTGGGGCAGTGACCGTCGGCATCATTTTTATCAATAATAGTCAGCACTTCCCACTGGGAAATTAGTCAAGGGGATGAGAATTTTTTTTACAAATCATCTTTCAGCATTTATCTTCCAAAAAAGTACCACAGGACTTTTGTCCGTTATAAGGCAAGGCCCTAAATAAGTTCCTGGTACCTATCTTAGAACGTTATTCATGATCAGCTAGTGATTGGATTCCACTTCAGTTTTCGGAGAAGAAAATGATTTTGCTCTTTTCCTCCTTCATAACAGTTTTTCCGAAGGAACAGTGTTAATATAGTTCAGTTGTCGCCAAACTTTCTAGAATGGGCACTCCTATAAAACGAACTTTCTAGAATGGGCACGCCTATAAAACGAACTTTCTAGAATGGGCACGCCTATAAAACAATAATTTGGGGAGTTTACATCCCCGTTATATGTATGTTTACTTATTTGTAAATTATAAAATATATACTAATATATGGAGTTCCCGCTGTGGCGCAACAGGATCAGCGCATCTTGGGAGCCCTGGGACACATGTTCAATCCCCAGCCCGGCAGGTTAAGGATCTGGCATTGCTACAGCTATGGCTTAGGTCATGACTGCAGATGGGATTTGATCCTGGCCTGGGAACTTCGTATGCCGCAGGGTGGCCAAAAAAATTTTTTTAAATAAAAAACATGTACTAGTGTAATAATATGTAAAATGTTTTCAACACTATGAAAATAGACATTTAAAAGGAGTAGGCATAGATAAAATCTCCATTAGAATATTGGCTTAATCAGGAGATCGTACCATCCTTAGCTAGCACCTCGAGGCATGGTACACACTTATTGAAAGATTCACTGTTAAATATTGGATGTCAACCCGTTTTTTTCATGCAGTCTCCTTGATAATATCAAAATTTTATGTCCATTTCTGGTCAAATGCGATTGGACTATCTGTTCATATCTCATACTATAGTCGGTAAAGTGTTTGTCTCATATGTAAGGAATATCAAACTGGACAATTACTTGTTCTTTAGTTAGGAACTTAGGTATGATATCAGAACCACAGTTTTTTGTTCTTTCAGAAATCAGGAAAGTCACCCACCCACATCTCCAAAGGTTGTGTAGTTAAAACCAGATAATTCTTGTATGAACCCACTTAGCAGGGAACCATAAACTGTATATGAGGATGTGCCCAAAGCAAGTAAATGAGATAAATATTTCCAGCTACTCCACAGTGTACAACACCTGTTCTTCCCTTTGTAGGGACTGATCCAGAACTTTGTCCATCCATTCAACCAATGTATAGATATCCAAGTGATCAATATATATCTGGGTTTGCAGCAGTGAGTACACCAAACGTGCTTTCTCCTTGATGCCTTTATTCTAGTGGGGAAAGACAGTAAACAAATACAGAAGGGGTGTGTGTGCGCACGCACACGTGTGTGTGTGTGTGTGTGTGAGAGAGAGAGAGAGAGAAAGAGAGAATTGAATGGTAAGGACAGTGGAGAAAAATCAATCATAGCTGAGGGATCAGATGGCTGTGATGGCCCACTGGGGAGTATTATGTTGGCCAAGCGTGGGAAATGGGGGAGAGTGTTGGCCTGTTGGGACAGGGAAGGTGGTATTTAATGTAAGGAGGCCAGGGAAGCCTTACAAGAAGGTGAAATTGGAGCAGAGATTTCAAGGAGAAAACCATGCCATTAACTAGGAGAAGAATCTTAGTTGAGAAATGGGGGTATAGATTCATATTCTGGGTTTCAAGAGTCTGGGTTTGGTTCCTGGGTCCATGCATTCCCAGGATCCATCCGTTTGTGCATTGACCTTCGACCCAGGATTCTGAAAGCTCAGGTTCAACCACTGACATCCCTGCGATACCCCTTTTACAGGTAAATGCTTTCATTGCTTGGGAACATAATGCTCAACCACCAGACGAGTTGCATAATGAAAACGTTTTCCCAGTTTCCAAATCGGCTCTTTGGGTCCATAACACGTACATGCGAGTAATGAAGTCTCACCCGAATGCCAGTCCATCCTCTGACTATCTAGCGCCCTCAATCTCTTACATATATTCTTCCAAAAGATCCTCATATTCCAGGTAAACCAGAATAAAATGCATTCACTGCAACATAGAAGGCCTTTCCAATTACTAAACCCTGCTTCAAGCCCAGGAGTTCTCAATAATGTCCCATATCTTTTTCCATTTTTTCCTAATTCCATTTTGATAAGCTCTGGCCCAAAATAAATAGTAAGTATAGCCACCCCAAAACATCATATGTATAATATTGGGCTAAAAGAAGAGAATGAAATTTTTTTTTTTTTTTGCTTAATTTTTAGGGCCCCACTGCAGCATATGAAGTTCCAAGGCTAGGGGTTGAATCGGAGCTTCAGCTGCTGGCCTACACCACAGCCACAGCCACAGCCACAGCCACATGGGATCTGAGCCTGTCGACCTACACCACAGCTCACAGTAATGCTGGATCCCCAACCCACTGAGCGAGGCCAGGGATCAATCCCGCATCCTCATGGATACTAGTCAGATTTGTTTCCACTGGGCCACAAAGGGAACCCCCGAGAATGAATATTTATATACATGACACAACAAGAAACAAAAACAGTACAGTCTATGGAATTTATTTCTGTACTAGCTCATGAGGTCAGTAGTATATTTACGAGTTCCCTTTTTTTGCACTTTCGATGAATTTTTTTTTATTTTATTGAAATGTACTTGATTTGCAATGTTGTGTTACTTCACTGCACAGCAAAGTGACTCAATTACACATATCCTTTTTTCATATTCTTTCCCATCGTGGTTCATCACAGGTATTGAAAACAGTCCCCTGCACTGCACAGTAGGGTCTTGTTGTTTATCCATTCTGTATAGAACAGTCTGCCTCTGCTGATCCCAAACTCCAGTCCTTCCCTCCCCCACCCCCTCCCCCTTGGCAGCCACAAGTCTGTTCTCTATGGCTGCGGTCTATTTCTGTTTCACAGATATGTTCACTTCTGCTCTATTTTAGATTCCACATGTAAGTTATATTATATGGTATTTGTCTTTCTCTGTCTGACTTAGTATGATAATCTCTAGGTCCACCCATGCTGCTGCCAAAGGCACTGTTTCATTTCTAATGGTTGAGTAATATTCATATATATATATATATATATACATACACACACACATACACACATACACACCCCCACATCTTTTTAATTCACTCATCTATCGATGGACATTTAGGTTGTTTTCACGTCTTGGGTATTGTAAATAGTGCTGCCATGAGCATTGGGGAGCATGTGTCTTTAAATTAGAGAGTTTTTTCCAGATAGATGCCCAGGAGTGGGATTGCTGGATCATATGGTAGTCCTATTTTCAGTTTTTTCGAGGCACCCCCATACCATTTTCCATAATGGTTGTATCAATTTACATTCCCACCAACAGTGGTAGAGGGCTCCCTTTCTCCACACCTTCTCCAGCATTCATTATTTGTAGACTATTAAAAATTTTTTTAAATTTTATTTTCATTCTTTAAGGAACTAGTAAGAAGTCATTTCCCCTTGATACTCCTTGAGCATCCAGACAGGATCAAGAAAAAAAATTTTTTTAACTAATTGTAGACTTTTTAATGATGGCCATTCTGATGGGTGTGAGAAATTTGCATTTCTCCAAAAATTAGTAATGATCTCTTCATGTGCCTAGAGACCATTTCTTTGGAGAAATGTCTGTTTAGGTTTTCTACCCATTTTCCTATTGTGCTGTTTGGTTGTTGTTGTTATTATTGAGTTGTATGAGCTGTTTGTATATTTTGGAAATTAAGCCCTCATGTTTCAAATCATTTGCTCCCAGTCCATAGGTTGTCTTTTTTGTTTTGTTTATAGTTTCCTCTGCTGGGCAAAAGCTTTTAATTTTGATTAGGTCCCATTGGTTAATTTTTTCTTTTTCTTTTCTTTTTTTTTTTTTTTTTTTGTCTTTTGTCCTTTTTAGGGCCACACTGGTGGTATATGAAGGTTCCCAGGCTAGGGGTCTAATTGAAGCTGTAGCCTCTGGCCTACGCCAGAGCCACAGCAACATGGGATCCGAGCCGCATCTGCAACCTACCATAGCTCACAGCAACGCCGGATCCTCCTCAACCCACTGAGTGAGGCCAGGGATTGAACCCACAACCTCGTGGTTCCTAGTCGGATTCGTTAACCACTGAGCCACGACGGGAACTCCTAATTTTTTCTTTTATTTCTATTGCCTTGGGAGACTAAGAAAACATCGGTATGATTGACGTATGACTTCCCTTTCTTATTTCCCTAACCAATTGGTGTTATTTGGCTGGTGAGCTCAACCAGACTCATTCATAAAGGATCTGAATTCCTGGTGGCCTTGCCTCAGTAAGCTCGCAGTGATCTTCCAGTAGCGTGGCAAAGTGGTCAGAAAATGTGAGGGAGGCGGGGAAGGATTTCCAGGCTCATGCCTAAGCTTTCCAATATCCATTATGGAATAGCATTTCTATTTTATTCTATCAATCACCCCAGCCCCCCGTCTAAGCACTTTTGTTTTGCCTCCTTGCCTAATGGCAGAAGGAAATCCACATAACGAGGCAACAATTTTCTAACCTCAATTCAGTAAAACCATTAGAGCAGCATTCTTCTTCTAAATTAGCAGATTCCAGAGTCTCTGTTCCAGTAAATAAAACTGTTGCAAATGGGTCTTTAGTCTTACTATGTTTGAAAGGATGCTTCCCTCCCTGCCTTTCTACCCCCAGTCTTCTGGGATTCCTTTATCCCATGTGAAGGTCACATTGCTAACTGTAAATTCCCTTCTGACTTGTAAGATTCCAAGAGCTTTAACTTTGTTGCAGTTTGCTTAAACCTTGGGTGGAATGCTACAAAGGGTTCCTCTTGCATCACACATGTCTGGTACATTTCCTGCACATTGATATTTAAAGCCTGTCCTTTGCGAGGCATTTTTTGTGACTGCTCACTTTAAGCCCATGATGACGTCCTACATGTACCTTGAAGTGCTGGTTTCCATGTGCGTTCACAGTGCTGTCATGAATGTGAGTCTTGCATTGCTCATGGGTGGCAGCCCCTGAAATCCGGGACCTGCGTGCTTCCCGCTTCTTTTCCACTCCCTGTGGCACCTAGCACCATGCTAGAAAAAAGTAGATGCTGGATAAACATTTGGCTGTGGATTTGACCCTCAGACCCTAAACCAATCTCAGCATTTTTGTTTGCTGAGAGCTTTAAACAAAGCATAAAGTCGAATTTATAAATGAAGTACACTTCAATTATAAATTTAAAAATAAATAAAAATAAACAAGGGCCCTTTGAATTCAATAACACCCCCTCCTGCCAGGTTCCTTAGCTGCTTCTATTAGCAGGCATCTGATTTAAAACATTTTTTTTTTTTTTTAGGGCCACACCTGCAGCATGTGGACGTTCCCAGGCTAGAGGTCAGATCGGAGCCACAGCTGCCAGCCCACGCCACAGGCACAGCAAAGCCAGATCTGAGCTGCACTGCAGCCTACCCCACGGATCCTTAACTCACTGAGTGAGGCCGGAGATGGGACCTACATCCTCATGGATACTAATCAGGTTTGTTTCCTCTGAGCCACAACGGGAACTCCCAGAGTCGTTTTTTGAGGGCCAGTGAGGTACCAGACCCATTCAGAAAGGTCGTCTGGTTTAATCCTCACAAAAGTTCATGAGAAGTGTAATCACTACTAGAAACCAAGATTCAGAAAAAGTAAATAATTTGCCAAAGATCTTTTAGTGTGAGTGATAGAGCGGCAATTTGAGCTCTAGTCTTCTGACTCTAAGTTGGCTGTTTTGTTTGTTTTGTTTTGTTTTATTAAAGCACCTGACTCTCAGATTAACCTCATTCCCCACACATTAGTCACTGGGCTTCTCAGAGAATTTCCTCCTGCGCTAAAGAGATCAAGCCCAGCAAAATCATAGGTGGTAGAATAATTTTAATAACACATTCAAAATGCCAAACCCATAGCACATGTCCAGCCTCCGTAAGAAACTTTTTTCTCCTATTTTTGTCCAAAGGCCTGCTAAAAGCGATTATGCAAAATTAAAAGCAATCTTTGATTTGTCGCCATGAAAATAAGAACCACAACTTCTCACTCTCAGAACAAATCAAAGTTGTTTTTATTTTTAATTAAATACGCTTAGCTTAAGGTGTAATGACTAAACCGTGATCATTTCTTTTTGTTTATTCATTTAAAGTGCAAATAAAAGCAGATAATCAATAGATCATAATCTGAAACTGGAGGATTTACAAGTTAATAAGCTTGAGTCAATAGATATTCCATAACGAAGCCCTCAAGGCTGAACCTGACATAATTTGCTTTGCACTAAGCTGGTTGACTTAATGCTTTAATTTAATTCCAATATTAACTGAAAAATCCAAAGAAAAGGGGAAAATTTAAATCCTATTATATTGAAATGTTTTCAAAGCAACAACAAAATCATGCCACAACTGCTTAAAGGGGGGGCCAGCATCTACCTAAACCACCTGGGCTCTGATTGCTGATAACAGTTAACCCTTTGGGGGCCTGGCTCAGGTGAATGGTGGAAGATGGTCTGCCTTTGCCATGTCTTTTCCCTTAGCCTCAAGCGTTACCAAATTCAGGGGGATGATCAATTTTGTTTTATCTCATTTTTTAAATTTTTTACTGAAGCATCACTGATTTACAATGCTATGTCAATTTCTGCTATACAGCAAAGTGATTCGGATATATATATATAATATATCTATTTTATACATTTAAAAGATGTATTATTCATATATATTAAATATTTATATTCTTATATAAAATATTAGAGTATGTTCTTATTTTTTTCGTTATGGTGTATCTCAGGATATTGACTATAGCTCCCTGTGCTGTACAGTAGGACCTTAGCCTTAAGTGTTGTCAAATTTTTTTGGATAATAGATTTTGTTTTATCTCATTTTTTTAAATTTTTATTGGAGTCACTGATTTACAATGCTATGTCAATTTCTGCTGTACAGCAAAGTGATTCATATATATATATATATAACATATATTCTATACATTTAAAATATATATATTCTTTTTATTATATATTTATATTCTTATATAAAATATTAGAATATATATTCTTATATTAAAATGTTAGAACATAGGAGTTCCCATCGTGGCACAGTGGAAACTAATCCAGCTAGGAACCACGAGGTTGTGGGTTTGATCCCTGGCCTTGCTCAGTGGGTTAAGGATCCGGCGTTGCTGTGAGCTGTGCTGTAGGTCGCAGAGGTGGCTCGGATCTGGGGTTGCTGTGGCTGTGGTGTAGGCCGGCAGCAAAAGCTGCGATTAGACCTCTCGCCTGGGAACCTACATATGCCATGGGTGCAGCCCTAAAAAAAGACTATATACAGTCTATATATATATATATATATATATATATATATATATATATACATATATATATATATATTAGACCATATATATTCTTATATTTTTTTCACTTGGTTTATCTCGGGCTACCGAATACAGTTCCCTGTGCTATCCAGTGGGACCTCGTTATTCAGCCATCAGTAGTCAATGGTTTGCATCTACTAACCCCAAACTCCCGCTCCCAGTGTCATCCATGTTTCATCTGCTGACATCGGCTCTCCGTGACTTTGCAGGACGCTGTTAGAGTTGTGCTTATTTGGAAAGCGGTCTTTCTATTCCCCTTGACTCCCCTGGAGATGATCATTCACCCTGACTCCAGAACAGGAAACAGGTCAGAGAGCAGGGCAAGCCTCTCCTGGTTCCCCGGAAGGTAGAAGTGAGAGCCTCTGCATAGGAAGAGGTAGCCTAGGCTGGCTTCCACCTCCCAAAGTCTGGTACCAGAAGGGATGGTGAGAAGGATGGGACATGATACACGGCATACCTTCCAGGTTGTAAGCCAAGGCTCTGGTCCGAATGCCTCCACTCAGACGCTGGTTTTGCCCTTACTTACGTGGCCGTGGACAAGTGGCTGCACCTGTCATTACATCCATTTCCTCATCTGACAATGAGGGTTTAATAGCAGTGTGTGTCTCACAAGGTCGCTGTAAGGATTAAACAATGTCCTATACATAAGACGCTTGGCAAGTGCCTACCATACAGCAAGCACACCCTGTTATAACCCTGGAGAAACTCTTTAGGAAAAGGATAAAAGTGTACATACACGAAGAGTCACATTGAAAGCAGCAGTAGGCCTGCATGCAGCGGTCAGGTGTGTCTGTCCACGCCCCTTTGTGTGCACAGCCCAAGTCCCAACACATCCCACGTGTTACCATTCTCACATTATTTATGAGTTCCCAGTCTGGGTTTTGTTTTGTGCCACTGCAAGTCCCCCTGTAGCCAGAGAGGTATCGCATTTCAGCTGCCCCCCCCCCCCCCGCCCCATTTTCTCGGCCATGCCCACAGCAAACGGAAGTTCCCGGGCCAGGGATGGAACCCAGGCCACAGCAGCGACAACGGTCAGATCCTTAACCTCTAGGCCACCAGGGAACTCCCTCGCTGCCCTTTAACAAGGCTAGCTTTAGCTTTCTGGTCCCATTGTTGTCAGGAACAAGCAGTTCCTTGGTGAACGTAAATGGGCTGGAAGGCACACACGGGCTCTTTACCATAGGGTGCACTTTTCTATTCGGGAAGGATGCTTGGGAAACAGAGAACAGCAATCTCATTGGTTTTGTTTTTTTTTTTTCATTTTTTAAAAGTTTTATGGACGTCAGTTGAGGTACGAGGTTGCGATCATTTCTGCTGTACAACAAAGTGGTTGTTCAGTTACACACGTGCACACGTCTGTTCTCTTTCACATTCTTTTCCCACGTGGATGATCACAGGTCCCTGCTGGCCAATCATTCCACATGCCTCCGGGTGCCGATGCCAATCCCAGACTCCCAGTCCATGTCCCCCCCCCCACCTGTCCCCTTCGGTAACCGTAAGTCTGTTTTCAAAGTTTGTTGAGTCTGGAGTTCTCGTCGTGGCTCAAGGGAAACAAATCTGACTAGTATCCATGAGGACGCAGGTTTGATTCCTGGCCTCACTCAATGCGTTAGGGATCTGGTGTTGCTATGAGCTGTGGTGTAAGTCACAGACACGGCTCAGATCTGGCATTGCTGTGGATGTGGATGTGGTGTAGGCTAGTGGCTACAGTCTGATTCGACCCCTGGCCTGGGAAGCTCCATATGCCGCAAGTACATAAACAGACCAAAAAAAAAAAAAAGTTTGTGAGTCTGTTTCTATTCGGCAAATAAGTTCACTGGTGTCGTTTTTTTAGACTCCACATACGTGATATCATATGATGTTTGTCTTTCACTGACTTACTTCACTTAGTATGATAGGCTCCAAGTCCATCTATGTTGCTGCAAATGGCATTATTTCATTTTTTATGGCTGAATAATATTCCATTGTGTATATATAGGGTACTCTTTTCTATTCAAGAAGGATACTCAGAAAACAGAGAACGGAAATCTTGATTTTTATGATGAACATTTTTTTCCCATTTCTCCATCTCTTTCTGAAATCGTGTGTGTCTAAGTCTCACCACCACAATAGGTGGCAGTTGTTACGTATTTGTCGTTTCCTGTGCCCGCCCGCACAAACTTGATCAGTGCCATTTACACTCCCATCATTTTAGTTGAATAGTACATGTTGTTGGCACTACACACATTAAGTTTAATTGACATTTAAAATGTCTTCAGAAAGGGAGCACCCATCGTGTAGTATCCGTGAGTATGGGTTCAATCCCTGGCCTTACTCACTGGATCAGCGAGCTGGCGTTGCTGTGAGCTGTGGTGTAGGTCACAGATGTGGCTTGGACCCCCACTGCTGTGGCTGTGGTGTAAGCCTCAGCTGCAGCTCCAATTCAGCCCCTAGCCTGGGAACTTCCATATGCTGTGGATGCAGCCCTAAAAAAAGCAAAAAAAAAAAAAGACCAAAAAACGAAACAGCCAGAGTGGCATCTCATGTGCTTGGCTTCTATTTTTCCAACTTCTCTCTTTTTCCTAAATCCAATAAAAATGAGTTTCTGATCCCTGCAACTACATGTTCTTGAATACAGCATAGATTACATCATTTCCCACCACTCTAGTTTGTGAGTCTGAGAAACTGGGAGTCAGACTCCTTATTGGAAAATGCGATTGAATTCTGGGCTTGATCCAAGCAATGTGAACACTATGATAATACACTTTTAGATGCTTTAGACTTTTTAAGTAAGTTGGTAACCATATTTCTCATCCTTCCAAACATATAGACCTTGTATCAGTCAGGATAGGGTAAGGTATGCTGTGGTAACAAATAGAACTGCAGACATCAGTACTGAACATAATAAAGGTGGGGAAAGCACTTGTGGGCTTTCTCCATCTTGCCTTGATGCCAGACCCTGATGGGGAAAGAACATGCTGGAGGATTCTACAAGGTGTTTTTAAGCTCTAGGACTGAGAGTAGCCAACAGCCCTTATTTCCACAGACCACTGACAAAAATGAGTCCTATAACTCCACTTAGGTGCAGTGAGCTGGAGAATGCCAAAAAGTAAATGATTGAGTTCGCTGGTGGCCTAGCAGGTTAAGGATCTGGCATTATCACTGCTGCATATGGCTCAAGTCATTGCTGTGGTGTGGGTTCAATCCCTGGCCTAGGAACTTCTGCATGCTACAGGAGCAGCCAAAAAAAAAAAAAAGGTAAATGGATATTTGGTGAGCTCTAGTGTCTCTGCTGTATACCTTTTTTTCTTTCTTTCTTTTCCTTTTTTTTTTTTTTTTTGGTATGGCATTGCCTGGGATTATCAGTACGATAGTGAACAGAGGGCATCCTGTCTTACTTGATTGTTATATTAATGGAAAGATTCCTAAGACTTTAACATTAAATATAATTTAATGTATGATTTTAGTAAATGGTTTTCTCAGATTAAGGATGATTTCTCCTGTTTTCACTTGGCTAAGAGGTTTCAGGAACAGGGATTGAATTTTGTTAATTCTTTTTTTTTTTGTCTTTTGTCTTTTTGTTGTTGTTGTTGTTGTTGCTATTTCTTGGGCCGCTCCCGCAGCATATGGAGGTTCCCAGGCTAGGGGTTGAATCGGAGCTGTAGCCACCAGCCTACGCCAGAGCCACAGCAACGCGGTATCCGGGCCGCGTCTGCAACCAACACCACACCACCAACGCCGAATCGTTAACCCACTGAGCAAGGGCAGGGACCGAACCCGCAACCTCATGGTTCCTAGTCGAATTCGTTAACCACTGTGCCACGACGGGAACTCCTGAATTTTGTTAATTCTATTAAGATGATCATATAGAAATCAACTTTTCTAAGGACTAAATCCCATTCAATTGTGATGTCTCTTTTTATAAACGCTGTTGAATACTATTTGCTAATATTATGACTTTTTTATCTCATCTCAAGTGATTTTAGTCTATAAAAACTCATTTTTCAGGAGTTCCTATTGTGGCTCAGTGGTAATGAACCCAACTAATATCCATGAGGTTAAGGGTTCGATCCCTAGCCTTGCTCACTGGGTTAAGGATCCAGCGTTGGTTTGAGCTGTGATGTAGGTCACAGATGTGGCTTGGATCCCAAGTTGCTGTGGCTGTGGTGTAGGCCCACAGCTATAGCTCCAAATCGATCCCGAGCTGGAACTTTCCATATGCCGCAGGTGTGGCCCTAAAATAGACACACACAAAAATTTATGATTATGTTCTTGTCCAGTTTTGATATTATGTTAACAACATGTAATGAGTTTGGTGTATGACCCAGTTTACCTATTTTCTGGAACCCTTTGTACATAATATCAATTATCTGCTGCTTGCAGATTTAGATAAAAGCAGTAACAAAAACTTCCCTGATAAAAATCTATGATCTTGGGCCTTTTTGGAGTAAGGGACTGATTCAGGGCTTTATTTTATTTTGTTTTAAAGCTGGTTAATATATTTGAGTGCATTTGTTTAATTTCCCCTGTTTTTCTAAAATTGCCCACATTATGTATGTTTTTACATCTATTATTATAGAATTGTTTACATTCTCCCTATTTTTTTTTTTGTCTTTTTGCCATTTCTAGGGCTGCTCCTGTAGCATATGGAGGTTCCCAGGCTAGGGGTCCAATCGGAGCTGTAGCCGCCAGCCTACACCAGAGCCACAGCAACACAGGATCCGAGCCACATCCGCGACCTACAGCACAGCTCATGGCAACACCAGATCCTTAACCCACTGAGCAAGGCCAGGGATCGAACTCACAACCTCATGGTTCCTAGTCGGATTCATTAACCACTGCGCCACAATGGGGACTCCAACATTCTCCCTATTTTCAATGATAATCTGATCGATGAGGATTGAATATCTGCCATCCTAATACCAAAGACCCTCTAGAAAATGTCGTTTTGAGTTATTTAGCACCAACCTCCCTTTACAAATGTCCCATACTAATTATTTATTCTTCATTGAAGAAAGGCCTTATCTTTCTCAGCTCACCCCCAAAGTCAGGGTATATAAGAGTACAAAAGCTGCATCATATTGCATGCCCCATTAAGTGAAAATTCATACTCATTATTATATTATCCAGCTTATGTGTATGTGTGTGAGGGTAAATGAATTTCTAAAGACCAAATAGTTGAAGTCAATAGAAAGGAAGAATTTACCCAATGATTCAGTGTATAATTATCCAATACCTACTAGGTCTTCACAGCAAATGTTTGCAAGGATCGTGTTTATAAATTTCACTTAAAAGATGTACTTACATTCATAGGATGCTTCGCCTTTTTTCAAAATATCTTTCTCCCTACACTCTCCATGTAAGCAGGACCCTAATCCCTAAAAACACCTTGTGAGTTATTCATTGCTTTAGATTCAACCCTTCATTCCTTCATAACTTCAGAATACTTAAAGAACATCTTATGCATAGAAGCATCTCTTAGATGCTTAGGGTAACAGTAATAAAACCCAGCACTTAGTAAATGTCTGCCACATGTCAGGAGCTATGCTAAGGGTTCACTCACTAAAATTTGCAAACCGAAAAGGTCGTTACTATTGCTAAGTCCTTTTTACATACGAGGAGGAAACCGGAGTAAAGCAAGGTTAGGACACAAGCGACGCAAAGCATTTACTTAGTCATGGGAGGCAAATAAGGGAACAGGCAGATCCATTGGTAAAGGAAGGAAATCTATGAATAAATTCAAACCCACACTCTCGCACATGTAGCAATGTTTATACAAAGATGTTTGGGATGCTTGTTTCAAGCACATAATTTTTATTTTAATTGAAAAGAGTGGGTGTAAATCAATTGGGAATCTCAAGTCCACTTGCGCATCTAGCACTGATGGATGCTAGGATCTTGTACAAGCAATCGAGACCATTTGGACTTTAGTTTCAACTACAAAATGAGGCCATTGGAGCAGAGTCCGGTCATCATTTAAGAGGACTGATTGATACATGAATATTCCGTATTTAATCACAAGTGTTATGAGTGTGTCTATCAAGAGTTGGAAACATAAGACTCCTTTCTTCACTCCACAAGAGTTCAAACAAATCTTTGATGAATGTTTAATTGGAATTGTCAATTAAAGTGGGGCATGATGGAGTTAAGTGGTACCTCCAGTGTAGTTTGTGAACCCCTCAGAGTCCCAGAAACTATTTCAGGGGTCTTTTCATATGAGTATGAAGACCTTACGTATCTCATTCACTCTCATCCCCTTACTAGTTTACAGTGGAGTTTTGCAGAGGCTACACGATGTGTAACGACGTTACCGCTCTGCTGGCTGGTAGAAAATGTGCTTCTGTGTTCTTTTCCTTTAATATTTCCTCAACTTTAGTTGTCAAGATGGCAGATGTCGGTAGATAGAAAAAAAACACAGGAACACGAACTTTGGGGGAATCTTCCCTTATTTTTAAGTGGGGATCCTGAGACCAAAACATTAGGACCAGTGAAGCAGTTGACGAGGACGCTGGAACTGAACATAGGAGAGGAATAAAAGCCTAATCTTGCCACTTGCTAGCATTGCGACTCTGGGCAAGCTCCTCAGCTAACCTCAGTTTCCTCGTCTATAGTATCACCACTGCCATAACTTTGATGTGAAGATGAAGTAAGACAATGCATGTAAAGTGACTTTTTTTACACCAGGTCCGAAAGAGTAAAAGCAAAAAACTTTGCTTAAAAATAGTAATCTGGGAGTTCCCATTGTGGTGCAGTGGAAACGAATCCAACTAAGAACCATGAGGTTGCAGGTTCAATCCCTGGCCTCACTCAGTGGGTTGGGGATCCAGAGTTGCCATGAGCTGTGGTGTAGGCTGGCAGCTACATCTCTGATTAGACCACTAGCCTGGGAACCTCCATATGCCGCGGGTGCGGCCCTAAAAATAAATAAATAAAATAATAGTAATAATAATAATAATCCTATCTTAAGAAGGACACACAAGAAAATGGTAAACTGATAACTTGTGTTACCACTGGGCAGAGAAGTTTTCATTGTATCCTCTTCACAAGGAGGTTACTATGTGTTGAAGTAATGATATAATGAAAAGTCTAAAACAGATTTTTAATAAAATCTTTAGTAAAAGCCTTGTAGTTTATCAGTCACTTCATTATTATTTTTTTTTAATGGCTGCACTTGCAGTGTATGGACATTCCTGGGCCAGAAACTGAATCCAAGCCACAGCTGCAACTTTGGATCCTTCACCCACTGCACTGGGCTGGGAATTGAACCCACACCTCCACAGTGACCCAAGTTGCTGCTGTCAGATTCCTAACCCACTGTAGCACAGCGGGAACTCCTCAATCACTTCTTTTCTGATGAAACTTTCTTGTTCCAAATTTTATCTCTGAAAAGAGCTGAGCTGAGTGTACAAAGGTGGTAGTTCTTAGTATAAACATCGCTTTGCTTCAGAGGCTGCAGCCCACTCCGTATTCATTGCCTGAGGCTCGAGCGTCTCCATATCAGTTTGCCATATACGGAATTTTGGCTAAACGGATTTCCACGTGCAAAGTGAGAATGAAGGCCTGATTTTAAAAAGAGTGTACCTTTCCTGCATGTTAATCTCCCCCTCGTTACTGGAGAATTCCCATCAACATACAGACATGATCTAGCATCACCCTTGTGTGTTAAACGCGACCCTCCAGGCCTCTCCAGCCAGCACCCAATTTCCCTGTTCTCTTTCACAGCCCATCTTCTCAGACCGACGTTACTTTTCCCTGTTTCTACTCTCACGTGTATGCTTCTCCCTTCCTCCTGCTCCAATCAGAGTTCTGTCCTTACTGATCCACTAAAAGGCTCTATCGGGACCACTTGCCAAAGGCTCTACCAGGATCCTAAGATCTCCGTGGACGTATCGTTTCACTCTCCAGCATCATTGACGCTGATGACCACAGCTCCTTTTAGATTTTTTCCTCTTCTTCTGGTTTCCAGGACATCGTACGCTCCTGGTTTTCCTTCTGCTTTACCGGTTTGGGTTGGTTTGTTTCTTTCTTTTTCTTAGTTTCATTACTGACGCATCCGCTGATACTTGTGCTTCTCATCCTTATCCCGTTTCTTTCCCTAAGTTTGGTCCTGCGCCCTCTCCTCCACCCGCACTGTCCACCAGACTCTCCCTCTCTTCTCAGCGTCTTCTTAGACGCACTTCCACTCTCTTTTTCACCCCATCCCTTCATTTCTAATTCTCTCTGTATTCACTGAGAGCCCGGCGGTTTGTGGAGTGCTCACTCTATACTAGGCACAATTAGAGACACTTGGGATGGAGCAGAGACTGAAACAGATACAGGTCCCTGCCCCAGGGGGAATAACATCCTAGTAAAGAATGGTAGACAAGGAATTTCTGCTGTGATACAGCAGATTAAGGATCTGGTGTTGCCATGGTTGTGGCATAGGTTGCTGCTGTGGCGTAGATTCAGTCCCTGGCCTGGGAACTTCCATATGCTGTGAGTACAGCCAAAAAAAACAAACAAAAAAATATATAATCGTCATAGATAGATTATATGGTATGTTGAAAATGAGTGAGGAGAGGAGGGCATTAGAAAAGAAAAATACAGGAGTTCCCGTCGTGGCGCAGTGGTTAACGAATCCGACTAGGAACCATGAGGTTGCGGGTTCCGTCCCTGCCCTTGCTCAGTGGGTTAACGATCCGGTGTTGCTGTGAGCTGTGGTGTAGGTTGCAGACTCGGCTCGGATCCCGCGTTGCTGTGGCCCTGGCATAGGCCGGTGGCTACAGCTCCGATTCAGCCCCTAGCCTGGGAACCTCCATATGCCGAGGGTGCAGCCCTAGAAAAGGCAAAAAAACAAAAAAAAAAAGGTAGGAGCTTGTTTGATGTGTTTGAAGAAGAGGAACAAGACCCGGGCGGTACAGTGCGTTTGCCTGTGATGGATAAAGGTTGGAGGTGCAATTGGATGGGGAGTGAGAGGGTGGGCAAGAAGATTCGGTGTTTAGTCTGCATGGCCCAGGAAGGGTTAAGACATTTTGAGCAGAGGCGCCCCATGATGTAACTTGTGTTTCTGGAGGTCACCGTGACTGCTCCGTGGATGGTGGGCGTTTGAGGTCCACAGCAGGGAGGCCCGTGGAGCAGCCCGTGCTGGAAGTGGAAGAGAATGGCTTGGGTCAGGATGGTAGTAGAGGTCGTGAGAACGCTAGGATTCTGGATGTGCTTTGACGTCAAATAAATCCAGTCTTGGAGGTCCCGTCGTGGCGGAAACAAATCCGACTAGGAGCCATGAGGTTGCAGGTTCGATCCCTGGCCTTGCTCAGTGGGTTAAGGATCTGGTGTTGCCGTGAGCTGTGGTGTAGGTCACAGATGCGGCTCAGATCTGGCGTGGCTGTGACTGTGGTGTAGGCCGGTGGCTACAGCTCCGATTCGACCCCTAGCCAGGGAACCTCCATATGCCATGGGTGTGGCCCTAAATAGACAAAAGACAAAAAAATAAATACATAAATCCAATCTGATTTCCTAATGATTAGATGTAGGTAGGGGGTGGGGGTGGAGGATGAATCCAAAGTTTGAGGCTTAAACAGCTGGAAGGTTGGAGTTGTCATCAACTGAAGAAAAGGCGAAGATGGCGGGTGAGGTGGCTTTGGTGGGCACCCCAGACACATTTCACCTGGGGATGCTGAACACGGTGGGTTTGGGGGATTTTTTATAGAACTAGACCTCACCCAGTGGTGGGAAGAGCTGGGAAAGTGAAGGTCCATAGAGAGGGGTGAGAGAATGAGTCGAGGAGTTGCCACCCGGCCAGTCTAAGCAGTCATAGACCTGGGGCCACTCTTGCTCAAAGAGGCAGAAGGTGGAAGGCAGAGCCAGCTATGGCGCAGAAGACAAGGGGGACAAACTGAAGCCCCCTTGCACTCCCGTGCCCCCCCTTTTCTTTCTTGTGCAAATTCAGTTTCTCTTTTTTCTTTTTTTGTCTTTGCCTCTTTATCTCCACATCTAATCTCCACAAGCTTCAAGGAAGTATGGCTGCCGCTCTCCTTTCAATCCAAATCTCTCGCCACCTTTAGCTTAGAACCATACGGAGAAAGTATATTCATTTCCTACTGCTGCAAAACCAACTACCACAAACCGAATGGCTTAAAATAACACATATTTGTCATTGCACCTTTCCCATGGGTCAGAAATCAAGACATGGCTTTGTTGGGTCCTGTGTTCATAAGGCTGCCATCAAGGTGTCCACAAGGCTAGTGTCTCATCTGGAAGCTTGGCTAAGGAGTCCTTCCTTCCAAGTTCATTCAGATTGTTGGCAGAATTCATTTGCTCCTGGTCATAGGACCAGGGCCCAGCGTCTTGCTGGCAGCTGGCTCTTGGATCTTAGAGGCCACTTCCCTGTTCCCTGCCCCAGGGCCCTTTCACAGGCCCTGTTGTAACCGATGCAAGCCTTCCTCACGACCAGCAGGAGAATTTCACTTTCATTTGGCTGAGGTGATGACTCCTGTATTCATGCGTGTGGCATCCCCTAATTGCACCGTTTTCCATTGGGTAGAAGGGAGTCACGGGTCTTGCCTGTCCCCAGGAGGAAGAGGATTATACCAAAGGGCATTAACTCACTTGGGCTTGGGGGTAGTGGGCATCCAAGGGTGTGACTGCCACAAAAGGGGATTCTTGCATGCGTAATTCCACCTTAACAGATTTTACACAACACAAACTACCCAGAAGGGAAAATCAGGGATCACACGAGACTTGCGTCTGAGATACGTTAGACATACAAGTGGAGAGCTTGAAAGGCTGTTGGATTTGAGACTGGATTTGGGGAGAGATGTCCAGTGCCCTTCTCTTTTTTTTTGCCTTTTTTTTTGTCTTTTTTGTCCTTTTTAGGGCTGCACCGGTGGCATGTGGAGGTTCCCAGCTAGGGGTCTAATTAGAGCTTTAGTCACCAACCACAGCCACAGCCACAGATCTGAGCTGCATCTGCGACCTACACACAGCTCATGGCAACACCAGATCCAGACCCTTAACCCACTGAGTGAGGCCAGGGACTGAACCCACAACCTCATATGGTTCCTAGACAGATTCGTTAACCACTGAGCCATGACAGGAACTCCTCAAAGCTGCCTTTCTAACCCATCTCTACTCACAACTAGAGACTCATTGATTCAACTGTCTCTGTGGCGTCTCAATGTGACCAAAATAGTTCCCTCCTTCCCCAAAGCTGTCAGTCTCTCCGGCTTCCACATCTCATTAAATGGGACCGGCATCCACCCTTGCTCTCAAGGCAAAAACCCAAGAGCCCTCCTCGATTCCTCTCTCTCCCTCTCCTACGCTTACTCCATCACAATTCTGTTGGCTCTACTTCCGAAATATAAATCCACCAAGTTAAGTTTCATCTCCAACATTATCAGTCCACTCCAAGCGCTGTCACCCCTCCCCAAACTTCTGCAAAACCACTCCCTCTCTTGACCCCTGTTAGAGACTGATGGTGTTGCCCCAAAAGTCATATATTTATCCTCTAACCCCTCAATGTGACTGTATTTGGAGATAAAGGATATAGGGCAGTAACTGAGATGAAATGGCCTGGTCCTAGATATCATACATTCTTTTTCTCATACTATCTTTCATCATGTTCTGCCTCAATAGATTGAATATAGCTCCCTAAGATAAAACACTGAATTAATTTTTTAAAAGGGGGATCTTAATCTGATAGAGACAAGAGAGACAGCCCCCTCTGTCTCCATGTGCACACAGAACTAAGCCACGGGAGGCCACAGTGAGATGGCAGCTGTCCACAGCCAGGAAGAGAGGCCTCACCAGAAACCTGATGGCACTTTGACCTGGGTGTTCTAGCCTCCAGAACTGGAAGAATATAAATTTCTCTTTGTAAGCAAGTTCCCATTATAGTGCAGTGGGCTATGAGCCCAACTAGTATCCATGAGGATGAGGGTTCGATCCCTGGCCTCACTCAGTGGGTTAGGGATCCAGCATTGGTGTGAGCTGTGGTGTAGGTCACAGACATGGCTTGGATCCTGGATTTCTATGGCTGTAGTGTAGGCCAGCAGCTGCATCTCCAATTCGACCCCTAGCCTGGGACCTTCGGTAAGCCACAGGTGTGGCCCCTTTGGTAGCCATAAATTTGTTGTCTATGCCTGGGAGTCTGTTTCTGTTTGGTAAATGAGTTCATTTGTATCATTTTTTTAGATTCCACATATAAGTGACATCATATGATATTCGTCTTTCTTTGACTTACTTCACTCAGTATAATCTCTAGGTCCATCCATGTGGCTGCAAATGGCATTATTTCATTCTTTTTATGGCTGAGTAATATTCCATTGTGTATATGTACCACATCTTCTTCATCCATTCCTTTGTGAATGGACATTCAGCTTGTTTCCATGTCTTGGCTATCATGAATATTGCTGCAGTGAACATGAGGGTGCATGTAGATTTTCAAATTAGAGTTTTCATCTTTTCTGGATATATGCCCAGTAGTGGGATTTCTGGACCATAGAGTAACTCTATTTTCAGTTTTTTAAGGAAGCATAATCTTTTAAAAATGCAAATCAAATTCTGTCACTCCCTTGATTAAAGGTCTTCAATAATTTTTTCATTGGAATTAGTGTCAGACTCTAACTCTTCCCTTGGCCTGAAAGACGTACGTACACTATCTGACTCTCCCCCATCCCTTTGATGGGAGTTTAGAGGCCTCACGCAGACTAGCTTCCTTCTGAGCAGCAGCCAAGCTCATCCTTCTCTCTGAAAGTATCTCCCCAGGTTCATCACATGGTTTCTCTTGCATTCTTGCCTACATGGAACTTCCTCAAGGATCTGTACTCTCTCTTCTTTAAAAAAAAAAAATTTTTTTTAATGATTTTTATTTTTTCCATTAGAGTTGGTTTACAGTGTTCTTTCAGTTTCTACTGTATAGCAAAGTGACCCAGTCATTTATATATATTTATGTATATAAACGTGCTATAAGCAGGATCTCATTGCTTATCCACTCCAAATGCAGTAGTTTGCATCTATTAACCCCAGATTCCCAGTCCATCCCACTCCCTCCCCCACCCCCTCCCCCTTGGCAACCACAAAGCTGTTTTCCAAGTTCATGAGTTTCTTTTCTGTGGAAAGGTTCATTTGTGCCATATATTTGATTCCAGATACAATTGATATCATACGGTATTTGTCTTTCTCTTTCTGACTTACTTTACTTAGTATGAGAGTCTCTAGTTCCATCCATGTTGCTATAAATGGCGTTATTTTGTTCTTTTTGAAGGCTGAGTAGTATTCCATCTTCTCAATCCATTCATCTGTCAATGGACATTTGGGTTGTTTCCATGTCTTGGCTATTGTGAATAGTGCTGCAATGAACATGGGTGCGTGTTATCTTTTTCAAGGAAAGTTTTGTCCAGATATATGCCCAAGAGTGGGACTGCTGGGTCATATGGTAGTTCTATATATGTTTTCCATAGTGCGTTCCCTCTCTTCTTAAACCAAGACACGCCCTTCTCCATCACCTAAACCCAAACACCAGTTCATCTCTCTATTTATTTCCTTCAAAATCTGCCACAAGTTCTAATTCCCTCTCCCTCTCTCTCTCCCCCTCTCCATTTGCCTTGTGTGTTGCCCATTTTTCCTTGTTATAAGTGTAAGACTCAGAAGGGTATATACTAATCTCCTTTGTTTTCTGCTGTGTTCTCAGAGCTTAGAAGGCTGCCTAGTACACAGGAAGCCTTTGATAGATATGTGTTTAATCAAGGACTGAATAAATATAAGACTGGCTGGAATGAATGAAATTCTGTTAAATGTAGTTTAGTAGTTTTACTAGTATTGCCATAAAATAGATTGCCAGAGTGGAATGGCTGGGTCACAGAGTATGCACATTTTTAATTTTGATAGATCAGAAGAACTGCTTTTTAATATTTAGTGTGACTGATTTGCCACTTTAAAATTTAATTATCACAAATTTAATTTTTTTTCCTCTTCTCCTTTGAAAAATGAGCCATTTCAAAACCATTCTTTCTTCCCTCAGTGTTTTATGCAGCTGAGGCATCATCGTTCATTTTGTAAGAACCCTAGCTTTTGCTGTATGGATTAAATTGATAGAACCCATTTGTCTATAAAGAAAACTTCTGTGAATTGAATCTTCTTCTTGCATTGACCCCCCCATCATGAAATGAATGATGTACTTCAATGAGAGATAAAGAAATACCACCCCCTTTTTCCTATATCATTCTTCCCCCTGAATTAGATATTTGTGGGAGTAAAGACACAGCACTAACGCATGAATACTCTAAGCTAATGTTTGGTTTGGTTTGGTTTGGCCATGGCATGCAGCAGCTTGATGTGGGATCTCAGTCCCGATTGAACCCAGGCCACAATGGTGAAAGCTTGAATCATAACCACCCAGACCACCAGGGAACTCCCTTGAAGCTGAATGTTTTAAGTTTGAAATTTGCAGTTGTTCCCACAAATGCCTTCTGACTAATCAGTTACCTAATAACACATATCACAATTACTTAATGGGGGATATGCATTTATACCTTCTTGAAATCTTTCCAATTAATCCCTCTGACATTAGTTAGAACCCAGAGCCGGGAATGCTTTACCACTTGTTTGTACTTTTGAATTAGCTTTATTCTATTTTGCTGTCATCAACAGCATCCTTAAAGTTTTCCAGCTGCTGTTTGATATGTACAAGGTATAAGGGTGTGGATGGTTCCCCACAAACACGTCCCCACTGTCCTCAAAAAACGCAGACCAGGGACACGTGACCCTGATAATGGATCAGGGCAGAGGGCAGTATAATTGGCCTCTATCAGTCCAGTTGTTATAAACCCCACCGTGACTGTGATCAAAAGACAAACACTGTGTGTGAAGAAGTTTCACATTTTGAAATAGAGCAAACGATATTTTTTTTTTCCTTTTTAGGGTTGCAGGTGCAGCATATGGAGGTTCCCAAGCTAAGGGTTAAATCGGAGCTATAGCTGCTGACCTACACCACAGCCACAGCAACTTGGGATCCAAGCCGCACCTATGACCTACACCACAGCTCATGGCAATGCCAGCTCCTTGACCCACCGAGCGAGGCCAGGGAGCGAACCTGCTTCCTCATGGATATTTGTTGGGTTCATTTCCACTGAGTCACAACGGCAACTCCAAAATCTTCTTCCTTTTTTAATGGTTATCCTACTTTAATTTATAAGAGCAGAAATTTTGTCTCTTAAGATGATGAGCTGAACAGGGTGCCCATGTGGCATCATTGCATACAGTTGAGGAATAGTGGCTTCCACCTCTTTGTGTACCTGCCACAGTCACACATGTGCAGTCTCTGGGATGATGAGCATTTTCATGTCAGCATTATTTATCATGTCCCAACTGTAAATTTACAACTTACAGCATATCTGTTTTTCCTCTTTTTTAACTTGTCGATTTACAATATTTTGTTAGTTTCAGGTGTACAGCAGAGTGATTCTGTTGGGTGTGTTTGTATATTCTTTTTCAGATTCTTCTTCCTTAGAAGTTATTACAGACTATTAAGTAGAGTTCCCTGTGCGCTGCAGTAGGTTCTCGGTCATTATCGGTTTTACACAGAGTCGTGCGTGTCTGTTAATCCCTCCCGTTCCTTTCCCCTTGACACCATAAGTTTCTTTCCTATGTCTGTGGGTCTGTTTCTGTTTTGTATATGAATTCATTTGTATTGTTATTATTTTTAGATTCTACATATAAGTGTTCTCACGCGCTATTTGTCTTTCTCTGTCTGGCTTACTTCACTTAGTACAATAATCTCTAGGTCCACTGATGCACTGCAAAATCTCATGCCTAAGAAAAATTCTCTCCTATGGCCTTTTACCTTGGGCAATCTATACTTACTGGTTGAATAATAATTAAGTGAATGAATCCATTCTTGACAGATGTCTTATTTTATCAGTCATTATCCATGACCTACAAGATGACAGAGCAAAATTTTCAAGTTCTTCCATTGTTCCTTCAAATTGCATGGGAGAATTCTCTACACATAATTAGGTCTTAAAATTTTGCCTTATGTTGCTCATTGTTTTTCCTGACAAATGTCATCCAGAGACTCTCTGGTAATGTTCACAGCCCCTCTGATCTACCCCCCATCTCTTCTCTGCCTGAGTCCCTGCTGTTGCTCTGCACCCACTCGCCTTCAGCTGCTTGCAACTCACCTCTTTGCCAAATGTATCTTGTGCTGTTTCCTTTCTTTTGTTTCTTCCAATCCCTCACACATTGTCATCTACTCAAACTCTGTGTCTTTCCTGATCTATTTCAGACGCCACATCCCAACTAAGTCTTCCTTAGCGCCCCGCCTCCTCCCTTCCCAGTTAGAAGGATCCCTCAGTACCTCCCTGGCACTCCGGTACAGCACGTACCATGCTCTGGAGTGTGTGCGTCTGTATACATTCTTGCTCTGCTCTGTTATGTTATCAGCTCCTGAACATCAGAAGCCTGGACTGCCCACCTTGTAGCTCCCACAGCAACTTTACAGAATCCCATATGTGCCAGATGCTCAAAAGTGTCTAAAGAATTGGAAATCCCCATGGTGGCACAGCAGTAACGAACCAACTAGTATCCATGAGGACGCCAGTTCGATCCCCAACCTCGTTCAGTGGGTTAAGGATCCAGTGTTGCCGTCAGCTGTGGTATAGATCACAGACACGGCTTGGATCCCACATTGCTGTGGCTGTGGTGTGGGCCTCAGCTGTAGCTCCAATTCAATCCCTAGACTGGGAACCTCCATATGCTGCAGGTGCCTCCCTAAAAAGACAAAAAAAAAAAAAGAATTAAAGGGAGCTACTGGTCAACAATACTACATGTTTCCACTGACCGTTTTCGCAGCTCTGCCATGCCACTTTGCAGTGCCACCTGTTGTAGACACGCTTGTCTACAACAGACCTGAAACAACAGACCATAACCTAAAGGGTATTTTCCTTCTACCTTTCTTGTATTGTGAGTCAGTCTTTGATTCTGGATCCACTCTGCATGTATGTATGTGCCGTCAAAAAATGTCTTCTTTGGAGTTCTCTTGTGATGCAGTGTGTTAAAGGACCAGTATTGTCACTGTAGTGGCTTGGGTCGCTGTTTGGCATGGGTTCAATCCCTGGTCCAGGAATTTCCACAGTCTTGGAAAAGAAAAAAAAAAAAAAAAGGTCTTCCTTGTCCCGTCAGCCAGGATATCTGTAGTCAGAGGCAGCACCTGGAAAGTCAGTAGAAATTTTCTGTATCAATATTGTACAGGCTTGGAAGCCTATGCTTATGTAACCATGATAAGCATTGAAGGCTGTCACTTGAGAATGAGTAAGAAAGAGATGATTTCTTTCTTTTTGTTGTTGTTGTCTTTTTAGGACCATGCGTGCAGTATATGGAAGTTCCCAGGCTAGGGGACAAATCAGAGCTGTAGTTTCTGGCCTACACCATAGCCATAGCCATGCAGCATCTGAGCCGCATCTACAACCTACACCACAGCTCACTGCAATGCCAGATCCTTAACCCACTGAGTGAGGCCAGGGATTGAACCCACATCCCCATGGATACTAGTCAGGTTTGTTACTGCTGAGCAATGATGGGAACTCCAAGAGATCATTTCTGTATCAAGACTGACTTGATTTTTCCAAAATAAGTACTAGATATAAATATGTTAATTACCTTTGGAGATTTCAAAAATCAATTTTAGGAATGGAAAGGAATACAGACCTACAATGCCTCAAATCACTTGGTTTTCAGAAATCTAGAAAAATACTTTCTGTTGATTTTTTTTTTGTCTTTTTGCCTTTTCTAGGGCCACTTCCTATGACATATGGAGGTTCCCAGGCTAGGGGTCAAATTGGAGCTGTAGCCACCGGCCTACACCACAGCCACAGCAACGCCGGATCCTTAACCCACTGAGCAAGGCCAGGGACCGAACCCACAACCCCATGGTTCCTAGTCGGATTCGTTAACCACTGCACCACAACGGGAACTCCTCTGCTGATTTTTTTATGCAGTAAAATATATAAAAGTCATCTAATGGACTGGATATACTCTTCCCAAAGCTATGAATTCCAGGCGATGCTAAATGAGAACTTTTCCTATTTCTCACGTTTCAGTGGTCATCTAAGCCAGAAGCTTGTCCATAACCGTTCCTTTATTTTTGCATGATGACAAGGTAAACTCTAACTTCTGATAAAACCGAAGCAGCATCCAAGTGGTTCAACTAAAGAAGGCAGAAGATAATAAAGTCGAGATTTCTGCGAAGCTCTCTGTGCAAAAAAAAAAAAGCAAGGTTCCAATGTGACATATTCTCTGAGACTGAGGCATTCCTGGGAACGCGGGGGGGCAAAGGAAATCTGCAATAGGGCTAGGATTTAGAAGCCAGAAGTCACTCATTTTTACATGAGAGCCCAACAGAAGGGGTGACAGCAGAAGAAAGCCCGCTGGCTGGGACTGAAGTTGATGGGGACCAGGAAGTTGAACCTTTTCCAAAATATAATAAGCACACATCAGCCTCTGCTGATGAGCGCAGCAGTGCCTAGACCTCGCTGTTTTGGTTCCGGGTAAAAAGAGTCCTAATGGGCAAGGTAAGTGGGTTCCGTGCACATGCACCTTAAAGACCAGAAAGAAAGCTCTGGAAACTGCTGGATCATCAGATCAATAGACTCAAAGATGACTCAGTTAGGCTGCTTTATGCAGTTTAAACATTTGTGCAGGGAGTCTCCCCACCCAGCCTTTTATTGACAGCCACAGATCAATGGTAATTTTTGATCATTTTCAACCTACATAAACCTATTGACCCCACGGCCACCTTTGGGGCACTTCAAGTCGTCAGAAATAATCAGAGGAGATGGCGGAAGACTGTCAGACTGCTGAAGACTCCGAGTAGTTTTGTGTGCCCCGAGGAGCAGAGCGGAGGAGCTCAGACTGCCAGCAGAACCTCAGCCGGCAGCATGTCCCAGAGAAGCTTGTCTTTACGTCTCTTAAAAGGACTCGCTGATTTGAATCCAGACGCTGACTCTGGTGCATATCAGTTTAAAAGCCAAGAGCTGATGTCTCATTGGAAATATTAGGTGGCAGAGAACGGATTATTCTTATTTTCCTTCTCTGAGTCATTGTTTTCACCTGCCACATAAAAGAAGTGTTCATCTACTTTCAGAATTAAAAAAAAAAAAAAAAAAAAAAACGAAAACCAAAAACAGGACTAGCATGTGAATAGTATGTGGATGTGGACATGGAAAGGACAAAAACAAAAGGGAAGCCAAGGACAAGTTGGTAGCCCAGAGGTCGGGGGATGGCACCAAAACTCTCTCTCGAAAGAATCCGTAAGACGGAAGAGGAAAAGCACAGCAAAATAATGACAATGAAGAGGGAAAAAGTGAGAGCACTGAATTAAGATAATCTCTTAAGAAGAGAAGGAAGAAAGCAGAAGCAGAGGAAGGAAGGAAGGAAGGAAGGAAGGAAGGAAGGAAGGAAGGAAGGAAGGAAGGAAGGAAGGAAAATGGTTTTAAAGGATAACCTTCCCAGCAGGACAGAATGCGACCTCCTCAAAGAAAAGAATGGCAGCCAGAACCTGTAACAGCAGCCAGGCTCAAGCAAAGAATCCGAATTCAACGTATATAACAAGGAACCGAATAAAGAAACAAGACCCAACCCAGTCCACAGAGCAGACTGTGCCCAGATTTTACAGTTGGATTCTAAAATAGCGAACTCGGGTTGGAAATCTGTTTGGAGAGAATAACACAAATTATTTCCTAAAATGTCAAAGAATAAATGGCTAGGGATTGTCCTGCCATTCTGAAATTTCCTTTTTTTTTTTTCATGCGGACTTTGTTAAATATTGACAAGAAGTATGGTTCTCAGTGAGATATATTTAAAGTGCGTGTGTGTGTGTGTGTGTGTGTGTGTGTGTGTGTCTTCAGAAATAACAAATTAACGCAATATGGGAACTTGTCTTCCGTATTAATTTGTGATATATAGATTTATATATAATTCTTCACATTTATGATATATAAATGTATCTGTAATTCTCCTTCACATTTCTTTTACATTTAGGATGTGACTCTTTCTATTTTTTTTTGTTTGTTTGTTTCAAGAAGATGGTAGGTGAAATTAAGCCAAACAAATGTCTTAATCACCTTTTGAACAAACGTAGTTTCTAATCACTCCAGGCACGCAGGCACTTCAGCTTGAGACCCAAAGGTCCTGTGTCCACCGTAGACGGGGAGGTGTTGAGGCCAGAGCATTTTGAACACTTCTGCTTTCGAGGATCTGGCTATAAACGTTCCGTCTAGGAATCCATAATGAAATCAGGGTTGTTAGTTTTGAAATGGGTGCCTGGCCCACGCTGACTGCAGGAACGGCGTCGGTGTTCGTCCCTGAGCACGCGGGTCCCCGAAAGCGTTTGATAGGATTGCCATCTAGAGGCTGAGCAGCATCCGCAGCCCTGAAATCAACTGTAATTGAGCAGGTGCTGCTATTGACAATATACATATGTTTTTGCTTTATAGCCCACATGCTTTTCATGTTTCTTACGGCAAAAGCTGACGCTAAATGTCCCCCAACAGTCCACCTTTGTCATAATCGGCTCGAGGTGATTACTATTTGCTTTGGAGCGGAGGCTTTTTTGGCATCTATTACCAACTATTTGGAACAAAGACTTGTTCTTTTTTTGCATTATTAATCTTGCCCGTGTTTGCCCTATTTCCACCGAAAAGGAATCATTTATCAGAAAAGAATGTTTGTAATCGGAACTTGTAGCATCTTCGGCTTTAATATTCATGATGGTCATTCCGGTTCTGTGCTCTATTTATCTAAAAGACCAATCCAGTGTTGTGGAGAAATAAGTTTTAAATATTTATGATCTAACTTTTAATATTTTAAAAAAGAGAAATTAGTATTTCTGTAAAATTTGTTTCAGAGTCTGGTCGCTTAGCAAATGTTTAAATATTAAAAGATTTCAAGAGGTTAGCGTGTAATATCATAATGGGACTTATTGAAACAGGAAAATTGACTTTACAAGTTTTGAGAAGTAAAGGAAATTATATTTCCTCTGCTCATGTTCAACACATTGGAAGCAACATTAACTTACGCATATCCTTATAAAACTTACAACGGAGAATGTGAGGAAGCGGTGTCAAAAATTTTGTCTATGGCATGTTTTAGTTCTGTCTCAACATTTTTTTTTATGGAAGATGGTTTGGTTTGATTCTGCCACCCGGTTTTAGATTTTACTCAAAATGATATTTGGATGCCTCCAAATTAAGGAGAATTTCCATACACATAATTTTTTTTTTTTTTTGGCAGTGCCCACAGTGGCAAATCCAGGGCCAGGAATCAAACCTGCGCCACAGCAGCAACCCGAACCACAGTAATGACAAGGCCAGATCCCCAACCCTCCGAGCCACCAGGGAGCTCCCATCTCCCATACCACATAATTTTGTCGGATGCTTTCGGGTACCTCCTGGTATCACTTCCTCTCCTTCACCTCCCAGTCCGCCTCCTGTGCCCACCAGGAAAAGGGGACACTCGAAGACTGCCTGTCACATTGAAGGGTCAAATAAACCAAAGCTGATCTCACACACCATTAAGCATAAATATCCTATTAGACCAGTGAAACCTCCGCGTGGTCATTCACATCCAGTGGGTGTGGTAGGCAACACAAAAGTCTGTGTGTGTGTGTTTACCGACACACACATTGCTGGTCCACTTGCAGACATAATTCCTATCAGTAAACAGACATTTCCATCCAGCCCAGATGTGGAAAGAGCACCCGGGGCTCTTTCAAAACATTAGGACTCTTCGTTCCAGTTTAATTATGCAAAATATGTTAAAATGCTGCTCTCCAAGCAGAAAAACACAAATTGTGCTCTCTCTCTTTTTGTAAATTTTTTTTCTCATACGTTAACGGAGACCAAACACGCAAAGCCTAGCTAACAATTACTTTGAGTAAATGTCAGAGTTTTAGTCGTGGTGTTTTTAACAAATGAGAATGTTTTCACATTTACATTAAGAGTAGACTGCTCTCGGGCTCTTGGTGCATTTGTAGTTCAGTTGGCTTGCTGTTGGCTTGTATTCATTTTATTGCCTTTGCAAAATGTGAATACACATCAAGAGACTGAGCCAGAGGGTCTGGGGAGACGGGGAGAGTCTTATGTCTAAACAAATGAGGTTGGGATTTAATGAGAGAGAATTAGGGTTGTTGGGGTTCCATTTCCGAAGCCTTAAGATGATCCCATCCTCTGGCACGCAGCTTGGTATCACTGATTTCCATCGTGCGATAAATGCTGCACTGGGCTAAAACATCGTAGATTTTTTTTATTGTTGTTGTTATATATCACATCCCTTGGGTTGCAAGCTCTGGAAAGGCAAGGATCCTAGATGATCCATGCTGTGTGTGTGTGTGTGTGAAATCACATAACATTAGGTAATATATTTAGCGTGTGAAGAACAAGAAAAAACCATATTGTTTTCTTAATAATTCAAAACTCTGCTGTGATATCTGTGCCGTCGTGAGCGAGGTGCCTTGGTCAGAGAACGACCTTCCAGCTGTTGGCTCTTGGTTGCACTTTCCAAAAGGACGCTAACCTGTTCCTTTTCTTCCAGGGAGCAACCCATCAAGCCCACCTGTTCGGGCTAGAACCCTTCACCGCTTATCGCATTGGTGTTGTGGCCAAAAACCAAGCGGGAGAAGTTGCAAGCCCCTGGACTCTGGTTCAGACCCCAGAATCGTCTCCAAGTGGGCTGAGCAACTTCACCGTGGAGCAGAAAGAGAACGGCCGGGCGTTGCTACTGCAGTGGTCAGAGCCCGTGCGAACCAATGGTGTGATTCAGGTAATGTCTACCCTGAAGATGCAATCATGCTTGGTCTTCTCCGGGTAAATAGATGAGCCCTGACATGCCATCAGGTCACTGTGGGAAAGCTGCCTTCACAGTCTGGTTAATTCTTCCTGATGGCTCCTCCAGGCACTTAATCACAGATCAGAGGAAACGAGCCCACGTGTGTTATGCTTCCTGTGAACTCAGTGATGGCTAAGTGCTCTCCATGGATTATCTCATTTAATCCTCCCATCAACCCCTACCGGTAGGTACCACTAAGCCTCATGGGCGCATAAAGTCTAGATCTCTGTCCGAGGCTAAGAAACACTGCAGTGATCGAATCGGGATCCGAAGCCAGGACGTCCCACCAGAACTGAACTCCGTGGCTGTGTTCTGACTGCCTCCTGAATTATCCCACCCAGCCCTTTGCTTAAGCTTTGCCTCATTTGTGCTTTGAACAGAGCTTAATTGGCAGGAAACAGGAAGCCCCACAGGTCTGCTGATCCCCGATGTCCCCACGTAGCCAAGAGGCACCGTCTCATCAGGGTCACACATGGAACCCAGGCCTCACTGTCTGTGAGCACAAATGAGGTTGCCTCTCCCTCATCAGCCCCCATTTTGATGCTTTGAGCCACCCCCCCATGAGAGCCAGCCTCCTCCCCATCTGATGCTCTTCCCAAGGGTGACAGCAGCTCAGCTCTCCTACCACTGCCTCTGCCTCCAGCCCCCTCTGGCCCTGGACCACCACACAGGCCCTCCTCAACTGCCCTCTGTGGGCTGAGGTCCACTGATTCTGCTTTAGACACTCCGCCTCGACTTTCCCACCCCCCCCCCAAGGTGGCAAAAACACCCCCACTGATTCCACATAGAACAGTTAACCAGGCTGTGACTTCCCTGAAGACCCTATGAGGAAGACACTGGCAGGAAATTATCCATAGACTTAGGCCTATAACCAGAGCTCACAGGTACACGCCCATCCTCGTGCCCCCCCCACCGCCCCCCCCCCCGTAGGCAGCCTCCCCACCTTGTACCAAGCCTGTCTTCCTACCTCCCACCTGCTACAAGGAGCAGAAGCACGCTGTGTTCCTCCAGCCTCCTGACCCACTCTGGGTCAGAAGGCCTGAGCCTTTGAACCCAAGTCACAGCCCTAAGGTCCCCATGCGAAATAAGTTTCTCTTCTCACACCCATCAAAGCCCCTCTCCTTGGGAGTGTTTGTTTTCTGTCTCAGCATCTGCTGCTTCCTGGCATGACCAACAATAGAAATTTCTACTCCTTTTCCTTTCACTTTCATTTGACCAAATATTTATTGCGTTTCTACTAAGTACCAGGCAATTATTCAGGAGTGAATAAGACAGGCAAAGTCCCTGCTGTCCCAGACCTCATGAGAGTGTGTGTGTGTGTAAATATCTGTACAGTAGAGGTACAGAGAGGCAAACGAAAAACTAGGGCACAAATAAACCAGAGAATTTCAGAGAGTGATGAACGCTGCAAAGAAAATTAAGCAGAGTACTGTAATGATGCCTGCTCAGGCTATTTTCGAATGGATGATCATTTGAATTGAGTTGACATTTGAGCTGAGCCCTGAATGACAAGACAGAGTCCGCCGTGTGAAGATAGGAGAGCAGAATGTTCCAGACAACGTGAACAGTAAAGGCAAGGCCTAAAGCCAGGGACGAAGGTGGTGTATCCCTGGCCAGTGTGGTTGAGGCGTTGAGGGTAGGGGCAAGGGGAGGAAGACGACATTAGAAGAGATTCGAGGTGTGGGTAGGCAGAGACTGTGCCCCCCTTGTGGGCTGCGATAGGGAGCTTGGAATTTATTCTGAACACAGTGAAAAATTACTGAAGGGTTTAGGCAAAGGGAATGGCATAATCAAATTGATGTCTTTCAAAATCACTTGGGCTCCTAGGGAGAAAATGGGCTCTAAGGAGACCAGTGGGGTCTGGAATCTGTTCAAGCATCAGGGGAGCGTTGGCTGTGGCCTGAATTGGAGTGGGAGAAACACGGGTGAGGACTGGAGGTGTATTCAGAAGGTAGCGGTGACAAGATTTGTTAAAGGACTGGATGTGATACATGAAGGAACACAGTACTTCAGAATGACTCCTGGATTGGGGGCCTTGACTCATTGACTGGGAAGGTAAGGCTGGAAGATGTGCAGGTCTGAGGGGATGAGGAGGCAGTTGGAGGCACAAGGCTACAACGTTCGAGAGCGTTCTTCCTGAAGATACATGTATTTGGAATTCATTAGCATGGGGGCTTATTCCAACCCATGGCCTAGAGGAGATCAGCTATGGAGAGAATATAACTAGAGATGAAGAGAGCCTGGGATCAAGCCCCCAGGGAATACAAAAATTCGGAGGTGAAAAGGAGGAAGAGGAGCCAGCGGGCAAGTGAAATGAAAGGAAAGGTAGATGAGAAGGTTGTCCCCAAGAGGAAGAGGAAATATACCAGAAGCAAGAAAATGAGGGCAGAGACGTGAGTGAGCCTGGATGTAGCAACCAGGAGGTCATGGGGACCTTGACACGAAGATCAGGTGGGGAAATGGGAAACTGAGGTGGGATGGTTTGGGGGAATAGGACAGCTATGCTTCAAAGAAGTGTAGATGAAAAGACAAGCAGAGAGATGGGCAGGAGCCATGGTACTGTGGTATCAAGTTTTACTCAAAAACCAATGAAAGATACGAGCGTGCATTTAAACACTAATGGAAAAAACCCAGAAGAGGGAGATGAACTGGTGATGCAAGAGCTGATGAGAATCATTGCAAGAGTGGCATCAGATGGAAGGGGGGAGGGATGGGACCCAGAGCTCAGGCGGCCTTTCGTGGGGCAGAGGGACTTCATTCAGGGCCAAAGGAAGGCGGGAGCATGGCGGCCGTCCGGATGCACATGCATGTGGCGGCCGTACTATTAACAGGAGACCGTTCCTTCCTGCCTGCCTCTACTTTCCTCAGTCAAACAGGTGGTTATGCCAACAGCCATCTGTGAGGGAGGGAAGGGGTGCTGGCCATTAGTGGGGAAAGGAGAAGACATAAAACACTCACTTTGGAAAATGAGAGAGCAAACATGTAGGGCAAGAGACGAGACTTACACATTGGGAACCATCTATTTAAAAGTGAACGGTGAGAAATGGAAAGGGAGACCGGTCAGTATGTTTGAGTGTTTTTCTCCAAACCCAGTTAGAAGCTAAGGTCCAGAGGGAGAGCTGAATTTAACACTAGGTGGAGATTTGCCAGTGAGTATGGGTGGTTGGGGGATGGGGGTCCGAGAGTCACAGAGGATTTCAAATTGATTATAGAATCTAAACTCTCTTCGGAAAATGCCCTCTTTCCCTTCCCTCAGGGGTATGTTCTTGCCCTGGAACCCCAACAAAAAAATCACAATAGCCCAACATAAAGAGATGTCCACGTCTAGGCTATTTAATCATAAATAACATTAAAGTGTATCAAGAATCCAGTCTAAGCCAAGCTTCCCCAGCAACAACCCGGGGGAAGATCTGCCTTCTAAAGAAGTCAGACGTGTGTCCATCTCGTCTTAAGAAACACCATCCAAGGATCGGTACCATGTTCAGGATGTACCCTGATCCCTCTGCCCCAGGTTCAAGAGTAGGAAACCGTCACTCAAACACATCTGCGTTCAGATGGATGTGTGTCCATACATAACTGAATCACGGTTGTACAGCAGAAATGATCGCAAGCTTGTAAATCCACTAGACTTCAATACAACTTTTTCTAAAAGGAAAAGAAATCGACATTCAAGTTAAGTTACTTCCCATCTTCCCCAAAGAAATGGAATCTCATGGGTTGGAAACTGGCTCTGTATCTGTATCATGAACTTTTTGAATGGTCTTCCCCAGAGCAGAAGAATACGTGGCTGCCAAGGGGTCCTCCATTCTTCAATAGCTGACAAAAGAAGACAGGGTGGTTTTCCCACCTTCTGCTCGTCTCTTCGTAGCTATGTTTCTGTGTACACATGGGTAACTTATGTATGTGCATGTGGCACTTTCTGCACTGGTACCCTGGTATAAAGCTTTTCATTTTTATTTATTTATTTATCTATTTATCTATTTATTTACTTTTTGTCTTTTTGCCATTTCTTGAGCTGCTCCCTCGGCATATGGAGGTTCCCAGGCTAGGGGTTGAATCAGAGCTGTAGCCGCCAGCCTACACCAGAGCCACAGCAAGGTGGGATTCAAGCTGCATCTGTGACCCACACCACAGCTCACAGCAATGCCAGACCCTTCACCCACTGAGCAAGGCCAGGGATCAAACCCGAAACCTCATGGTTCCTCATCAGATTCGTTAACCACTGAGCCATGACGGGAACTCCAATTTTTTTTTTTTTTGTCTTTTTGCTATTTCTTGGGCCACTCCCACGGCATATGGAGGTTCCCAGGCTAGGGGTCGAATCGGAGCTGCAGCCACCAGCCTATGCCAGAGCCACAGCAACGCGGGATCCAAGCCGCGCCTGCAACCTACACCACAGCTCACAGCAACGCCGGATCATTAACCCACTGAGCAACCTCATGGTTCCTAGTCGGATTCGTTAACCACTGCGCCACGACGGGAACTCCGGGAACTCCAAATTTTTATTGCAGTATAGTTGATATCCATTGTGGTGATAATTTCTGCTGTACAACAAAGTGATTGCATTATACATGTACACACATCCATTCTTCAGATTTTTTTTCCCCCACGTAGTTTCTCCCAGAACATTGAGTTCCCTGTGCCACACAGCAGGTCCCCGGTGACCATCCATTCCAAGGGGGCGGGAGTAGAATGAAGTGGGAGTTTGGGGTTCGCAGATGCAAACTGTTGCATTTGGAGTGGGTGAGCAATGAGATCCTGCTGTAGCGCACAGGGAACTCCATCCAGTCACTAGTGATGGAACAGGATGGAGGATAATGTGAGAAAAAGAATGTGTGTGTGTGTGTGTGTGTGTGTGACTGGGTCACTTTGCTGTACAGCAGAAATGGACAGAACGTTGTACATCACCTGTAATAAAACAACTCCTTTAAAAAAGCAAAGATCCCTTTCCCAAAATTAGTATCAGCATCCTTTTGCTCAGTGAGGTCATCACCATGAGAAATAAGAGGCAGAAGAGGTTAAAAAGGAACGAGGAGAAGTTAACACAAAAGGCATCTTAGGCTTTGTGTCTCATCTTCCTGCAGACGTACCACGTCTTCAGTCACGGCGTCCTGGAGTACACTGGCCGGCAGCGTCAATTTCTCTTCCGACGCCTGGACCCTTTCACCCTCTACACGCTGACCCTGGAGGCCTGCACCAGGGCAGGCTGTGCCCACTCGGCGCCCCAGCCCCTGTGGACGGAGGAAGCCGCCCCCCACGCTCAGCTGGCTCCCACCGTCCAGTCTGTGGGGTCCACCAGCGTTGAGCTGAGCTGGTCAGAGCCTGTTAGCCCAAACGGAAAGATAATTCGCTATGAAGTGATTCGCAGATGCTTCAAGGGACAAGCTTGGGGGAATCAGACAGTCCAAGCTGATGAGAACATCGTTTTCACAGAGTGTAATACCGAGAGGAATACATTTCTGTATAATGACACAGGTCTGCAGCCATGGATGCCGTGTGAGTATCAGATCTGCTCTTGGAATTCCGCAGGCCACACCTGTAGCTCTTGGAATGTGGTAAGGACAAGGCAAGCCCCTCCAGAAGGTCTCTCTCCACCTGAGGTCACCCGGGCATCTGCAAATCCCCCCAAACTGCTGATTTCCTGGCTTCCACCAAAACGGACTAACGGCGTAATCCAGTCCTACAGGCTTCAAAGGAACGGCGTACTCTATCCCTTCAGCTTTGATGCTGTGACTTTGAATTACACCGATGAGGAGCTGCTTCCTTTCTCCACGTACAGGTACGCGGTCACCGCCTGCACCGGCGGGGGCTGCGCCACCAGCCGACCCACCAGCACCACCACCCCCGAAGCTGCCCCTGCAGGGGTCAGCCCTCCGGCTCTTTGGCCCATCAGCTCCACTCAGATAAATGTATCTTGGTCACCGCCATCAATTCCAAATGGGCAGATCACTCGGTATTTACTCAGGGTGAATGGTAAGGAGTACCTGGCCGGCCAGAGCCTGTCACTGCTAATGTCCCACCTGCAGCCTCACACCCAGTATCACTTCTCCCTGGTGGCCTGTACCAGCGGGGGCTGCACAGCCAGCACCGCCCGCTCTGCCTGGACGATGGAGGCTCCGCCCCAGAACATGGACCCTCCCAAGGTGCAAGTCACGGGCTCCGAATCAATAGAAATCACCTGGAAGCCTCCACGAAGCCCAAACGGCCGGATCAGAAGTTATGAGCTCAGGAGGGATGGGACCATTGTGTACGCCGGCCTGGAAACGCGCTACCACGACTTCACGCTCACCCCGGGTGTGGAGTATGGCTACACGGTGACGGCCAGCAACAGCCAAGGGGCTGCTGTGAGTCCGCTGGTCAGGGATCGGACCAGCCCCTCGGCGCCCTCAGGGATGGAACCTCCAAAATTGCAGGCCAGGGGGCCTCGGGAGATCTTTGTGACCTGGGACCCTCCCGTAAGGTCGAACGGGCCCATCGTCAACTATTCCATCTTCATCCGAGAGCTGTTTGAAAGAGAAACAAAAACCATACCCATAAACACCACTCACGATTCTTTCGGCTCTCAGTCGCTCGTGGTAAACCAGCTGAAGCCCTTTCACAGGTAGGTAGGTAGCTGCCTCTGGGTTTGCGGGGGGCCAGCCACTGCGCCTCCTGTTGTGTGAGCTCCCCGTGGGCTCCGATGAAGACTCTGACGTCAAGATTAGACATGTCCCCAACCCCCACCCATCTATCGTTTTGCTTTTTCTTTCCTTGGCCACCGCAGTATGTGGAGTTCCCAGGCCAGGGATCAGATCTGAGCCACAGCTGTGACCTATGCTGCAGCTGTGGCAACCCTGGATCCTTAACCCACTGTGCCTGGCCGGGGATTGAACCTGCATCCCAGCAGTGCAGAGACACCTCAAATCCTGTTGCTCCACAGCGGGAACTCCACCCCATCCATTTAACTATCCCAGTGGACTACAGAGATGGGGCCCCTTCCCTAAGTCTGGTTCCCCAGGGAAACTTCCAGCCCCTGGACGGTTCGGAGAACCCCGGTGGGGTTATCTGACCTTGGTAGTGAGGAATAGAAGGTATAATTTTCAAGAATGAGAAAAATGCCAATCAATGAAAGCTATTCCTAGCCAGAGTTGGACTGGTCCAAAATTTGTTCTGGGGAGAGCCCTTCCTATTGAATCCGGCACTTCTCCCTGGAACAATGAGTCTCCTCTGACTCTTTCCCCCTGAGGGTCCCCCCAGCTCTGACCTCATGGTTTCTTGGGATGGTGCCACTTCACCAGCTGCCTTTTCTCGGTGGTCCCCTCGGGGCTCAGACCAGCCGGAACATGTCGTTTTCCACACAAAGGAACCTGACCACCAGCCCTCTTCCCAGAGCTTAAGGAATTGCTTGGCATTTTTCCCCGTCACATTTTAAAGTAACTTATATCCCCAGAGAGATGAGTAATAAAAGACGTTTTCTGCTTCAATTTTAGGAAAATGAACAGAACCACTTAAATAAAATTAAAGGCTGAGAGGGTTTTGATTTCCGACCAGCATTGGTAAAATTCTGCTATTATTGTAATCTACTGATGTGTAGATTAGATCTGTCCTATAATTATCTCTGATATATAGTGCTGTTGAAATGAAACATTCTCAGTCTTATGCATCTCCTCATGACAATTATTTAGGGTCACATTAAATATTAAACAGTAATTAAAACTTCCGCAGGTATCTTCCATTGCTAAGCCACTGCTGTGTGAGTTGGCTTTTATCTTTCTAGACAGGACATTAAAAAGGCCCATGTGAGCTGCAGAAGGTATCTATTTTATCCTGGCTTGCTCTTTGCCTGACTGATACCTGCAAGCTTTAAAGATGCTATCAACTTGCTCCCCTTTGAAACTCTTATTTTAAAAAGTTCCCAGGGAAGAAAAGGGTTTCCAGATGTGAGAGGGGTACTTTTCCTAGGCTGAAAAAAAAAAGAAAGTCCAATTTTGAGAAACCTAGCCATGAGATTTAAGGAATGAGAGATGTCCCTTCACCGTCCATTCTCATTAAAGGTGTAAGTGACATTAACGACTTCGACTGTCGATGGACTATTACTCACCTATAAATAAGAATGAAAATGTCGCCATTGGCAATACCATGGATAGATCTGGAGGGTGTTAGGCTTAGTGAGATAAGTCAGACAGAGAAAGACGAATACTGTATGTATATTCACATATGTGGAATCTTAAAAAATGCAACAAATGTATCTAACAAAACAGAAATCGACAGATGCAGAGAACAAACTAGTGTTACCAGTAAGAAGCAGGGTAGGGGGAAGGGCAAGACAGGTGAAAAGGATTAAGAGGTATAAACTACTAGGTATAAAATAAATGATATATGGATATAATGTACAGCACAGGGAATATAGCCAATATTTTAGAGTAACTTTACATGGAGTATAAACAATAAAAATATCAAATCACACAGACAAAAATAAGACCAGAATAAAGAGTTCCCTGGTGACCTAGTGGGTTAAGGATCCCACACTGTCACTGCTGCAGCATTCGTCACTGCTACGGTGTGTGTTCGATCCCTGGCCTGGGAACTTCCACACACACACACACGTGGTATAGGCGCAGCCAAAACATAATTAAATTTTTAAAAATAAAAAAATATATCATTTCTTTTTCGTGGGGGTGTTGGGGAGCCCACACCCATGGCATGTGAAAGTTCCCAGGGCAGGGATCAAACCTGTACCCTTAACCCACTGTGCCACCAGGGAACTCCCAAAATATCACTTCTCTGTGAAGTTGGGATTTGTGCAGCAGATTCATGTTTACTGAATGCTAGAGTCGAGTGTGCCTCCTTGGGGGACCCCTGCCAGTCAGGAGGAAGAAGAATTCCTAGAATACCTAAGGGGCAGAAGGAATCTGACCCTGAATTTTAAAGCCACCACAGATAATCCAGAAAACCAAGACTCCATAGGTGGAAAGTTGAAACTGACTTCTCAGAATCACTTAGAAGTCTGAGCCGCCATTCGTAGCTGCAGATTGGTTCACCAATAAACTGAGAGTCTGATAGTGCATCCTGGTGGAGATGGGCACAGGGGGGCAATGTGGGGGAGCAGAAAAGGGGACTGAGAAACTCCCCAAAGGGAGAGAGAAGTGTAATTAAGGGGGAAGGGAACAGAACGAAAGCAAGCAAGAGAAGAGGAGGCACTGTTATCTGGAAGAGCAAAAGCAGAAAATAGAAGATGAAAAAGCCCGAGGCAAAAGAAATAAAGGGAACAAGGAAGGTGGCTTGAGGGAAAATTAGAGAAGCCATAAAATCGGGGCTCGGGTGGGGGAGCGCATGGAAGAGAGGAGAAAAGCACTGATTTGCAGCCATAGGCTCTTAAGACTAACAAAAGCCCCATTCGTTGGAAGGGAAAAGTCCCTGCTATGTAAATGGACCTTTCCAAGTGGCAGGAGACCAGCTATGAGGCACGTAATTGATGCGTTGAGCTTAACTGGGTGGTGATAAGATGTCTCCATGATTGATAATCTGGTGTGTAGCTGGGTTAACTTTGGCCCCCAAAGGTCTCTGTGTGGTGTAAGGGAACCTGTTTTAAGATGTTGGGTAGCAGGTGAGGGGATTTATTACCGCAGAGACCCATGATGCTCCTTCCTGACCTGGAAACTTTCCTGGGGACTCGTTCAGTTCCAGCCACAGAGGGAGAAGGAGCCCAGGACTGCTGAAAACGCCTCCCAGCTCCCACGATCTGTATTCTTCCTCGCCGTGTGAAGGAATTCCCCAGGGCTCCAGGATCTTCCCACTGGAGCACATCTTAAAAGTTTTATTGAATCTGTTCCTGGTTAGTAAAGAATTGTGCCTGGCAGTTCCCATTGTGGCTCAGTGGGTTACGAACCTGACTAGCATCCCTGAGGTTGCGGGTTCGATCCCTGGCCTTGCTCAGTGGGTTAAGGATCCTGTGTTGCCATGAGCTGTGGTGTAGTTTGCAGATGCGGCTCAGATCTGGCATTGCTGTGGCTGTGGCGTAGGCTGGCAGCTATCGCTCCTATTCAACCCCTAGCCTGGGAACTTCCGTATGACACAGGTGCAGCCCTAAAAAAAAGGAGAAGAAGAATTGTGCCCACCCTTTCCAGACAGGTGAGAATCTTTGCTTTAGTTTGGAAAGCCAGAAGGCTTGAAAATGTTCTAAAGTCCCCATGGAAATATGGCTTTGCTGCCCTTTAAAAGTATTCCTGGTAGGAGTTCTGTGGTGGTTCACCAACATTTGGATCCAGTATTGTCACTGCTATGGCTCTGGTTACAGCTGTGGTGTGGGTTCGATCCCTGGCCCCAGAAATTCTGCATGCAAAATGGGCACTGCCTAAGGGAGGGGGTGGAATTCCCTGTAGATAAGATTAAGTGTAAACGTATCTGTCTTTTTTTTTTTCCCCTTTACAGCCACACCTGTGACATATGAAAGTTCCCCAGCTAGGGGTCCAATCAGAGCTGCAACTGAGGCCTATGCCACAGCCACACCAGATCTGAGCCGCATCTGTGACCTATGCCACAGCTTGCAGCAGTGCTGGGCCCTTCACCCACGGACCAAGGCCAGAGATTGAACCCACATCCTCTCAGAGACAACGTTGCGTCCTTAACCCCTGCTATGCCACAACAGGAGCTCCAAGTGTCTTTTTTTTTTTTTTTTAATGACTATGCTCACAGGATATGGAAGTTCCTAGGCCAGGGATTGAATCCAAGCTGTAGCCGTGACCTATGCCACCATGCTGGGCCCTTTAACCCACTGTGACAGGCTGGGGTCAAACCCTCACCCCCACAGTGACCCAAGCCACTGCGGAGAGATTCGTAAACCACTGTACCCCAGCAGGAGCTCCCATCTGTCTTTTTTTCAGAAAACCCTTGGTCTTTTAAAGATTCTTCCTGTGGAAATCTATTTTGCTGAGAATGAGCTGTTTCCGCCTTGTGTTCTAAAGGTATGAGGTTCGCGTTCGAGCCTGCACCAGGCTGGGATGTGCATCGAGTGACTGGACATCCACCCAGACCCCTGAAACGGCACCCGCGAGGCAACCCCCTCCACATCTAGAGGTCCAAACGGTTCCCGGAGGGTTCCAGCCAGTGGTTTCCCTTCTCTGGACAGGACCCCTCCAGCCAAATGGAAAAGTTTTATATTATGAGTTGTACAGAAGACAAACGGGACCTCAGCCGGGGGCATCCAATCCAGTGCTGACCTATAACGGGAGCACAAGCTCCTTTTTGGACGTGGAACTCTTGCCTTTCACAGAGTATGAGTACCAGGTAAGCAATGTGTGTGATCAGCAACTCCCACTGACATGCTGGGCGCACAGCAGCGCTGGCCTCCAAAAACTGCTTGCAGTTTGAAAAACCACTTAAACGGGAGGCGGAGTTCCGCTTTGTTTGTGGCGCAGAGCTGTGGTGTAGGTTGCAAATGAGGCTCAGATCCCACATTGCCGTGGCTGTGGCGTAGGCCGGCAGCTGTAGCTCCTATTGGACCCCAAGCCTGGAAACGTCCATATGCCACGGGTACAGCCCTAAAAAAAAAGGAAAGAAAGAGAGAAACATGAGGCTTAAGGAGTTTAATATGACTCTTTTTTTAAGCAGTAAATGAGGGAGGAAAGGCCGTATTCAATTTCCTTCTTCGTTTTCTTGGTTCCTGATCTATGTGATATATGCTTGTTACCCGTATGTAGATTTCAAGTGAAGTATGTGCATTTCTTATTAATGAAGAGGTTTCTACCTTCAAGCTTCCCTCTGTCAGTGTCTCCTTGCTCTGAAATACTCCTTGTGAAAAGGTTACTTTGAAAATAGCTCCTTAGGAGTTAGTGAAATCGTTCCTGTGTGGCTCAGCAGAAACAAATCTAACATCCATGAGAATGCAGGTTCCATCCCTGGCTTCACTCAGTAGGTTAAGGATCCAGCGTTGCTGTGAGCAGTGGTGTAGGTGGCAGACGTGGCGCAGATCCTGCCTTGCTGTGGCTGTGGTGAAGGCCAATGGCTTCAGCTCCGATTCGATCCCTAGCCTGGGAACGCCCATATGCTGTGGGTGCAGCCCTAAAAAGACAGACAGACAGAAAGAATAGAAGGAAGGAAAAGGGAGGGAGGAAGGAAGGAAGAAAGAAAGAAGGAAAGGAAGAAGAAAGGAAAATAACTCCTTAATTGTACCAAGAGAAAATAAAATCGGATGGCAAGCATCTCTAGCCCCAGTACTCGGCAAAGAGGTGGACGGGTGAAGAAAGTCAGAAGGAAAACAGTTCACTTGGGCACAGATGATGAAAGTTTTGTAGGAAGACAGCACGAAAAAGAGGACTCTGCCTATCCCTAAAAAGCCAGGAATTAAGAAAAATATTCTTGGAGTTCCCGTCGTGGCGCAGTGGTTAACGAATCCAACTAAGAACCATGAGGCTGCAGGTTCGATCCCTGGCCTCGCTCAGTGGGTTAACGATCCTCCATTGCCGTGAGCTGTGGTGTAGGTTGCAGACACGGCTCGGATCCTGAGTTGCTGTGGCTCTGGTGTAGGCCGGTGGCTACAGCTGCGATTGGACCCCTAGCCTGGGAACGTCCATATGCCGAGGGAGTGGCCCAAGAAATGGCAAAAAGACAAAAGAAAAAAGAAAAATATTCTCCAGGTAGTTTGAGATCTACAGAGGACTTCTGTTCGGTCTGTCTTCGTTCTTATGAGGGCGTGTGCATTCTTCCCGCAGGAGCAGCCCCAGTTCCTGTGGGCGAGGGGGAGGATGCCCCTCGCCCAGCTCAGGTTTGATGCGAGGGTCAATCAATGCGTCAGCCCGTGTCCTAGCCACCTGGTGGCCGCCTGAGCCATGCTCAGCCCCTCAGACTTGCCTGGGGCTTGATTTTCAGCACAGTGACTCAGAACTTTATAAATACCTCATGCAATGCATGTGCACTGTAAATAGTTGTAAATGCTAGGTGAAAGTTGCAGGCACGTGGCAAATTCAAGTTTTGCTTTCTGGGACTTTCTGGAATTTTTTTTCAAATACGTTTGGTCCACGGTTGGTCGAATCCGTGGATACGGAAGCCGTGGATGAGAAGGGCTTGAAGTCAAGGGAAGTTTGCTAAATGATGCCAGCACTACATGCCAGGCACAAGGCTGACCACAGTTTCCCAAAAGAGACAGCTGAGCCTTGCCAAGCTTTTACCCAAACCAGAAATAATAAGATTGCTAAGTCACCAGAAATATGGTGAGCAAATCACTATACACAAGGATTAGAGGGGGCGTATTAAGTCTGAATAGATTTTTGGAGTTCCCACCATGGCACCATGAGATAAGAATCCACTACAGCAGCTCAGGTCACTGTGGAGGTACAGGTTCGATTCCCCAGCCTGGCCCAGTGAGTTAAAGGATCTGGTATCGCCACAGCTGTGGCTTGGGTTCAATCCCTGACCCAGGAATTTCCATACAGCGTGGGTGCAGCTATAAAATTTAAAAATTTATTAATTAATTAGAAATAGATTCTTGGGAGTTCCCGTCATGGCGTAGCGGTTAATGAATCCGACTAGGAACCGTGAGGTTGTGGGTTCGATCCCTGGCCTTGCTCAGTGGGTTAAGGATCTGGCGTTGCCGTGACCTGTGGTGTAGGTTGCAAACGCAGCTTAGATCCCGAGTTGCTGTGGCTGTGGTGTAGGCCAGGGCTACAGCTCCGATTAGACCCCTACTCTGGGAACGTCCATATGCCACGAGAGCAGCCCAAGAAATGGCACAAAAAAAAAAAAAAAAAAAAAAGACAGAAAAAAAAAGAAATAGATTCTTGTGGAGTTCCCACTGAGTTTTCGGGTTCAATCCCTGGCTTCACTCAGTGGATTAAAGATCAGGTGTTGCCATGAGCTGTGATGTAGATCAAAGACGTGGTTTGGATCCTGCGTGGCTGTGGCTACAGTGTAGGCCGGCAGCTGTAGCTCTGATTTGACCCCCTAGGAACCTCCATATGCGGCGGATGGGGCCCTAAAAAGCAAAAAAAAAAAAAAAAAAAAAAGGATTCTTGAATGGTTTGGAGAAATACATATATATAAAGCCATAATCCCTGGTTTGCAATTGTGAATCTAAAAATCTCTTAAAAACAAATGTGTTTATCTAGGTTTGGTATAACTCATTTGGCAGCAAAACCCAATCCAAGCAAATCTGAGATGATTTATAGCTTGTGTGTATCCCCCTTAATGGAAATACTTATTTGTTTTGCCATGAAAGTATTGTGTTCTGTTACAGGAGCATTTTGGACAGAGCATGTACATTTCATTAATTTTCCAAAATCTGAAATTAAAAAAAAAAAAGAAAAACACACCAGGCCCCAAGGGTTTAGGGTTGGGATTGTGGCTTCTGTCATGAAGGAACTCTATTGATGCCACAGTTGGAAACTGAATACTGTTTGAAACAGCCAGAACCTATGTGCCCAGCCCTCTGGTCTTTCTCATTATCTTTACAGAAAGGTGTCAACTTATCAAAGACTCTTCTGTTCTCACCTATCTAGTCTCCTTTGGGAATAAAGGCGCACCTTTGTATGAGAGCTAGATGGACTCAGCATGAAATCCCTGGCCTCTAATTAGACGCAACTGAGTGACCCACAGATACTGAAAGCAGACCAGTGATGGTAGCTTCTTGGGCATCACGTTGTGTCATTGGCTTAAATGATTGGCCACATGATCTGTCAAGTCTCATCTCAGTTTTCTGAGGAATGGTCAACTCCAAGCATGTGTTTTTTTTTTTTTTTTTTTTTTTGTCTTTTTAGGGCCGCACCTGTGGCACATGGACGTTCCCAGGCTAGGGGTTAAATCAGAGCTGTAACCATTGGCCTATGCCACAGCCACAGAAACACTGGATCCGAGTCCCATCTGCGATTTACACCATAGCTCACGGCAACGCTGGATTCTTAACCCACTGAGCAAGGCCAGGGCTCGAACCCAAGTCCTCATGGATGCTAGTCGTGTTCGTCAATTGCTGAGCCACCACGAGAACTCCCAAGCGTACGTCTTAGCTCTGTCAGTTTTCACACGGTGGGAGGACTGAGGAGTGAAAAGTGCCCACCCAACTGAGAAGGTACCATGGGACGGAAAAATGAGGCAGGCAGCTCCCTATAGTCAATGGATCAGTTTATTATAGGGTAACTTAGAGGGTGGGCTTGGGAGGACAATGATCCAGAAGCATTCGCAGCTGCACTCCACCCCACCGAGGGGCCACGGGGACAGTTTTATAGTTAACCTAGGGTATGAGGATGTGTGCTCGCAAACAGGACATGCATTCCTAAATCAAGATTTATGAATGGGAGTTCCCATTGTGGTGCAGCAGAAGCAAATCCGACTAGGAACCACAAGGTTGTGGGTTCGATCCCTGGCCTTGCTCAGTGGGTTAAGGATCTGGCGTTGCCGTGAGCTGTGGTATATGGGTCGCAGATGTGGCTCGGATCTGGCATTGCTGTGGCTGTGGTGTAGGTTGCAGATTGGGCTCGGGTCCCAAGTTGCTGTGGCTGTGGTGTAGGCCGGCGGCTACAGCTCCGATTCAACCCCTAGCCTGGGACCCTCCATATGCCGCAGGTGTGGTCCTAAAAAGGACAAAAGACAAAAAAAAAAAAGATGTATGAATGGGCAGTTCCCATTGTGACTTAGCAGGTTACCAACCCAACTAGCATCCATTAGGATATGAGTTTAATCCCTGACCTCACTCAGTGGATTAAGTAAGGATCCAGCACTGCCTTGAGCTACGGTATAGTTTGCAGACACAGCGCAGATCTGGCATAGCTGTGGCTGTGGTGTAGGCCAACAGCTGCAGCTCTGGTTAGACCTCTACCCTGGGAACTTCCATGTGTCACAGGTAAGGCCCTTAAAAAAAAAAAAAAAAAAAAGACCTATGAATGGGTAACCAGTTTCTTGGGCCCTGAGAGCATGTCAGCCAAGGTCTTCATCATTGTTTGGGAACTAACAGAGCCTAGAGGCCACCTGGTCCTAATGCTTATTAAACAATATCTCTTAACTGCAAAGCCCTTGAAGACACAGAAGTGATTCACTAGACAGTACAGTCCTGCGTAGGGTCAGCAGAAGGGCGGGGGGGGGGGGAATGTACAAGACCAATATGGCATCAGTTATGCCAACTGCCGTACAGTCACCGAAAGCTGAGGACAACCAGGTACCAACGGACCCATTTTTCAGAGGGGAGATGAGTTAAGGATGCTTTTTTGTAACTGCTACCATCAGCCCTGTGTCATGCTCCTCCTCCACACTCACTTCACCCTAGCAGAATTATTTAATTTGGTTTTCATAAAACCTGATCTCCAGTTTGCATTTATTAACTAATCTCATAGCTAATCCTATGAGGATAGAGAGCAGGAAAAAAAAAATCTAGTTCATCAGCCCCAAGCCGCGTTCTTACAGGAAATATTTTGAAAAATATAGATTAAATGCCGAAATAAATGAACTAAAATATTGGATTTATTTAGGCTGTGCAAATGCTGAATCTTTATAGATCCTGAGTTATCTTGCAGAAGTCATTTAGGAAGTAATGTACTAAAAGAATTGATTTCCCTTTAACAAAAGAACATCATGTCTTCGAGATGAATTTGAATGGCTCTCCAGCCTATCTGAGGGTTCCTTTCTTTGTAAGTTGCCTTTTAGAAAACACCTTTCTTGTCCCAGCCTCGTGGGTTCACCCAGCGTGCCAGCGCTTTGACCCTTCTGCGGATGGGCTGTATGTTTGAGATAATCCGTAGAGGAGGAGGGAGTGGAAACCAGGGAGAAACTGCCCACAGGTGGAGGGCTGTTCAGGGGAGGGCGAGGGTCTGTGGTTGTGTAGGTGGCCGTCCGCGCCATGCATCTTGAGGCTGTCCGGTGTTCCTCTCCGCGGCCCCTCCCTCGTTCTACGTCACTGTAGCCATTTCTGCAATTGAAGGTCCAAAATGTGGAGTTCCCGCCGTGGCACAGCGGAAATGAATCCGACGAGGAACCATGAGGTTGCAAGTTCGATCCCTGGCCTTGCTCAGTGGGTGAAGGATCCAGCATTGCTGTGAGCTGTGGTGTAGGTCGAAGACGCGCCTTGGATCTGGCACTGCTGTGGCTGTGGTGTAGGCCGGTGGCCACAGCTCTGGTTAGACCCCTAGCCTGGGAACCGCCGTATGCTGCGGGTGCGGCCCTAAAAAAAAGACAAAATGTAGTTTTGTGGGCAACCAAGACAGTATGCTGTAATCTAAATTAATTCGTCCATCTGATGGCCAGAGATAGAGCTGTGGGGAAAAGGATATAGCTCAGATAAGTTCTGATGGAAGGAGGGTCAAGAAATTTCTGGAGCAAGAGATTCTCATGGAGGGGGAGCCATTCTCTACAGAAGGTCTTGGAGGCAAGGACCAGCCAATGTCCACTCACAAGGACTCACACCACCAGCTTGGGAACCAGCACTTGTGAAGGTGGGCAAAGCTGTGTGCTTTGGAGTTCCCCTCGTGGTGCAGCGGAGATGAATCCGACTAAAAACCATAAGGTTGTGGGTTCCATCCCTGGCCTCATTCAGTGGGTCAAGGATCCGGCATTGCCATGAGCTGTGGTGTAGGCCTCAGTTGCAGCTTGGATCCTGCATTGCTGTGGCTGTGGCGTAGGCCAGTGGCTACAGCTGATTATACCCCTAGCCTGGGAACCTTCATATGCCGTGGATGCTGCCCTAAAAAGACAAAAAAAAAAAAAAAAAAGCTGTGTGATTTTACAAGCACCTTCTAAGTTTTCAGTAATATCTCCATACTTGTAATTGAATGGGAGCCCCGCTGCTCACCAATTACAAAATCAGTGGCAGACTCACAAACGCTGGTGGAAAGGAACGGTGCCTTTAGTCAGGATGCTGGCAGTCTGGGGAGAGGGTGGGCTCAGCATCTCCCAGAAACCGCCTCTGAAGAGTCTGCTTGACCGTGAACGTTTTTAAAGGCAAAAGGTCGAGTCAGAGGCGTCAGCATCCCCCGCAGTGTGCAGGCCTGTTGACTTTTTGTGGTCCCGCTCTAGATCTTCTTCACACGGTTTGGTGGCGAGGTTGCTGAAGGGAAAGGAGGGAAGACATCTGGTCGCCTGTTCCTTACTTACTCTTCCCTTTCTGCTTCCCTGAACTATGGACAAGCTGGGCGGAGTATTGCGGGATTAAAAGCACGGTGTGCTTGGGCTGCATATAAGCAGAGCAGAGGGGCCCTACTGTGCAGCACAGGGAACTCTATCTAATCTCTTGGGACAGAACATGATGGAAGATGGAATGAGAAAAAGAGTATATATGTCTATGCATATATATAGTGACTGGGTCACTTTGCTGTACAGCAGAAATTAGCATAACATTGTAAACCCACTATACTTTGATTTAAAAAAAAAATTGGAGTTCCTTTTTGGCTCAGTGGATTAAGAACCCAGCTAGTACCCGTGAGGTTGCAGGTTCAGTCCCTGGCCTCTCTCAGTGGGTTAAGAATCCAGCCTTGCCGTGAGCTGCCGTGTAGGTCACAGATGCGGCTCACCTCAGACGTTGCTGTGGCTGCGGTGTAGGCCAGCACCTGAAGCCTTGATTCAACCCTTAGCCCGGGAACTTCCATATGCTGCTTTCAAGTTGGTTACAATAGAGCTTTGCTAAAGTCATAAGAAAAGGGGCTTCAGGCTTCGGGCTGTTTCCTGCCAAGAGCTGTGAACCTACGGAAGGGACTAAGCAGTGTTTATCATGCAAAAGGATGGCCCACAGAGTGAATTCAGAGTGCAGACACTGAGGGGTGGGGTGAGGCTTCCCAGAAATCCTTGTTTTTCACCAGCAGCTTAGATGGTCCACAGCCCACGAGTGTGAGAAATACTGCTCTGGGGGGTGCAGCCTTGTTGCTACTCAAGCCCAATTTTTCGAGCACTGGTTCCCTGAATCAGTGGTTCTCAGGCCTGACTGCCCATGAGAATCGCCGGGGGAACCGTCCCCTCACTCCCGACGCCGAAGCCCCATCCCCCTTAGTCCTGCTTCTGGGGCCGGGCCAGGCATCAGTGTGTTTCACAAGGTCCCCAGGTGATTCTGGCACCGCCAGGGCTGAGACGCACAGTCCTAAACCCTCCTAAACGGCCTGAGTAACTGAAGCCAGCTCCCCACAACTGCCTGTTCTGCATGATGGGAATTAATGACCAGCCTGTTTACCTGGGCCGGTGCCTGGGGCTCCCAACCCGGGTCCTCTTCGTCGTTGTGGTGCGAAGCTGGAAAGCAGGACAGAATATGTTCCCTGCTAAGTTTAATGTCTCAATTACTCAATTTCTTTGACTCTTCCTCATGGATGTTGTTTAATTTTTTTTAAGATTTTTATGTTTTCTATTGTAGTTGATTGACAATATTCTGTCCTTGAAGTTCTGCTGTAGAGCAAAGGGACCCAGTCATGCATATATAGACACTCTTTATCTCACATTATCCTCTGTCCTGTTCCATCATCACAAGTGACTCGATGGAGTTCCCTGTGCTGTAGAGCAGGGTCTCATTGCTTATCCACTCCAAGTGGCAATTTTGTTTAATTTGTGTTGTCGTTGTTTCATTTTGTTTTGTTTCTCACTTGAGAGGCCTGGATTTTGGTGGGAATAATAACATTCACCATGATTTAAAACAGGATTTTTTTTTTTTTTTTTTGTAATTTGGGAGGTCCCTGGCGGCTCCGTGGGTTAAGGACCCAGCATTGTCACGGCTGTGATGTATGTTGGATCTCTGGCCGGGGAACTTCCACATGCTATGAGTGAGGCCCCCCCCCCCGCAAAATGCTTTTCATTAAAAATTTAAAAATAAATGAGATGAGATTTTTCTAGTTTAATTCATTTCAGCACAACTTCCAGAACTCTGGGATTCTGAAGGGTCAAGCTCTAAAGGATCAGCTTTACTAAAACAAGATCCGAGATAGTCATCACAGAAATTTGGCATTTTTTTTTCTTTTTGCAACCGCACCTGCAGCATACGGAAGTTCCTGGGCCAGGGGTTGAATCAAAGCTGCAGCTGAGGCCTGTGATGCAGCTGCAGCAACACTGGATCTAAGCTGCATCTGAGACCTGCAGCTCATGGCAGCACAGGATCCTTAACCCACAGAGCGAGGCCAAGGATCAAACCCTCATCCTCACAGAAACAACATTTGGGTCCTTAAGAGGAACTCCCAGAATTTTGTTTTACTATTTCCCAAGGGTGAATGGGCTGGCTGTGCAGAGCCGTGCAATGCCGAGTCTCATTGGAAAGCAGATATTCTCATCGAATTGCACATACAGTGTATTTTACCGAAACTTGATTTTTAAACAACTCTGTAACGGTGAGTTTGTACATAATTGAGATGCTTCTTTACTCAGTGAAATTCTTCCAGTGCCGAGATCTTTTTCTTCCAGCCTTCCAGGGAGATTATAGGCTTGCCAAACTCGGCAATATTTACTCACCCAGGAGGACTGCTTCTCACAGAGAATATGCATCTCCCTCTTCACCCCTTTCAAAATTGGGCTAGACTAACATATGCGATATAAACCCTCAAATTCTATAAGGGGGCATTCTTTTTCTTTTGTCCTCTTAGGGCCACACCTGCAGCATATGGTGGCTCCCAGGCTAGGGGTTGAATTGGAGCTGCAGCTGGCAGCCTGCAGCACAGCCACAGCAACACCAGATCCAAGCCGCATCTGTGACCTACACTGAAGCTCGTAGCAACACTGGATCCTTAACCCACTGAGCGGGGCCAAGGATCAACCCACATCCTCAAGGATACTAGTTGGGTTCGTTTCCACTGAGCCACAACAGGAACTCCCTGAGGGGGCAATTTCACTACAAGTGTTAGAAAGCCAACTTTCATTTTAAGTTCTGTTATGGTAAAGAAGGGATTCTTTCTGCTCACTTGTCTGGGAAAAGAACTAAAGAAATCCCTTGAAACCCGAGGAAAAGGTGCAGACATTTTTCTTGCACAAATCCCTCTTGGAGCCTGGGATGCAGGACTTGAGGTTGTTGCATCTGGTGCTTCCTGCCTCCTTCATCTCAGGTTGTCTCCATTCGGCTTCATTCTCCATCAGACTCTCTCCAGGCATCGGAGAAAACCACGACCCCAGCGCTGCCTGATCCAAACCTTCTCTGAGCTTTGGTTTCCTTGTCTTTAAAAATGTGGATGGAAGCACCACTGAACTCCTGGGCTTGCTTGGGGATTAAATGTGTTGATACGTGAAGGCGCTGAAAACAGTGCCTCCTAGAAACTATTCAATAAAATAATCCCAGCTGGTGCTATTATTCTCCTCCCACCTCAGAGTGGAAAGAGGACCTCTCTTCTCCCAATCTTCCTACGATTATCAAGGACGGGGCTCTTGCTGACAGCCCAGTATCCTAACATCCTTCCTGGAAGCAAGAGGATGGAGGACCGTGATTGGACAGGCCTGGCCACAGGGCCCCTCTCGTCCAGCCAGGGCTTCGTGTGTATGTGGGCATCACACTGTGCCCCCAGCACAGGGCACCCACCAACCATGCTGCTGGGAAAGAGTCAGAATCCTGATCTTTGCCATTAGATGCTCAGAGCTGTTCTGTGTTCCAGATGAAAAAACTGGGTGAAAAAACACACACTTTGGGCAGGGTGATTTCTCCTAGGCTTGCTTGCTCCCTAAGGGGGGGAGGGGGAAGGTGTATTATGAGAACTAAGAAATCTGTGCGTCCAACAGGATGTTTCCTACATAATACAGCCACCTCCTCACTCTACCCTCCGAGCCCCACTGAGTAAAATAAGGAAGTACTTTCTTCCCAGAAGGAGAAGAGCCGGGTTAAGAAAAGTCTTGGGTCTCTAACAGTGAGTCAGTTAATAAACGCTCAGAACCAGAACATCTCTAACCAAGAGCGCAAATGGCTCGGCCGGTGTGATGCGCCTTTGATGAGGCAGCTCGGCTTTTCTCGTTCTTGCGGCTTCGGTGCCCAGGGAAAGGATAACTTGCCCGCATTCCCACGGCTGAGATCCTTTCCAGCTCGGATGGTCTGGGTCCACATTTCTGTGACCGCCTACTTGCTTCAAACTGCCTGTTTTCTCTTTCTATCACGTTAACTCCTTCCTCTCCTAGGTGGGTTTTTTATATATAGATATTACATTTACGGAAAATGTACTGAGCGTGTTTTCTGTTGGGCTTTGGACTTGCATTTCATGAGGCCTCCATCCCGCTCACATATTTCTGACCAGCATGGAGGCTTTGGGTTGGTTAGTTTCTCCCACAAGATCTAAGCTGTTCCCACCCTCAACTCCCATGGCTCAAGGTTTTAAATGATGCTTTGATATTGGCTGACTCAAGCAGTGCACACGTTTGAAAACTTTAGAGCCTGAGTGCTACAGCTTCGACCGAAGGCCACGCAGACGTTTTGTGCGTGGAAATCTCAATTCTGTCACTTGGGCCAGGGACCATGTCCTAATGTGCCATCCATCAGGCCTTTTGTTCCAACAGGAGGCCATGTGTACCTGCGTGTGTGCGGGTACTCAGGAGCTGGCCCTAGTACCCACAGGTGCATGTCCCTGCTCTTCTTCTGACCGTCGTGGTGGCCCTTTGGACTCTGTTCCTAAGTCCTCCTGGTGACAGTCTCTGTGTTGTCTTTGAGACAAGTTAGTCATCCGAAGATGGGCTGCTTCTCACCTTCCTGCTGACACAGCTCCCTTGAGCCATCATTGATCCTCCTGCCTTGGCGCTAGACACTCGTTTCCTGGACATAAAACATTCAGTGCAATCAACGTTTCCCCAGCCCAGTGTGGCTGATGTGTCATTCCAGCCAGCCCTCGTGGCTCTTCACAGTGGTTCCTGCTCAACAAAGCGGCTGTGAAAATGAAAGTTCTCCAAGGTCACCTGAAGCTTAGGTCCTGTGACAACATCCAGGAGAGGGTGAGACTTGTCTTCCTTCTTACCCTTTATCCTCGAAGTTGAAGATTTAATAACACGTCATTATTCAGCCCCCACCAAGTTCAAAGTGTAGGTCTAGTCACTAGGATTGGAGCAAGAGGCTACCAACCATCGACTCTGCTCCTCGGGGCTTAAAGTTTCGTGGTGAAGAAAAAGAAACACACGCATGAGCAATGTATTTATAAAAATATATGGATGGGAGTCTAAGCTGTCGTAGCCTCAATGTGGCCTCTCTCCAGCAATACCCAAGTAAATTTTGGAAAGCAAATTTGGGGTGAAGTAAAAAGGAATAGCTTTCTTGCTTTGCCAGGCAAAGGGGGTCACAGCAGGCTGATGCCCTCAAAATTGTGTGTCCCAACCTGGGGGTAGGTCCCAGAGTTTGTGAGGAGATTTATGGGTCGAGAGGCAGGGTTGCTGATAAGAATCAAGGTGCCTACGGAGTGGCTTTCCTTCAATCCGTAGGTCATCCGGCCTCAGGTGGTTTCCTGACAACTTCCGTGATTCTGGAGGTCATGGAGCTATGACCTGATCTCTGGAACGAAGAAGGCTTCATCAATTCATTAACACCTTCCATTTGTTGGGGATTTTAGTTCCACAGAAGAGGGTCAAAGATATTGACATGTGTATTCCTTGAGGGGGAACCAGGACCTGCCCAAAGGCTGTACTGTTGTTTCTCGATTGCTTCTTCCTGGTCTCGGCATCCCCTCCCGTCCCTGATTAGCACCTGTTTGAACCTGCCCCTTAGAACTTAGGGAAGGTCATGGAGACTGAAGTTTATTCCCTAAAAATAAGAAATGGGGGACCCACGAAGGCTTTTGCGCCTAGGAGCCCCACTGGTCCCTGCTCAGTTCCACTATGAAAAGAGAGATCAGGGGAGTTCCCGTCATGGCCCAGTGGTTAACGAATCCGACTAGGAACCTTGAGGTTTCGGGTTCGATCCCTGGCCTTGCTCAGTGGGTTAAGGATCCGGCATTGCCATGAGCTATGGTGTAGGTCATAGACGTGGTTCAGATCTGGCATTGCTGTGGCTCTGGCAAAGGCCGGCGGCTCCAGCTCTGGTTAGACCCCTAGCCTGGGAACCTCCATATGCCGCGGGTGCAGCCCTAGGAAAAGACAAAAAAGACAAAAAAAAAGAGAGAGAGATCAGAATGATGGCACGAAAAACAGACCTAGGGAGAAACAAACACCTCCTCATATCCAGGGACAGCCGGGTCTCTCCACCAACCCTCCTGGACATGCATCCCGCCCTCTGGCCAGGTGGTCTGGAGGAGCAGCGGTGGTTCCTTGATATTAAAGATGAAAATCATCCCGCAGAGAAACAAGCAGGCACTCTTTCTCCACCTCTTCAGCCTCACGGAATACGTTCTTCCAAAGCTCTCCATCCTTAGAAGCAAACGCCTCTCTCAGCCTGCACATTGTCATTGGTCCCTTGGGAGGGTCCAAGATGCTCTCTGCTCTATCAGGCAGGATCTCAGCAGGAAACAGCGTACTCAACAGAAAATTTAGAGAGAATTCAAGGAGTTCTCTTCGTGGCTCAGGGGCAACGAATCTGACTAGGAACCGTGAGGTTGCAGGTTTGATCCCTGGCCTTGCTCAGTGGGTTCAGGATCCGGCATTGCCGTGAGCGGCGGTGTAGGTCACAGACACGGCTCAGATCCAGCATTGCTGTGGCTGTAATGTAGGCCGGCAGCCACAGCTCGGATTCAACCCCTAGCCTGGGAACCTCCTTATGCCGAGGGTGCGGCTCTAAAAAGACAAGCAGAAAAAAAAAAGGGAGAGAGACCTCGATGAAGAGACTATTTAGGATGGTGTGGGCAGATTTAAGAGTATCAACAAGGGAAGTTAAGGATCCTGTAGCCATAGCCCTAAGCTATTAGCCTCTAGGCCTAAGGGACAAGGGGAAGAAATCGTACCTGGAACTCAGCAAATGCTGTAACTGGCGGGAGCGGCTGCCCGGCGGGAGCTATGCCCATAGCAAAAGAACGCGGCCTTGCCAAACTGGGATGCCAAAGAGAGGGAGAAAGAGAAAGCAAAAACTTTCTCCTTTTGTAAAGCAGTGTGCAGAACCAGCTTCTCCGGCTGCAGAACAGAGCAGAGAAGGGCAGAGAACGGATCCGAGGCCAAAGAGAGAATAGCCAGCACATCCTCCACACCCTAGACTGACGCGGCTTCACACCCAAATCATGCCAGTGCCTTTCCCAGGAGCATCCTTTCTGGGCTGGAGGATCACCTGGCAAGCTTTGTTGTTGATAAAACACTCAGTAAATCTGAAGAGTTTAGGAGGATTGCACTGAAGTGCTTGGGCTAACGGTTTATTTCCATTAAATTCTAAATAAATATCTTGGGGAGTTCCCATTGTGGCTCAGTGGTTAACAAATCCGACTAGGAACATGAAGTTTCCGGTTCGATCCCTGGCCTTGCTCAGTGGGTTAAGGATCTGGTGTTGCCACGAGCCGTGGTGTAGGTCGCAGACGCGGCTCGGATCTGGCGTTGCTGTGGCTCTGGCGTGGGCCAGCGGCTACAGCTCCGTTTCGACTCCTAGCCTGGGAACCTCCATATGCCGTGGGGGTGTGGCCCTAGAAAAGGCAAAAAGACAATAAATAAATAAATGAACAAATGTCTTGGCCCTGTGGACTGAAGAAATGCCCCTCCTGAAAGTTGAGAGTTAAGTTTTATTTGGGGCAAAATTAAGACTGAAGCTGGGGAGACAGCATCACAGGTAGCCTGAAGAAACTGCTTGGAGGAGGTGAGGTGGGGGCACTAGGATGTATGAGCCGTGCAACAAAGGGGAGGCAGTAGGAATAAAAGATTTACAGAAAAAGATTTGCAGAGCACCGTTTCTAGGGAAAGATGCAAAGGTCTGGGCTTCCTGGAATCGCTCCTTTGATGTGCCTCTCAGCTGGGGGCCAGTCTTCTTCTTTTTTTTTTTTTAATTAATGAATTTATCACATCTGTAGTTGTATAATGATCGACACAATCCAATTTCACAGGATTTCCATCCCACAGCCCAAGCACATCCCCCCACCCCCCAAACTGTCTCCTCCAGAGACCATAAGTTTTTCAAGGTCTGTGAGTCAGCATCTGTTCTGCAAAGAAGTTCCGTCTGTCCTTTTTTCAGATGCCACATGTCAGTGAAAGCATTGGATGTTGGTGTCTCGTTGTATGGCTGACTTCACTTAACATGATAGTTTCTAGGTCCATCCATGTTGCTAAAAATGCCAGTATTTCATTCCTTTTAATGGCTGAGTACTATTCCACTGTATACATGTACCACATCTGCTTGATCCACTCCTCTGTCGATGGACATTTAGGTTGTTTCTACATCTTGGCTATTGCAAAGAGTGCTGCAGTGAACCTCGGGGTCCATGTGTCTTTGGGGGCCAGTCTTCTTTGGTTCTTCTCTGAGTTCCCTCAGGGCTCGCTAACCCACCCTTGGGGAGTGGCTCTTCTCCCGGATGACATTGACATCTTTTGTTCTGCCCCCTACTTACAGCCCAGGAGGCAGCATCTCAGAAACACTGCCGCAAAGAGGAAAGGGCGACTTGCTGATGGCAAATGACAAACTTCAGTTCACAGTCTCTAAGAAACAATCAAATCCATAGGTGGCAACAAAAACATTCACATGTTTAAGTAAATCAGACGCCTTCAATTGAAATCTTTAAGAAGATGGTCAGGACTTTCTCTTGTAAATTGATTTATCTGTCTGTTGATGGATCTTCTCATGACTAAGATGCCTATAAGCATCTAGGAAACGGCACCAGTCTCTCCGGAAGGCATGTTTGCAATGGAAACTGGAAACACAACTGCTTTCTTTGAAGAACCCATTGAATCGCTCCACTCTTTCCTTTCCAGATACTTTGGGGGGCTTTTGAGAAAGGTTAATTAATAATAAGGCAAGACAGAGGCTGTCATCCCACCAACACATTTTGACCTAGGAGCACTATTTCTGAAAAGCCAGGCTTTGACTTTTTCCACCCCCCCAGAGTTCTGCAGTGGAGAAGTACTTGGAGACAGAGACACAGAGAGATGTCGGCTGACCTTGGAATGTGTGAGGGTTTTCAGATCCATTGTTGACCCATAGTAGCTAAATGGACCCAGAAGTGAGTGACAGAATCGCTATTTAGTCTCACTTACTTTTCCCAGTGGTCATATCCTGACTTTTCACACAAATATAATATAATAATAACCATCTGTGAACGGAAGCTTGGCACGTGCCGTCAGCCTTTCCACGGAATAAAGCATGAGCCCCGGCAGCTGCTGACCTGCAGCCCCCCTGAGTAGAGCTCAGGGTGGAGACCAGCAGTGAGGCGCGCTGTGCTCTGGGAAAACTGGGAGAACAGGTCTTCAGAGAGTCCGATATGTTCAGGAGAAGATTTTATGAGCCCAATTCTTGCACCTTCTCATAGCTGTCAATCATGGCTAATGTCTGTGACCAGTAATAACGTTCACGGGACCAGCAGCAAATTTCTGTGAAACGTGTGCCTGGCTGCACGATCTCCCGCTTCACCTTTATGACTTAGATCTTAACATTTCCCCCTTTTTCTTTGGGGCAGTATTTCTGATAGCTCTGAAATACTGCCCCCTGGGCTGTAGTTAGTGGGCAAAATGAAAGCTGTCACTGTCGCCTGTGAGAACAGCCACTCCCGAGGATGGGCCAGGGAGCCCTGAGGGAACTCCTTTGCCTATCAAAGGAGCGATTCCAGGAAGCCCAGACTTTTGCATCCTCCCGTGGAAACGGGTTTTCTGTAAATCTGGTGATCTGTAAATCTTTTGTCCCTGCCACCTCCCCTTTGTTGCAAAAACTCACATAGCCTAGCTCTCCCCTCACCTCCTCAGAGCGGTTTCTCAGGGCTACCTGAAATGCCATCTCCCAGGCTTAAGTCCTAACTTCACCCCAAATAAAACTTAACTCTCAACTTTCAGGTGGTATTTTTTTAGTCAACACATCATTATTAATTTAGTGCTTATTGTGTGCTGAGGACTGTGCTAAAATTTTTATATGCATTAAGTCATGTTAATCATTTGGGGTAAGGATTATTATGAATAATAACACTTAGAAATCTAAAACCCTGCAAGATTTATTAACATGCCCAAGGACACACCTGGTATGGAAGAACTCAAATTTTTTTTTTTGTCTTTTTGCTATTTATTGGGCCGCTCCCGCGGCATATGGAGGTTCCCAGGCTAGGGGTCGAATCGGAGCTGTAGCCACCAGCCTACGCCAGAGCCACAGCAACGCGGGATCCTAGCCGTGTCTGCAACCTACACCACAGCTCACGGCAACGCCGGATCGTTAACCCACTGAGCAAGGGTGGGGATCGAACCCGCAACCTCATGGTTCCTAGTCGGATTCGTTAACCACTGCGCCACCACGGGAACTCCAGAACTCAAATTTGAACCTAAAAATTCAGGTTCCAAAGACTGTGTTCTTGGAACTCCCGTCGTGGTGCAGTAGTTAACGAATCCGACTAGGAACCATGAGGTTGCCGGTTCAATCCCTGGCCTTTCTCAGTGGGTTAAGGATCTGGCGTTGCCATGAGCTGTGGTGTAGGTTGCAGATGCAGCTTGGGTCCCGTGTTGCTTTGGCTGTGGTGTAGGTCGGCGGCTCCAGCTCCTATTCGACCCCTAGCCTGGGAACTTCCATATGCCGAGGGAGCAGCCCAAGAAATTCCAAAAAGACAAAAAGACAAAAAAAAAAAAAGGCTGTGTTCTTAAATTCACTCTCCAGCTGCTCCAAATGCCTTTGTGTACAGCTCTGGGACTTTCAAAATCTTTGGGGGTGGGGAGGGCAGTGTATGACTGTTCTTTCATTTTTTTTAATTTTTTAAAAAAATTTTGAAGTTGATTTACTTGTTGACTTCTTCCATACAGCAAAATGATGCAGTTATGTGTGTGTGTGTGTGTGTATGTATATACACACATATATGTGTATATATATATACTTTTTCAATATTCTCTCCCATTGTGTTTTGTCATATGATATTGAATATCATTCCTCATGCTATTTAGGAGGACCTAACTGTTTATCCATCCTCTATATAATAGTCTCCCTCTGCTGATCCCAAACTCCCATTCCTTCCCCCCCCACCCCCTCCCCCTTGGCAACCACAAGTGTGTCCTCTTTGTCTGAGTCTGTTTCTGTTTCATAGATACGTTCATTTGTGTCGTATTTTAGATTCCACATATAAGGATTATCATATGGTATTTGTCTTTTTCTTACTGATTTACTTTGCTTAGTATGATAATCTCTAGGTCAGTCCATGTGGCCTCACATGGCATTATTGCATTCATTTAATGGTTGAGTAATATTAGATACATAGATGGATAGATGGACCACATCTTCTTAATCCGTTCATCTGTCAGTGGACATTTGGGTTGCTTCCATATCCTGGCTATTGTGAATAGTACTGCTATGAGCATCGGGGTGCATGTATCTTTTCAAATTACAGTTTTGTCTGGATATGTGGGACGGAGGAGGAGTGGGATTGCTGGATCACATGATTTTTTTTTCGGGTTTTTTTGGTTGTTGTTGTCTTTTTTGGCATTTCTTGGGCCGCTCTCACGGCATATGGAGGTTCCCAGCCTAGGGGTTGAATCGGAGCCATAGCCACCAGCCTACCCCAGAGCCACAACAACGCGGGATGCGAGCCACATCTACAACCTGCGCCACAGCTCACGGCAACGCCGGATCCTTAAGCCACTGAGCAAGGACAGGGATCAAACCTGCATCCTCATGGACACTAGTCAGATTTGTTTCCACCGAGCCACAGTGGGAGCTCTTGCACCAGCCTTTTTGAGACTCCAGGCTCAGGGCCCTTGATCCTGCTCCTCCTTTGTCCAGAAAGGTCTTGGTCCAGATCTTCATATGGTGGCCTCCTTCTTTCATTTAGGATCCCAGCTTGCATACTGGACAATTCAACCATTCCCTACTATATCACCAGTACTATATAGTTTATACGCTGTAGATTGTTCCTTTTCTAGCACATACCATTACCTATTTGTTTAGCGTTTATTGGTTGCCCCTCCTGCAGGGTGTTAACTCCAGCCTTGTTCACTGCTGTACCCCCAGCTCATAGGAGAGTGTCTGCATAGAGAATGGCTCAATCAGTATCTCTTGAATGAGGAGCTCCCGTTATGGCTTAGCAGGTTAAGGACCTGATGTTGTCTCTATGAGGATGCACGTTCGATCCCTGGCCTCACTCAGTGGGTTAAGGATCCGGCGTTGCCATAAGCTGCAGTACAGTTTGCAGATGCAACTTGGATCTGGTGTTGCTGTGGCTATGGTGTAGGCCTCAGCTGCAGCTCCAATTCAACCCTGAGCCCAGGAACGTCCATGTGCCACAGGTGCGGCCATAAAGAGAAAAAAAAAAAAAAATCTGTTGAATTAATGGATGATAAGTAATCTGACCTAGTTAACTTTACTATCACTCCTAGAGATGTGAATCCTAATGGGTGATTGTGAGCTTAGCTTCCTCTGACAACTAAGTGTGGAGAAAGGAAGTCTTCCAATTCTGTGTTAGTAGGGTATCGTTATTTATTTTTTTAAATGATGTTGATTTTTGTCCATTATAGCTGGTTTACCATGTTCTGTCCATTTTCTACTGTACAGCAAGGTGACCCAATCACACATACAGATGTACGTTCTTTTCCTCACGTGATCATGCTCCATCATAAGTGACCGCATATAGTTCCCAGTAGGGTGTAGTTGTTATCTCACTTAACAGAGTGGAACTGAACTACATTTACACATGTTTGGAGCCGTATGGAAAGTATGTGATGTAGTAGTTGCCTCTTGTAACCTGCGGTATTGTTTAGAGCCTGTTGTGTGTATGGTTTAACTTATGCGCTATTGTTGAGCGCGTGGCATGTGGCAGCAGGTGTGGCCGCTGCGGTGTTTGTGGTCATTTCCACGACCGCCCTTCGGGGCTGTTCACCGCAGAAGCAGCCACCCCATGCAGGGCCCTGGGAGCGGCCCAGGGCAGGATCTCACACTCTCAGAGGATGGGGCCGAGTCCTCCTTCAACAGCAACAAAGTGGAGGTTCACGCACCTGGGTCAGAAAGCCGGCCCTCCCCTCGCCAGTTTGCTTACGCGTCTCTGTGCCCCTGTCTCCTCATGTGGAAACGGGTGATAGTGCTAATACCAGCCTCGTAGGATTGTTGGGAGAAGGAATAACGTGGTATGCATAATACACTTATAAAAGCACAAGTGGTCAATAAACCCATGAACTACGTTTACATAGCCTCTGTGAGGGATGGATGAGGCTAGATTCCTATTTTCTCTTAGGGAGAGCAGACACAAGCAATAAAAAGTAGTGTGTGACAGGAGTTCCCTGGTGGCACAGCAGGTTAAGGATCCAGCATTGTCACTGCCATGGCTCTGGCAACTGCTGTGGCGTGTGTTTGATCCCCTGGCCCAGGCATTTCTACATGTGCAGGTGCAGCCAAAAAAAAAAAAAAGTAGTGTGTAATAAATTCCAAATTTTATTATCATTATGAACATCAAATAGGAGCTAATTTCTGTATTTCACACTAGTCCTAAAGCCAGTTTTCCCCTCCCTTTATTTTAACCTTTCTAAAAAATGTTTTTCTTTCTATGGTTGCACACGTGGCATATGGAGGTTCCCAGGCTAGGGGTCCAATCGGAGCTGTAGCCGCCGGCCTACACCACAGCCACAGCAACACGGGATCCAAGCTGCATCTGCAACCTACACCCCAGCTCACGGCAACACCAGACCCTTAACCCCCTGAGCAAGGCCAAGGATTGAACCCACGTCCTCACAGACACTCTTAACCTGCAGAGCCACAGTGGGAATTCCCATCCCCTCCTTCTGTTTTAGGAGAGAGCCATTCTATTTATTGAGTGCCTCCAAAGCACAAGGCTGTGTGCTGAGCAACAATGACATTAGACTCCCATTTCTAGCGAGGCAAATGTCTTCTCATCTCTTTCCTAGCTTCTCATCTCTGAATTTCAAAAGTGTCAGTAGAAGGGGAGACAGTGTTCTGCTGAACCCTTCGTCCCCTGGGTCCCAGGATTCAATTAAAATTGTGTTCCATCCTGCCTGATCCAAAGAGTTTTAGATTAAAGGAGCCTGGCGCGCAAGGACCACATCTGTAAAAGCATGACTCTCATGTACCCAGCAAAGCACCATGCAAACAGAGATGCTGAAAAAAGTCCATTTGATGATGAAAGAAAATCAGTTAGGTAGATGGTAAAACAGACATAACTACATAGAGCTTTGCAGCAGGTTCTTCTTTTGTGACAGCAGCCTGCAGAACAGTTCATGAAATGTCTAAAAAAAAATCGTGGTATCATATCAGTTCAGATTTATCGCCTTCTCATTCTCAACCAGGAGTCTCTTTTAACCACCGTTCTGGCAAAGCCCATTTTGGCATGTTGCTCTTTGAAGGTATTCGGAACCCACAGCAGGCTACCCTTTCAAAAGACATTAGCGCGAGTGCCACGGGAAAATAGACTCCAAGGTTGGAGATGAATTGATATGATTTCCTTGATTGTATCTTTTTATTTATGAGGCATAATTTATGAGCGCTAGAGAGCAAACTGCAATGAGTGATGACTAACTAGAGCCAAAGTCATAAATCAGGAGCCGTGAAAGAAGAGGTGATTTTGATCGAATCTATTGAATCAGCTGTTGGCCGTAGCCAATGCAGGTACCGGAAAGACCTTTTTAATATCTATTTGTCTCTCCCCTGGGAATGTGATAACAATCTCATTACATGCCCCTAGAAAACAAATAATTTAATTGTTTGCCGGTTAACACGCAACCTGTTTACTCTTCTTATTAATTACTGGCATGGCTGTTCCTGTTGGATTTTTGTTTATTTCTGATGTGAATTGTCATGAAAATATATTCATAGTCTCCAGTTTTTAGAAACAACGACACTTCTCTAGGGGCTGATGGATATGAAACAATATTGCTGAAATTTTTTGTTTTAGCAAAAATTGTCATTATTCCTCAAGGAAGTATGTTAGAGAAAATCACAGAAGCTGCGGAGAACTGAAAAATCCCTCCATGTGTTAATCCTCTGAGGGTTAACAGTTGTATTTCCACTCATGAGAAACAGCCTGCAAGAGCAAAATCTTAAATTGCTCCACTGTCACTTGCATTAGGAGTCAACAGATTAGAGGGTTTTTGTGAAAGATCACTGGTTTAACTTGGTTATTCCTGCAGTCCATTTTTACATGGAAAATGATAGCAGGAGTTCTCGCTGTGGCTCAGCAGAAACGAATCCAACTAGTATCCATAAGGATGCAGGTTCGATCCCTGGCCTGGCCGCTCAGTGGGTTAAGGGTCCTGTGTTGCCATGATCTGCAGTGTCAGTCACAGACGCGGCTCAGATCCAGTGTTGCTGTGGCTGTGGCTGTGGCCACTAACTACAGCTCTGATTCGACCCCTAACCTGGGAACTTCCATATGCCATGGTGTGGCCCTAGAGAGACAAAAAAAAAAAAAAAGAAAAAAAAGAAAAAAGCAAATACAAGACCAGATAGACATGAGCTGGATCCTGGCAGTACGGAAAGCATTACCGAGCATGTTCTCTTGGTCTTATGAAGACTTGTAACGTTTCCTCAGGCGAAAGAATCATAAGGTATTTTTACAGTTAAGGAGCTTTTTATGATATGATAAAGAAAAACACATGAAGAAACTCTGGAACTTTAAGAGTTTCTCAAAAAAAAAGAAAAAAAAAAGAGTGGCTCAGTGGGTTAAGAACCCGGCTAGTATCTATGAGGATGTGAGTTCGATCCCTGGCCTCTCACAGTGGGTTAAGGAGCTGGTGTTGCCACAAGCTGCAGTGTAGGTCGCAGATGTGGCTTGGATCTGGCATTGTTGGCTGTGATGTAGGCCAATGGCTGAGGCTCAGATTTGACTCCTAGCCTGGGAATTTCCAGTATGCCACAGGGCAGTAAGTTAAAAAAAAAAAAGGCAAAAGCCTAAAGCAATGTTTCTCAATCCTGGATGCATAGTAGAATCACTTGAGGAGCTGTGGAAAAATACACATGCCTGAGCCTGACCACAGGTCACTTTAAACAGAATTTCCAGGGATAGGGCCCAGCCGTCTCTCAAGTGCAGCCAAGATTGAGAGCCTCTGGCCTAAAGAGGGTGAAAAGTGCGCCCCCACCTCCCCCCCCAAAAAAAAAAACCAGTTCCCTTGTGTTACAGCAGGTTAAAGATCTCGTGTTGTCACTGCTGTGGCGTGGGTTCAGCCCGTGGCCCCGGAACATTCACAGGCAGCAGGTGCAGCCACAAAAGGGAGAGGGCATTCTTTTTGCCCTAGGACTGCACTTGGGAAATATCAGCCCTAGGGAATGTTATATAAACAGCTCCGAGCCTCTGCGTGAGACAAAGCATTAAAATGAAAACTACTTTACAGTCAAGAGGAGAAATTGAGGACGACTCATTGTGGCCCAGTGGGTTAAGAACCCAACATCGTGTCCATGAGAAAGAGGGTTGGATCCGTGGCCTCACTCAGTGGCTTAAGGATCCGGGGTTGCCATGGCTGTGGCGTAGGCCTGCAGCTGCAGCTTCAGTTCAACCCCTAGCCTGTGAATGTCCATATGCTGCAGGTACAGCCATTAAAAAATAAAAGAATTAATTAATTAATGTTAGAAAGAATGGAAATTGCGCTAAAGAATAACTAGCTCAGTAGCATGTGTACCCGGTGGGCCACCACTCCAGGGGAGTTTCTCTGCATCTCCCCTTCTCCCATCCTTCTCTTTTTTACAAAATTTATTACAAATGCTTCTGTTTATAAATTCTTGCTTTCCTTCCAGAGTAAAATTAGAAGAAGAAATGAATGTTAGGTGAGAGGCATTAGAAGCATTTGGCATATTTAATAATATTCTTTGGCGCTGCCAGGAAACAAACCGACCCAAGTTCCAGAAATAATAGTGTTTCGAGAAATCAGCACCTGAGGTGAACACCAGGCAGCAAATGGTTGCTCTTCCAAGGCTGGGGAAGTCTCTGGTTCTGTTGGGAACTGTGGCCGCTGCAGTGAACTGCGTGAGGATCATTGCAGTTGTAACAGATGCAAACAGACGCAGGCTGCGTGCTGATCCGAATGCCTGGAGGTGATGGCGAAAGTCACGGGAAGTACAGCTGCACAAGCCGTCGCATCATCAGACCCGGAAACGTGGTCCCCAGAGTTCTGAACCTGGGTCTACGGAGAATAGCCCTCTGTTTCTCAAACAAGACCAGGCATAAGCATCACTTGGAAATGTGTTAAAGACAGGTTCTGAGATCTTTTAACTAGAAATTCTCTAACAAATGATGCTTTTTTTTTTTTTTTCCAGGCTTTTTAGGGCTGCACTCAGGGCATGTGGAAGTTCCCAGGCTAGGGTCGACTGGGGCTGTAGTTGCCAGCTACAGCCACAGCACTGCAGGATCAGAGCCAAATCTGCAACCTACACCACAGCTCACGGCAACGCCGGATCCTTAACCCACTGAACGAGGCCAGGGATTGCACCTGCGTCCTTATAGATGCTAGTCAGACTCGTCAACCACTGAGCCACGACAAGAACTTCCCCCAAATGATTTTGACGACAGTAGCCAGGGAACACATTTTGACAAAGATGCCTTCGAAGGAAGAGTTGTAAGAGGTAGTTTTCAACAGAGGACAAACGGTTGAACCCGTTGCCCCCACTGCAGTGAGATTTGGGCAGCATAGCGACAGCTGTTGACTTTTCATGTGATTAAAACTTTTATTTATTTATTTATTTTTTTTTGCTTTTTAGGGCTGCACCCGAGGCATGTGGAAGTTCCAAGACTCAGGGTCGATTGAATTGGAGCTGCAGCTGCTAGCCTACACTGCAACCACAGCAACATGGGGTCCGATCCATGTCTGCCACCTATACCACAGCTGACAGCAACGCTGGATCCTTAACCCACTGAGCGAGGCCAGGGACTGAACCCGCAGTCTTGCAGATATTACTCAGGTTTGTTACTGCTGAGCCACAATGGGAACTCCCTCATGTGATTAAAACTTTTTAAAGCAAAATACAGTGATTAGTCCTGGGGGGGGTGGGGAGGCGGGCAGAGAGTAAATAAAAGGACAATTTTATTTTTTAGTAGACACCAACATGAAGGGATAATGGCCACTAGTTAGATAACAAAATTAGATTGAAAACAAACGGAAACCGCTATATTAATCTACTACTTCTCTAGTCAGTCATAGAATTTGCAGTTAGATCATTTTAGTTAGTTTTAATTTATTCACATAGTTTTCTATACCACCTTACGTTGTAACTTCTTTCACGGTTTCAACCAAAACCTTCGGAAGAAAGCACCCCAACTCAACCTGTTCTCATTTTTAACAGCTCTGCACTGGCAAGTCCCTAACTCTGAGTGTTACCACATGTGTGTGTGTGTGTGTGTGTATGCATGTGTGTACACACGCAAGTGTACATTAAAACCTAAATAATAAGTTAGTCTAATGGACACATTAATCGCCTTTATTTTTTTTTATCCTGAAAGAATAAATATGTTCAGTTCAACTGGATACTGTGGCTATAAGGATATTCTGAGTAAACTCAAGATGAGAGGTGTCCTCACCCTTTTTTTCTTGTGGCCGTGAAATTCATCAGCTCTCCTTCTGTTTTTGACTCCTATAATGTCTCTTCTTTTCTGTGAGTAGCTCACATGCCGTTTATATACTCAGTGATCTTATGAGGGATGCTTGGGATGCAGACCAGCTGGATTGGCTTATCAGGTAGGTAACAGGTAGGTAGATGACAGGTAGGTAGGAAGGTAGAATACGCAGAGATAAAGTAGGCAACTCAACCTCTATTCTCAGGATCTTTCATTTCTTGATTTTTGTATAGGTTCACTAGGCATAAAAGATCAGGGCATATGACCCAGATTTTTCCCGCAGGTCTCTGCTTTTTCTTTTTCCTCCATTGCCAAGACCAGCTCAGCAGGTGAGGGCTGAAGAACGGGTGCGGTGACACTTAAGGGAAAAGTTAACAGAAAACAAGACATAGAGACATCTATCTTAATTAAAGGTGGGAACCGGGGGACTCAGGGCCTCAGGGACCAAGAGCCTCACCTCAAGCTACCACACTGCTGTTATTGTGCTCTTTAGGATTAAGTCAAGTGAAGCGGGGAGGGGGGGGTATGCAGGTGCAGGATATAGTTCTTTTTATTATTTAAAAAGTTCTTTTATTATGTCAAAAGTCACATGGCTGGTAGATGGTTAAGCTTTTATTCTGACCTTTAGGCATTTAACAATCTTTGTTCTTCAGCTTAAGTCGTTTCCCAGCACTGCCACTGTTTTTCAAGCAGGAATAGGGGGTCAAGTGAAGCAGGACAAGATGGAGTTTTCACATAGACAATAGAAGCAAAGAGGCTGAGAAAAGACGGTAGAAACATGTCTCCCGACACTCCACGTAAAGGTGCACCCAAATCTCGAAGCCACTGTTTCCCAGTAGAAATAAGTCATAAGCATCATCTGTTCATGTTTTTAGCCTGCAGCCCAAACTAGAGTTTCTTTATCTCTTGCTTAGCTGGACTTGGACAAAAATCCACCAAGTTGTTTGGAGAAAGGACTTTTGACCTCAACAGAGAGAAAGAATATCACTGGCAGTTTCCTTTTCCTTTCCTTCGGGTGATTTGGTAGGAGAGACACTGCCTTTGGTCCAGGTTTGGTGAAGTCCCATGATGCTTCATCATCACAGCTGTCTCTTCATTGCAACTGCTTTCATTTTCAGAGGAGCTCATGTAAATAGGCTGCTCCTGCTTTGCATAAGCACGTTGATTTATATGAATGCTATTTTGATCTCAAATTGATTGAATACTAAAAAGAAAGGCTCGGAGAAAAGCCCTGGAATGTGAAGGTCTCCTGTCAAAGACAAAAGACACTAGACCCAAATACCTTCATTCCCAGGTACTGATGGGATTGGGTATTGCCTGGATTTTAGAAGAGGATGTTTCCAAGGAAATACAGCGAAACACCAGATTATTGAGACTTGAGTGTTTTAAAATACAATGGAATAAATGACATTTTGGAAATAGTAAAAGCCCGGGCAATGCAGAGAGGCGTGAGGTTCCATCCTATCTGCCAAGACCAGCATTAAAAAGCTGTGGCACTCCGTAATTAACTGGCAAGTTGCTGAATTTTTATTTTCTCACGCCCAGTTGCCCTTTCCTCCTCATTTTCTTCTCCATCAATTGTGGCCCCCACTAAAATTCTGTATCCCCTGAAATCAACAATCAAAGCCCTACTGTTGGCAAAGAATTGAATATCAGTACGTGCACCCCTTTCTCGGGAATATTTTCAAACATTGTCACTCATCGTGGCATAAAAAAAAACGCTCCCCTAGCCCCTGGAAAGAAATTTGCTGCAAAGGGGGTTAATCTGGAACAGACTAAGGTATCGGGGACTCCTGACATCAGCCCTGACATCTGACCTCTCATCAGTTGCCCCCTACACCTGCCCTCCCTGTGGTAAGACTGACCTTGACCATTCCAGAGGGGATGCTAAGAGCAGGTGCACTTGTGTTCTTCCCCAGACTCTAGTTTCCAAGGAGCCCGGCTCTCCCATTGCCCAGACGGTTTCCTGCTCCTTACCTCCCTGGGTCTATCAAAAACACACCTCCTTCCCTTGAAACAGCCTGGGCATGTCTATTTACCCTTGCAAGCTAAGAGACTTTTACCTAATCCACAAGTGCAGGTATTTGTCTATAGCAAAGTCATGTAGCATTTGTGATCTTGAGTTATTTGTTGGTACAGATGCCATGCAAAAAATCAAAAACCCAGTTTGCTAGAAAGAGCCGTAAAAGAGGGTTTGGGTGGCAGATTTCTGGCATCAGCTCTTGTAACTTATGTTACCTGGTGCAAGAGAGTCCCATTTCAGAGCCTCGCTTTCCTCCTCCGTAAAAGCGACGAAAAATACATCCTCCGGCCACTTTACAAGGTTATGTGGTGAGCACCAAGTCAGCCAGCATTCGCTAAAGTGCTTTGTCAAGTACAGAATTTATACAAATGTGAGTGATTATCATGTAAACAATGAGAGCAATGTATCGGAGCTCTAAAAAGAGGAGACGCTGCTTTGTAAGTAGGTTACATCTTTTTAAAATGGGGCAGTATGTCAATTACTTCTCAATACAACTGGGGAAGGGGGAAAAACAGGGCTTCTGGCAATCCTGTCTGCAAGAGGATGGAGATTTGCCTGTGACAGCAATCCAAGAGCAATTCAACAGCAGAAATTTTACCTTTACAGAAAAATCTGCTCCCCACATATGTGTGGAAACCCTGGGGGGAGTTGGCCTAACTACTGAAAACCTCTCTAATAGCTATTGAGTCTCTTAAAGATATTATGGATGCAAAGGCCACGTGAACAAAAATGAAACTAAACTCCCCAGGGCAAAGTATATTCTCCTAGTGTTTTCTAAATATCTCGTATTTTGCACGTTCCTCATGCTCTTTTATCACAGCCCACATAGAATGTGGACAGTCTAGGACCCAACAAGTTTCCCAGACTTGTCTTTAAAAGCTTAGAACAGGAGTTCCCATCGTGGCGCAGTGGTTAACAAATCCGACGAGGAACCTTGAGGTTGTGGGTTTGATCCCTGCCCTTGCTCAGTGGGTTAAGGATCCGGCGTTGCCCTGAGCTGTGGTGTAGGTCGCAGACGCGGCTCGGATCCCGCGTTGCTGTGGCTGTGGCTGTGGCTGGCAGCTACAGCTCCGATGGGACCCCTAGCCTGGGAACCTCCGCATGCCACGGGAGCGGCCCAAGAAATGGCAAAAAGACAAAAACAAACAAAAAAAAGCTCAGAACAAAATAATGTACATATAGAATATATATCATATGTACTGTAATATGTGTATATGTGTGTGTATACATGCTATACATATGTTTATGTATGTATCTGTGTGTGCGAGTGTACGTGTGTCTGTATATATTCACAGGAGACATGTCCTGAAGTTAGACTTGCGCAACTCGCCAGCTTACCGAGGAAGACGCCTACCTCTAAACATGCAGACCGTCTGCTTGTATCGCCGTTTCGATCTATCATCCTGATTGATCACCGCGGCGTCGGCTCTTCTTGGGCCTCATTTAACCCCATCCACTCGCGCATCCATCCGCTCCGTCTATTGTACCTGACATTCTACAAATGACTTACTCATGCAAATGATGACCCAAGGCAACCTTTTAGGAGATTCGTGTTTAATTATACAAATGGTGCTTGATAAATAAGATTATCCGTCCTCCCATATGTTTATGCCCTCCTTGATGAAAGGAAAATTTAATTTCCATGCAGATGGGGTGGGGCCCGGGTGTAAGAATTGCTGAGTTTTACGGAATCTGCAGATCCATCGGTTTGCAGGCACTGCCAGAGTCACGCCACAGCCCACACAGAGTCCGGCCGTTTGTCATTAGGCTTCCGACAGCCCGCTGCCTTCCGAAATCCGGGCTCTGGAGGGCCCCCTCTGTGTTCGCAGGGTCAAGGGCCAGAAAGGGAAGGACCTGACCTCCTTCACGATCCCAGAGTCGCTAGATCCAGGTTTATCGCCGTTGTGTTCAGTTGCTCCGAGTGGCCCACATCTTTGCCACCTGAGGGTGTCTCGCTCTTGATGGGTCTCATTGATTTCTCTCTCTTCCGAGGTCTGGGCCGTGAATGCCGCCGGAAAAGCCCCCAGTCGCTGGACGCGCTGCAGAACGGGGCCCGCCCCCCCGGAAGGTCTCAGAGCCCCCGCATTCCACGTGGTCTCTCCCACCCAAGCAGTGGCCAACATCAGCGCCCCCCAGAAGCCCAACGGGATCATCAGTCTCTACAGACTGTTCTCCAAGGACACGGGCGGGGCCCAGACGCTGGTGAGCAGCCGTATTCTGATCGTCTTATTTGAAACATATAATGAACCTTGGTGCCCTGGCTGTCTCTTCCCCTTGATCCTTCTTTTGTATCCATCTGTTCTCAACTGCCCTGTCGTAACCTTAGATTCCTTCAGTAGAGAAATGGCCTTAGGAAGCACACAGGAAATATGCAAACGCTGAGAAAGGAGGACTGAAGGTGGTATTGAAGGCTTCTGTGAACCTTATAAGAAACTTAAGACTGTAGACAGGAGTTCCCACCGTGGTTCAGTGGTTAACGAATCCGACAAGGAACCATGAGGTTGCAGGTTCGATCCCTGCCCTTGCTCAGTGGGTTAAGGATCCGGCGTTGCCATGAGCTCTGGTGTGGGTCGCAGACGCGGCTCGGATCCCACGTTGCTGTGGCTCTGGTGTAGGCCGGGGGCTACAGCTCCTATTCGAGGACCCCTAGCCTGGGAACCTCCATATGCCATGGGAGTGGCCCAAGAAACGGCAAAAAGACAAAAAAAAAAAAAAAGCTGGTGGTTAGTGGCCCCAGGACTGGTTCTGGTGCTCTTCCTTTTTGAAATGAAGATTCCTTCATCAAGTCATTAACACCTTCCATTTGTTGGGAGTTTTAGTTCCGCAGAAGCTTCAAAAATATTGTTATGTGTATCCCTTGAGGGGGAACCAGGACCCTGCCCCAAGGCTGCACTATTGTTTCCTGACTCCTCCACCCCGGTTTCACATGCCCTCCCTTCCCTGATCAGCGACTGTTTGAACCCGCCCTTGGAACCCAGGGAAGGCTGTGGAAGCTAAAGCTTATTCCCTAAAAACAAGAAAGGGGGACAGAAAGGCCCAGGAGCCCCATAGGACCCTGCTCAGTTTCAAATAGCATAAATGATAATATGAAAAAGGGGAAAAACAGAGCAAAGGATATCCTTGAAGCCCCACTTTGGGCATGAGCAGATCTCTAATGACACCCTGAAAACTCAGACTTGGCTTTTGGAGAACCTTCTCAGACGTGGAGAAAGTTCTGACTCTTTGGAAGGGAGAGCAGAGCAGCTCAGCGGAGCCCTGCTCCACAGTCTGTGTGCTGACACGTTGGGGACACGTGGAGGAAGCAAGATGGACTGTGGAGGAAAAACATCTTTCACACTGTGTTCCAGCCAAGCCACTGGCTGGAAAGGACACTCAGAACCAGCTAGACCACTGCCCGCGTTACCTAGATGAAGAGGCTGCGAGCCAGCGGGGGAAGTCGGAAGGCTCCTTTCTCTGCAGGACAGCTGGTGTCGCTCTCACATTTCCCATGAATAAGTATAGATTATAATACTTTGTTCACACAAACCTCATAGAGAAATTGCGCCCATCATCCCAGTATTACCTTCTAAATTATTTAGACCAATTTAGGGAACAGTTTTGGCACACGGGAAGACATCCTCTGAGGCCAGTGTGCCAGGTATTGAAACACAGTTTCAAAAGACAACGCGCATGCAAGGAAGTGTCGTATTGAATGTTAAAGAAATATTAGCATATTTTCTACAAGGCTTTGTAGTCAATAAATATAGATGATGTAAATACAATCAACCCTTGATTATCCATGCTTGTAAAGTGATAATATTAATAAACTAAAGTAATTTCTCTTTGGAGTGCAATGTACACATTTTTTAAATAACAGGTAGCTCATCTTAATTGAATGTTGCTTATATCAATGTGAAAATTAGTCTCCAGTTTCTGAGCTCTTCTGTTCCGAAGAGCACTGAATAAATCTACAATAAGGGAGTTCCCTTGTGGAGCAGTGGGTTAAGGATCTGATGTTGTCAATGCAGCATCTTGGGTTGCTGCGCTGTGGTCTGAGTTCAGTCCCTGGCCCTGGAACTTCCACATGCCTCGGGCATGGCCAAAAAAAAAAAAAAACCACAAAAAGGTTAAAAAAAAATTTGCTACAGATAAACCGAAAAATGTATAATGCAACAAAGATAATTGAAGAAAAAAACTATATTTCATACAAATCAACACACTTAGAGGAATAGACTTTCAAACTCTTAAATGTGTGTGTGTGTGTGTATGTGTGTGCATTTTTAAATACCCAACTATTAAATACCCAACTCTGAGATTTCAGGGGATTTGAGGGGATTTTTGACACAAAAAATTACATATAAGTACCAATGGCAGACTATGGACCTTAGTGAACATTGACTTTGAAATATAACTCAAATAGAGATTTCGTTTTTCGAAAAGACATCATTCTGAAGGTCACAGAGCTTGGTCAATGTTTGTGAGTGTTGTGCCATTTTCTAGTATCTTCCTTTCTTTCTTTTTTGTCTTTTGTCTTTTTAGGGCCGCATCTGGGGCACATGGAGGTTCCCAGGCTGGGGTCTAATTGGAGCTACAGCCGCCAGCCACAGCCACAGCCGCAGCAATGCGGGATCGGGGCAGCGTCTGTGACCCACACCACAGCTCACGGCAACGCCGGATCCTCAACCCACTGAGCGAGGCCGGGGATCGAACCCAGAACCTCCTGGTTTCTAGTCAGATTCGTTTCTGCTGTGCCACAATGGGAACTCCTCTAGTATCTTTCTATGGTAGCAGACCACACGGTACCTTGTGATTTCTATCCTGCTGCCTCAAACTTCTGTTATCTGGTTGCATTTTTTCGGCATGTTTAAGCCACACCTCTCCAGCTGGGTTGGCTCTACCTGAAGGCGAATACCATGCCGGACACCATGGTGCATCTCCCAGAGGAACCAGCGCGGCCCCCTCTTCATAGAAGGTGTGGTCCCATCTGTCCGTGACGTGTGACCTGGCCCCATCTAATCGTCTCTCTCCTCCGACAGCTGTCCGAAGGCCTGGCCACCCAGCAGACGCTTCACGGCCTGCAGCCGTTCACCACCTACTCCATCGGGCTGGAGGCCTGCACCTGCTTCAACTGTTGCAGCAAAGGGCCGACAGCAGAGCTGAGAACTCCTCCCGCTCCACCTTCGGGACTGTCCCCTCCCCAAATCCAGACGCTGGCCTCCAGGACAGCCTCCTTCCAGTGGAATGCCCCGCTGTTCCCCAACGGTGTCATTCTAAGGTACTGTGGACCACAAAACGCAAATAAGACATGCACGCAGACTTGCAGCTGCCTGGCCCTCCCCAAGGAGGCCTCGCTGCTTGTTCTGTAGCAAAAGAGACAAATAAATTATCTGAGTGGTAGCATTGCAAAGTGTGTCCATCCCAAAATCAACAAAGCGTAGGAAGTTGAACAGCACAATTGTCTTCGTTTGTTTATTTATTTTTGGCTATGCACAGGGCATGCAGACGTTCCCAGGCCAGGAATCACACCTGCACCACAGCAGTGACCCAAGCCACAGCGGTGACAATGCAGGTCCTTAACCACTAGGCCATCGGGGAACTCCCCAAATTATCTTTAAATAAGAAACAGGAGGCACTGTGTTTCCACTCATTGCAAGAACGTGCGCCCCCTCGTGGTTCACTGGAATTTCTCCTTCTACAGGGCTAGGCTGGAAGGTACTGAAACTTCTTGGCGCTAAATCACAATTTCTTTGATCTAATTTAAAATGTCGTAAGGAACCACTGTTTGAAAGGACAAAGAAGTTATTTCACTCAAAATAATCTGGAGGGGAAAAAATATTCTTTATTTTCAGCAGAGAACAATTTTATCAAGTCCCCTCTAAAAAGAGAGAAATATTTCGGAGTTCCCGTCGTGGCGCAGTGGTTAACGAATCCGACTAGGAACCATGAGGCTGCGGGTTCGGTCCCTGCCCTTGCTCAGTGGGTTAACGATCCGGCGTTGTCCTGAGCTGTGGTGTAGGTTGCAGATGCGGCTCGGATCCCGTGTTGCTGTGGCTCTGGTGTAGGCTGGTGGCTACAGCTCCGATTAGACCCCCAGCCTGGGAATCTCCATATGCCGCGAGAGCGGCCAAAGAAATAGCAAAAAGGCAAAAAAAAAAAAAAAAGGTAGAAAGGAATTTAAATAAATAAATAAATAAAAATAAAAAGAGAGAAATATTTCTACCAACAAGGGTTCCTGGCTGCTGGGTGGCATATGCCTTCTGTGTATACATGTGACTTCTCTCAGCATTTCTCTGGTTACATCTGTTGCCCATTTTCAACAACATTAAATAAAGTGTTTCTGAGAGCAGTTGCCCACAAATGAGAATTTTAAAGAGCTGGTAGTTCAGTGAAATCAAAATGTCTTCTCTCAAGATATCTCCAAGTTTAAAAGTGTTCAACTAATTCCCTTGCCTGTTTTCTCTCTTTTTAAATTTATTTTTACTGTACTTTTTTTTTTTTTTTTTTTGCTTTTTAGGGCCACTCCCATGGCATGTGGAGGCTCCCAGGCTAGGGGTCTAATCGGAGCTGCAGCCACCAGCCGACACCACAACCACAGCCACACCACATCCGAGCTACATCTGCGACCTACACCACAGCTCATGGACGGATCCTTAACCCACTGAGCGAGGCCAAGGATTGAACCTGCAACCTTATGGTTCCTAGTTGGATTCGTTTCCACCATGCCAAGATGGAAACTCCTTACTGTACTTATTTTTTTATTTTGTTGGAGGATTGTTGCTTTATCATGTTGTATTCATTTCAGGTGTACAGCAAAGTGACCGAGTTGTACAAATAGACACATTCATTTTTTCTCGGATTCTTTTTCCAGATAGGTTATTGCCGAATACCGGGTGGAGCGCCTGTGCTCTATGTCCTCATGTGCCCATTCTCATTCCAGCTATGAGCTCCAGCTCGACGTGGCTTGCCCTCCAGATTCAGCCACCCGCTGTACCCCCAGCCAGCCAGAGACAAAGTACACCGGGCCAGCACGGAGAGCCAGCCTCGGGGGTCTCCAGCCCTACACCAGCTACGAGCTGAGGGTGCTGGCCCACAACGAGGTGGGGAGCACGGCCTCCGAGTGGGTCAGCTTCACCACCCAAAGAGAATGTGAGTAGACGTGGTTGTCCCCATTAGGGGAAGGGATGGAGGGCAGACGGGGAGGTGCCTGTCCCGAGAGGCAGGGGGGAAGGAGTCTGCTGAGAGGATTAGGTGTTCAATTCCAGCGAAGCCATGGAGGCATCAGTGAAGATGACTATTGCGGAAAAAAATGCCCATGGGATTTAATAACATGGATATCAAGAGTGAATTTAGGGGGCGCTCCAGTTGTGGGGCAGCCCAAACAAATCCAACTAGGAACCATGAGGTTTCGGGTTTGATCCCTGGCCTTGCTCAGCAGGTTAAGGGTCTGGCATTGCCTTGAGCTGTGGTGTAGGTCAGAGGTGCGGCTTGGATCCTGCGTTGCTGTGGCTGTGGTGTAGACCAGTCGCTGTCACTCCGATTCGACCCCTAGCCTGGGACCCTCCATGTGCTGGAAAAGAAAGAAAATAGTGTCAGCAATTTTCGATAAATGGGATCACATATACACTCAGAAAAGGGGCTGGAGAAGCATTCGTAGCATTTTCTCCCTCCTCTGCCTGCATTCCACCTTCAGTGGAAAAGCAGAGGTGAGGTGTAAATGTTTAACAACAGGCCTCCTTGAGAGAAAAATGTGCTGATCTGAAGGGCTTGCCGATTTCCAGATGGAAATACTCCCACTTGGCTGATTTCAAGCTGCCAGCGTGAGAACACTGAATGCAGAGCTGGGAAGAGGTGGTCCTGCATCGTGTAATATTTCCACCATCCAGACAGAGTAGATGCTAACAGCCTGAAGAGCATAGATGTGAAAACGCAGTGAAATCATTAAGTGACAAAGTTTTCATATTTATTACCTTTGTTTTAATATAATTTATTTGGGTGTGTATCATTTTTTAATAGTGGCTGCTTTTAATTACCAAGTCACCAAATTTCTGAGAGCCAGCTCCCTCCTGGGGCACACCCATAAAGGGAATTAGCCTGGAGTTCCCTGGTGGCTCCGTAGGTTAAGGACGCAGCGCCATCACTCGGGTTCCTGCTGTGGCGCAGGTTCGATCCCTGGCCTGGGAGCTTCCACATGCCATGGGTACAGCCAAAAAATAAAATAAAGTGGATGAGGAAATTGTGCTTCCTTTAAATAAATGGGTACGGTTTATAACCAAACAACATGGGCTTGGAGTTAAGCAGGTCTGAGTTCACACCCTTGGTTTCTGACCAGCTGGGAACATTAAGCAAGTTATTTCATCTCTCTAAACCTTAGTCCCTCACCTGAAAAATAGGAGTGACTTCTTCCAAGATTGTTTTGAGGATTAAATGAAAGTCCATCAAGTATTATACCCGCCTGCTATTACTTTATTGTCATAGTAGCTGTTAATATTTTTCTGTCTCCAAATTCATTATTCCTGACTATTTTGATTGTTTGATCACCTTTTTTCCTCATAAAAATCTCCAAATCCTACAAGGTGGATAAAGCCCCTGTCTTTCTATTTCCCTGATATTTACAAGCTTCCTCTTTATTGGTGGCACTACGCTGGGGGGGGGGGATCTACTGAAATAAGTGCAGAGCGAAGCCACAGACACAGTGTTATGATCCACGGTGATACCAGGCACAATTTGCTGTAGAAAAACAGTCTTTATTTATTTATTTATTTTTGCTTTTTAGGGCCACACCCGAGGCATATGGAGGTTCCCAGGCTAGGGGTCTAATCGGAGCTACAGCTGCCAGCCTACACCACAGCTGCAGCCATGGCAGATCCTTAACCCACTGAGCGAGGCCAGGGATCGAACCCCCAACCTCGTGGTTCCTAGTGGGACTTATTTCCGCTGCTCTATGACAGGAACTCCATAGAAAAACAGTCTTTAAAGAGGGTTTGTTAGCTCTTGTTTCAGTATCTGCAAAAAAATTTTCCTATGGCTTTATGAAAATATCTTAAAAGATGAGAATCAAATTTGTCTTCATGGTGGAATTTTAGGATAACAAAAGCATAATTATCCCTTATTTTGTTATATTTCCTCATATCAACAACAGATGGGTTTAATTTTTTTTTTTTTGGTCTGTCTTTTTAGGGCTGCATCTGCGGCATATGGAGGTTCTGAGGCTAGGGGTCCATTTGAAGCTGTAGGTAGCTGCCACCCTATGCCGCACCCACAGCAATGCCAGATATGAGCTGTATCTGCAAACTACACCAGGGCTCACAGCAACGCTGGATCCTTAACCCACTGATTGAGGCCAGGGATCGGGAACCTGCGTCCTCATGGATACCAGTTGGGTTCATTAACCACTGAGCCACGACGGGAACTCCGGATTTAATTCTTAAAGAAAAATGATACCCCATTAATTTCCACCACTCACTCTTTTCTTAAAAGCCAATTTCACGTGTAGAGATGGATCTTAATGCTGTGATAAATGTATTGATTATTTTGGAGAAAACAAGATCTCATGAAATAAATCTCTGCTGACTTGACGAGATGAGATGATCTCCCTTCATGTTGCTACAAAAATTATTCATTAAAAGATGAGCCTCAGCTAAAGATTGTTCTTTCTTTATTTTAGTAAGGAGCTGAAAAATGAAAAGGCAACATTCCTGTTAAATGCACACAAAGTCGCTTCTCTACCTGATATAAGACTTAGGAGACCTGAGCTTGATTATATACTAATGTACTATGCTATTGATTGATTAGTCAGGGCAATGAATTATGATACTCGGATTGCTATTTGCAAGGCTTTTTAACTATCTCAGAAAACAAACCAACAGCTCAAGAAAAAGCTTTAAAAATAAATGGGTGCCAAAAGAACATAATTCACCATCTAAGCAGTTTGGTTTGGAGAAAAAAAATATATTAACTTCATCTAGTCCTTGGGGCTTTGTAGCAATAAATATTGACTTGATATGAAAAATAGCTATGCACTGTAGTTAATAGTATTAAGGATACTTTACCTGTTAAAAGAAGGAAAATGCAACAGATATGAGCTCCGGGGTTATGCTGGTGAGCAGAACCATTGTATGTTAATAGTTTTATTTCATAAAACACTATTCTCCATTGATTTTTTTTTTTTTTAAGATAGTAGGTGCAACCTTGCTGAGAAAGCATTTCACACACGTTCCCACTGGTTTTCTTTTCATGCCCAGTGCCAGGTTTTTCTTTAAGCAGTAAAGGAAAGATGAAGGGTTCCAGCACGACCAAAAAAATACTTGCTCACATTTTGAAATAAAAAGCACCTCAGCGCGTGCCCGCATAGGCGCCCGAACCCCCACCCCTACCCCACACCCCACCAGTGCTTTTGGAACTTCCCCTTTCTCCCAGCTATTTGTAGAACTTCCAGCCTCCTTCCAGCTATTTTCAGAACATACATCCTTGCCCCCACAGTGCCCCAGTACCTCGCCCCGTTCTCCGTGGACAGCAATCTGTCGGTGGTGTGTGTGGACTGGAGCGGCTCCTTCCTGCTGAACGGGCGGCTGCAGGAGTTCGTCCTGACCGATGGGGGGCAGCGCGTGTACCGTGGATCGGACACCGCCCTCTGCATCCCCAGGACCGCGGACAAAAGTGAGTGTCCCGCCCCCGCTTCTCAGAGCCTACGGTGCTTTTCCAGAGGTCGGGCTGGAGGGGGACCCGCAGGGGTTCATCCGCAACACGTTCTGAGGTCGGCGGCCACGTCTCGCGGAAAAGCCACCGCTCCGCGTCCATCCGGACTCCCGCCTGCCCCTGATGTCCTGCGTTTAGCGTCGGTCTGGTTGCAGCACAGACGCCGCTGACCTGAGGGTCCCCAGGAAGGAACAAGACCGGAGCGCAGGCGGTGGTCCCTAGAGAGAGAGCGTTCACCCAAGAATCCACCTAAACGGAAATATACACACACATATATATACACATATATATAAATTTTGTCTTAGTCACACAAATTGGAGTTTAGTTACTTTGGGTACATGTAAAAAATATCTGTCAATTATTAGAGGGTAACGAAACAATGATTATTTCAGTTTGTTCAAATATTGAACTATTATGTTGTACAACTAAAACTAATATAATGCTATATGCGATTATACTTCAATTTTTTTGTTATCAATTCTAATAACTGCTGCTATTTTTTGGTACATACAGTAGTGTGGTCTTGTTTTTTTGTTTGTTTTTTGTCCTTTTAGAGCTGCACCCCCGACATACAGAGGTTCCCAGGCTAGGGGTCCAGTCGGAGTTGCCGCTGCCAGCCGACCCCACAGCCACAGCAACGCAGGATCTGAGCCACGTCTGCAACCGACCTACAGCACAGCTCATGGCAACGCTGGATCCTTAACCTACTGAGCGAGGCCAGGAATTGAACCCGAGTCGTCATGGATACTGGTCTGGTTCGCTAACCACTGAGCCACGACGGGAACTCCCTACAGTAGTGTATTTTGATGAATTATGAACTATGTATGTAACACAACCAATTTGATAAAAATATTTCTGCCCCATAGATTTATTATTTCCTTGAAAATAGCCGCTGTTTATTTTGGCTGAAAGGTGCAGGTAAAAGTGAGCTCCAGCTTTGCGTTTATAGTCTTTGAAACTTACCAATTACATTTTTACAACCATTCAGCCACACATTTTCGTGGTCACAGTTCTTGGTCGCCTGGACAGCTTGTGAGGGGAGATGGCCTGACAGCTGGGAGAGCTGGGTTGTGCTCCTGGCCAGACCTCTAGCCATCTGTGTGACCTTACAGGACTCACTTCCCTCAGAGTCCTGGCTCCTGGAAGAGATATTTAGACCATTTGATTTCCAAGATCCTTTTTTTTTTTTTTTTTTGCAGAGGGTTGCTTTTTTTTTTTTTTTTTTTTAGGGGCCACACCCATGGCCTATGGAAGTTCCCAGGCTAGGGGTGAATCAGAGCTGCAGCTGCCCGACTACCCCACAGCCACAGCAGTGCAGGGTCATTTAACCCACTGAGTGAGGCCGCATCCTCGTGGGTCCTAGTTGGGTTCGTTACTGCTGTGCCACGACAGGAGCTCCCCCAAGATCCCTTTTGAACACTCCTCCTCAGTAAGAAACTCTGGGTCACCCAGTGAAAGGAACTTATGTTTTGAAAAAACGTGATCAGATTGTATGCAGAACAAGATACACTGTCTGTATTATCTCATAATTCCTTTCCTTGGCTATATAATCTCGAAACGTCTTTAGTTCTGTTACTTACTTAAGTGCTATGATCACACGAATGATCACTGCTGTTTTTTCTAGTTTTTTAAGTTAGAAATAAGTTTGCATAGTAGGTAAAACCTCACAACTTGCTGTGAAATCCTATTTTCAGACTTTCTCATGCTGTAGTACACTGCTTTTCTGAAACTGTGCCCACTATTTGTAGATGTTGAATAACAGTCATTTATCTTTTGTCCAGCTTTCTTTTTCCAGGTCACCTGCATTACAGATGAAGGAAGTGTAAAGACACCTTTGATCCAATATGCTACCTCTACTGGATCTGGTAAATACGTAAATTATTATCAAATTATAGTAAATGTAGAATCTACTCATCTTCCTAAGGAAACACACACTTGTTTGTGTATGTTTGTGTTTGTCTGTACACACTCATGCTTGTTCATACATGAGTGTTTGTTTACCCAAACCTTTCTTATACGTGTATAACTCACATGCATCTTGGCCTAGACTCTGTGGAAGAAATTGTGTTAGGTTCATATCATCACAATCACGAAAGTTCCTCATGAACCTTATATGAGCCAAGGAGTTAGGGTATACCCGTAAAAAGCAAAATCATTAAATTGTTGATGGAGCGATATGACTCAATTTCTCTCCTAACCACAAACTCCCTCAACAAAGAGCTCTAGGAATATGTTTGCCAAAAAAAAAAAAAAAAAGTGAGTTTATGGAGGAAGTCAGAGGAAGGAGATGAGAAGAAAAAAGAAAATATTCCAATGCTCCTAATGATAATATTCCAGATTCAGAGCCTAAAATGGTGAATTTGGGAAATTTCTGTGTGTAAAAGATTATGGATTGACTGCTCAGACCAAGCAATGTAGGCGACATGATGAAATTGCAATTTTTAACGGAGCATCTTTTAAATTGAGCTCCACCCATAATCTTTGAATCTAATCGAGAGAATACTTTACAACGTCAAAGGGTGAGTTAGAGAAATGCCAGACCTTTTCCATTAAAGCAGAAGAGGAGCAGATACCCTAGTTTAAAGTCTAGTTACATAATGTTGTATCAAGTGTGTGGCTTATTTTTTAAAAAAAACAGATCTAAAAATTTGGAAACACAAGTGTGTGTGTGTGTGTGTGTGTACCTGTATATGTTGTGTGTGTATATATATATATATATGTGTGTGTGTGTGTGTGTAAATATATGTTGTCACCGAAGTCACCCTCAATCTGTAAAAATAAGAAAATATTATTCTGTGTTTCCAGGCTTCACGTGTCTGGATGCCATGTAAAATTTCTGACAACACCTAACACATAGTCTATCTCACTGACTAGCAGCTGTGGGATAGAGCAGACCTTATCTGGCCTTCTTTTAGGAACCCAGTGTTTTCACAATCGGACAGATGGAGACCTGAGCAAAATCAGACCTTGCCCAAGAATCCCCCACCCCCCACCAAGCTCATTGCTAAGATGAGAACTTGAAGGTGGGTTTTGTTGTTGCTGTTGACTCCAGACCCGTGATTTTTCTTTACCAGTGGTTCCCAAATGTAAGTGGAGATGGACTTAGCCCAGTGTTCTCATTTATTATATAGTTTCTGGGCCCCTGGAAGAGACTCAGAAGGGCCCAGGAATTTACTCTTTAAACCAGTTCTGCCCAGTGATTTTTGGAAGTTCCCAGACTAGGGGTCGAATTGGAGCTGTAGCTGCCAGCCTACACCACAGCCACAGCAACATGGGATCCGAGGCAAGTCTGCGACCTACACCATAGCTCACGGCAATGCCGGATTTTTTTTTTTTCTAGGGCCATGCCCATGGCACATGGAGGTTCCCTGGCTAGGGTTCTAATCGGAGTTGTAGCCACCAGCCTATACCAGAGCCATAGCAATGCCAGATCCAAGCCGCATCTGTGACCTACATCAGAGCTCATGGCAACACCGGATCCTTAACCCACTGAGCAAGGCCAGGGATCCAACCCGCAACCTCATGGTTCCTAGTTGGGTTCGTTAACCACTGAGCCACGACAGGAGCCCAGTGATTCTGATGCCGGGAGCAGGACCACACTTTGAGTCAAACCACATAACCTAGATGGATCCACCTTCTAAATCTCCCAGTCCCATCCCCTGGGTCAACGGGAGGTAAGCCTTCCCTGGAGACAGGCCATTAACAGGGAGAGACTTGCTCCGACTCCAGCTCTGCAGTGGGTTTTTCTTTGGAGTCAAGGTCCCACCATGGGGATTCCCCGCCCTGACCATGAACCTCCTGCTTGATGAGCGGAGTCCCTTCAAACGAAAGGGCACAGAGCAGAGAAAAGAGACGCCATCCTGTCTTAATTTCAAGCTCTTCGTAACAGAGCTGAAATCTCCTGTTGGTTCATGAATACAAACTGAAGATTCACTGATGAGAGAAGGAAGACCGAGGACCATGTCAAGTTGGGGAAAATTCCAAGGCCTGTTGTCCAACTAATCCCTGTCGTCACCTTTAATTTTTAGGACAGATTTTTAAAAATGTTTCTGTTCCCTCTCCTTGAAGTCAGCCTTCAAGCAGGAAAGTCGCACAGACCTCATCTCCCTCCATCCTGTTCAGAGGGCCCTCTCCCGGTTGAGGCTTCCCCTGGCCCAGGGGCCCTTACATTCCCCTGTGTCCTCCGGAGCAAGGGGTCCACTGGGCCCGTCAGATCCGTTTCTGCAGTTACAGCCCCAGGTCCCACACAGAGGAAACTCGACACTTCTAGCACGTAACCAACCACAGTGTTTCTTTCTTTCAATCAAACAACACGCACTGGTTGCTAATTAGAATTCCCACCTGCTGGAGGGTGATCAGAGCCTGGATGCCAACTCTTCATTTCAGAGATGAGGCAGCAGAGGTCCAGAGAGGCAGAGGGACTTTTTGAAGGACAGAGCCATCAGGAGTGGAGGTAGGGTTGGCACAACAGTGTCCCTCGGCTCGGGGAGTTCAAATGTGCACTGTGGTCATCTTTCCTCCCTCCCTTAAATGTCCTCAGCCCAGGGCAAACCACTTCCTCTCGCCGTCATCACCTGCTCCCGGGAGTGCAGGTGTGAGGGTCAGGCAGGCCCATTGGGTCCTTGAGGTGCTGAAAAGGGGCAGGCTGTCTGCGGAGCCTGTGGGCATGTGCAGCTGTGTCTGTCCGTCCTTCTCCCTCCTGGCCGTGAACAGGCTCTCTGGCTCTCTGGCATGTGCCAGCCTGCAGGTGGATCCAGAGGCTTCTGAGCTGGCCCCAGCAAGGGGCTGGGCTGGAGACGGTCTCCGAGCCCCTCCCCAGCTCAGATTGCCAGGCTGACCCCTGATTCCTGCAGCGGTCCCGTAAGCCTTTCCATGTCTGTCTGGCTCATTCCACTGTCCCTCCATCCATGGGCTTGGCAGTCCTGCTGCTCCCCGTCACCCAGTCCTTCATCCCAGAAAAGCCCTTACTTGGTACAGGGAGTGGCGCAGGGGACACGCTCATTAAACGTGAGTTAATTCTATCAGCCTCGCATGCAGAAAATCACATTGGGAGTTCCTGTTGTGGCTCAGTGGTTCATGAACCTGGCTAGTATCCAGGAGGACTCAGGGTTGATCCCTGACCCTGCTCAGTGGGTTAAGGATCCAGAGTTGCCGTGAGCTGTGGTGTAGGTTGCAGATGCCGCTTGGATCCCGTGTTGCTGTGACTGTCACGTAGGCTGGCAGTTACAGCTCCAATTCAAACCCTAGCCTGGGAACTTCCATATGCCATGGGGTGCGGCCCTAAAAAGACAAAAAAAAAAAAAATCACCTCGACTGAACCCCCAACACCTGAATGAAATCCAAAGGCAGGGGTCCTGTTGCTAAAGGATTTCTATCGCTAGGAAGGTGAGTGATTTCCCGCAGAGATTTCGCCACTTAACAGAGAGGCCGGGGCACAAGTGTAAAGACCACGCGGGAGCAAGCGCAGGCCGTTGATATCTCCGTGGAACATGGGACCCGATGTCTAAAAACCCAGCTTGCACAGAACCTCGCAGGAACAGGGCTGTTGTATGAAGCGGGGGGGCCCTGGGCCCACACCCCATTGACTGTGTACGTGATGGGGTCTCCATGGCGATATTAGCAGGGGCTCCAGCCCCTCCTGGGAGCCTGGAAAGGACTGTGTGCCCAGGGCCCACGGCTGTGAAGCAGGCCTTCCTCAGGGCTCCTTTGGGAACTCTCTTAAAATCCCCTCAATGCCCCTCCACCTGTCTTGCCCAGGAAGCCAAGGCAGCTGCAGAATCCAGCCTGAGGGGTGTCCGAAGGTCCCCTGAGGGCTGTCGGCTTCTCCTTACAAGCCACCCGTCCACGGTACCACGGCCCCAGCCGGAACACAAGGGCCACCGCCTACTGGGAGACAACCTGCTCTAAATGTCTTTCCCACGGACTGCCGAACGACAGGGCAAGACATTGCCCAACTGCCTTCTGACCGAGCGTTTCCCTGTGCTGTCCCCGGGTTTGCGCAGGCCTGGTGCTGACCACTCCTGGAGGAAAGAAGGGACCCGGGAGCAGAGGCACGGACCTGTGCAGCCAGCTGTGGTTCATCGTGTTGATGGCGGTGCTGGGCCTGGTCTTGCTGGCCGTCTTCCTGTCCCTGATACTGCAGAGGAAACTCCGCAGGGAACCGTATATCCGAGAGAGGCCTCCCTTGGTGCCTCTTGCGAAGCGGATGTCCCCGCTGAATGCCTGCCCGCCGGGGGACACCCACATGGTATGTCTCTAAAGGGGCCCCTTTCCCTAGCCCTGCACTGGAACTGTGTTACTGTTTAGAGGGAAACATTTTCAGAGCCACAGTAACAAGGGGCGGGATGATGGGGTTACGTCTGGATAAAGGTGGGGACCAAGGGGGGCCGACCCTAGAACCGCATTCCCAGCGCTGGCTGCCTCTTAGAATCACCTGGTGCCGTAGAAGGAAGGTTTGTGTCTCCCCGAAATTCAGGGGTTGAGCAGTTCCGTCGTGGCACAGAGGAATCGGATCTGACTAGTATCCCTGAGGATGCTGGTTCAATCCCTGGCCTCGCTCAGGGGTCGAGGATCCGGTGTTGCCGTGAACTGTGGTGCAGTTGGAAGACAAGCCTCGGATCCCACGCTGTTGTGAGCTGTGATGCAGGCTGGCCGCTATAGTTCCGATTTGACCCCTCTACCTGGGACCGTCCATATGCCGCGATTGAGGCCCTAAAAGGCAAAAAATAATAGTGAAAATTCAGATGTTGAAACTCGATCCCACGTGTGATGGTGTCTGGCAGTAGGGCCTTTGGGAAGCCATCAGGTCATGAGGATGGAGCCCTTAGGAGGGGATTAGTGCCTTCACAAAAGGGACCCCCAGAGAGCTGCCTCGTCCCTTCCACCACGTGGGGACCAGGAAGCAGACCCCTTCCGGATGCCCAATCTGCCAGCACCTTGCTTTTGGACTTCCCAACCTCTGAACTGGAGAAATAAGTTTCTGCTGTTTCTAGGCGCCCCCAGTCCATGGGATTCTGTTCCAGCAGCCCTAAAGGGCTAAGGCACCTGAGAAACCGAAAAATACCCATGCCGACGCCTTATCCTTGAAGTTCTGGTTTCACTGGCTTTGGGCAGGGCTTGGGGATTGACCATCTTTTTTTTTTAATTCCAAAAGTGATTCTATTGAGCACCAAGGGTGAGCATTTCTGCTACGTCGTCATTGTCGGGGTGGAGGAGGAGAGCTGTGTGCCGAAATCTCCTGGAGAACTTACAGGCTCTGTTGCTGTGGGACTTGGTGAACTAGAACTAAAAGAGGGAGGGTCTAGAAGCCAGTGCTCCGTCCTTGGCCCCGACGCCCTGCGCCACTGACTCCTCATAGCCCAGGACCACCACCCACTCTGGTGTGGGGCCCTGTCTCCCTGGACAAGCTACAATTTCGAAGTCCCGCAGGCGCGAGTCTGCTCCCCCTATTCTGTGTCAAAAAAAGCTGCACCTGCCTGGGGGGACTCCTTTTCCCAGTTTGCACAAAGGTTCTTTGTAAGCTGGCGGTCACCCCGGACAGCTCAAATTCTGATTGCCCATGCCAAGGTGGTAGGGGGGGTTGCCACACAACAAGCAGTTCTCTGACACCCGCTGGGTGGGCTGCAGTTCAGCTCTGTTCTGACGCTGCCTACCCAGAGACAGCCTCAGGTGCCATGGGGTAAGGGCCCCGGAGTGAAAGACTCCTGCCCTCTCTGGGTTCCTCCCTCTCCAGCCTCGAGGCCAAGCCCGAGTGCAGGGTATCACCTGTGCTTCCGACCTACCAGCTACAGAGTGGAGGTTCCTCGGACCCACTCCTTGGATTCAGTTAAATGGCCAGAACCACTCGCAGAACCCAGGGAAACATTTTACCAACTGGAGCACCAGTTTCTTATAAAAGGATACAGATCGGAAAGCGCTGATGAAAGTGATGCGTGGGGCCAGCTGTGGGGAAAGGACTCGCGCTTCCATGCCCTCCCTGAGCGCCCCCCTCTCCCCAGATTTCCATGTGCTCACCCACCTGGAAGCTCTCCAAACCCCACTGGGGGTTTTTTATGGCGGCTTCCTTACACAGGCGTGACTGATTCAGTTCTTGGCCATTGATGACGAATCTCCTTCCCTCCCCAGAGGTCAGCGGGCAGGACTGTAAGCGCCAAGCCTCTCCTCCCTGGTTGGTTTCCCTGGCAACCAGCCCTCAACCTAAGGTGCAATCAGAAGTTGGCTCATTAACACTCTGATGGAGGAGATGCTAACGATTCTGGGTCGGAATCAGGACAAAGATCAAATGTATATTTCTCATTATAAATAGTTATCACCGCAGTGCCAACACGGAGCCCAGAAGCCTGGTCGAACTGCCTGGGCTTCCACGCTTCACACAATAGAGATGAGTGAACGGTAGCACTGTCTATCTTCCAGGTCTCTTCGCTTTTCCAGGACACAGCAACGAGCAGCGGTCAAGGCCCTGACCCAGCTGTATCTCAGCCACGTAGCAGAAGCGTTGGGGCACGAGAAGGCAGCAGTTGCTCTGAGGCCGGTGCATTGTGGTTGGGGCGGGAGTTGGCTCTGGCACAGGGACATGGTGGCAGAGAAGCCAGGGAGAAGCTGCCCTTCCTCTGTGGCCTGGCCCTTGGCTCCCTGGCCAACCACATTTCATACACTCTCCTTTTTATTATTTTTTAAAAAAATATTGTTGGCTGTACCCACGGCCAATGGAAGTTCCCCAGCCAGGGATGGAACCCGTGCCACAGCAGTGATCTGAACCGCTGCAGTGACAATGCCGGATCCTTAGCCCGGTGAGCCACCAGGGAACCCCCTCATCTGCTCTCCTGGGTCTGACCTCCAGCCTCCCTCCTCTCCGAGCAGGTCAAGCTCCTCTTCCAGGGCAGCGGCTGAGTGAGAGACTGTTGACATCCAGCCACAGGGCCACCTGCTCCCGCTCAGTGTAGAGTCACCGGGAGACCCACTGAGCTGATCCCACAGTATCTGCTCTCGTTGAATCTCAACGTGCTCTCTCGGAGGAGGCCGCGCCCTGGGACACAGGATGTACCACTTCTGGCGGGAAGCCCATGGCAGGGCCAGGAAGGCTGCGAGGGTCTGTTTGGCTGGTAGTTAGATCAGCCTTGGGGCCCATTGAGGGCGGGGAGAGGGTGGATGAGATCCCTCGGGTCCCCTATACGGCTGTGCAGCGTGCAGCTGCAGGAAAGGGGCCCACAGACCGGGAGCATCCAGAGCTTGGGTCTGGGGTCAGTTCCGTCCCTCCACCCCTCAGTCTAGGCAGCACCTCTGCCTCCTGGGAGAATCAGATCTGCCCACTTAGTGACATTAAGGGTCAGGAGTAGGCAGGGCCTTGCTGCACGGAAGTGACTCTAGGCTGTTCCTTTGCTTGGCGTTTCCTGAGTCTCGTGAAGCTTCGTCTTATCAAAGTGAGGCCCCAAGCGATCAGTCAGCATCACACAGGAGACCTGGTCTCTGAGGGAGGAAGCCGAGAATCTGCCATTTCTACCGGCCTGGGCAAGTCTGAGAACAGCCCTGCAGCAAGGACAAGAGCATTCGGGTCCCAGGAGCCGTGTGTGCCCTCCAACAACCAGCGAAGCCAGGGTGGGGGCAGTGACTGCGTGATTCCACTCATTGGAGCTGTTGAAAGCAGTCAAGCTCGGAGTTCCCGTCGTGGCTCAGTGGTTAATGAATCCGACTAGGAACCATGAGGTTGCGGAGTCTATCCCTGGCCTCGCTCAGTGGGTTAAGGATCCGGCGTTGCTGTGAGCTGTGGTGTAGGTCACAGAGGCAGCTCGGATAGGATCTAGTGTTGCTGTGTCTGTGGCGTAGACCAACAGCTGTAGCTCCAATTTGACCCCTAGCCTGGGAACCTCCATATGCTGCAGGTGTGGCCCTAAAAAGCAAAAAAAGAAGAAAGAAAGAAAGAAAGAAACGAAATTCCCGTTGTGGTTCAACTCAGTGGGTTGGGGATCCAGTGTTGCTGTGAGCTGTGGTATAGGTCGCAGATGCGGCTCAGATCTGGTGTTGCTTGTTGCTGTGGTGTAGGCCGGCAGCTGCAGCTCTGATTCTCTGCAGCCTGGGAACCTCCATATGCTGCAGGTGTGGCCCTAAAAAGACAAAAATACGTACATACGTAAATAAGGAAGCAGAGACCAGAAAGGCGGCTGCCAGGGTGGGGGGTGGAGGCTGGGGCGTTGCTATAACTAACAGGTGGAAGGTTTCCCATCTGCAAGATGAAGACGCTCAGAGCGCTGCTGGCTGCATGTGCTCAGAGAGCAGAGGGCTGCGTTGTTGAGAGGGGGGATCTCTTACCACAGTAAAATGAAATTTTAAAAAAACGAGCTGGGGAATGCGGACGCGTCCTTGCAGCCCTGACAAGCCCCAGGCCAAGCTGCGCGGGGGCGGACATAGGCTTCAGCTGGGATGCAGTCAAAGGCATTAAAACCCTCCCCCTCCGCTCCGCTGCCCATCCCAGTGCCCGCCTGCCTGACATCTGCCCGGTGGCCAGCTCTCTGAGGAGGGAGGTGGGGTGCGGGCCTGGCTGCTGGGGGGCTCTGAGCCCAGAGAAGGGGTCCCTCGTCAGCCGCGAGGGTGCAGGCCCGGGAGGGCTCGCGGGAGTGACAATGGGGGTGTTTCCCCCGCCCCCGAATCACGGTTGAATTCTCCCCGGTGGACTGGGCACACTCGCCGGCCTGCTTTGATAAACTGATCCCACAAAGTTGGGCACAGGGATGAAAAGTAGCAACGGTGAGTCAGACTAAAGGGAAGACGGTTAATTAGCAGCAAAACGAAGAGCTGACCCGGTGTCCCTGGACGCTGGCACCAGCAGGTAAGAATCGGAACAGGAGCAGCCGCCCTCACCTGCTCCCTTTCCCAGGCTGGCTTGCTTTTTGCTCAAGTAGCTCGGTGCCCCCTAGTACTCCTGCCACAGCCCCAGCCTCAGGCCCCCCTACATACCCACCTCCCTGAGCACCCCCCAACACACACCCAGCCCCCCAAGCCCGCCCCGACGCACACACTCATCTGACAGGCCCTGGTTTCAGTGCTCCTGTAACTCTGTCCTGGCTGCTCCTGTCCTCTGAACAGGTCAGGTACATGTTTTGTTTGTTTTATTTTTTTGTTTTTTTTTTTTTTTAGGGCCACACCAGGAGCATATGGAGGTTCCCAGGCTAGGGGTCAAATCAGAGCTGTAGCTGCCGGCCTACGCTACAGCCACAGCAACTCGGGATCCAAGCCTCACCTGCAACACAGCTCACGGCAACTCTGGATTCTTTTTTTTTTTTTTTTTAAGGGCCCTACCTGTGGCATGTGGAATTTCCTAGGCTAGGGGTTGAATCAAAGCCACAGCAACTCCCGGGATCTGAGCCACATCTGCAACCTACACCGCAGCTCACAGCAATGCTGGATCCTTAAGCTGCTGATCGAGGCCAGGGATTGAACCTGCATCCTCATGGGTACTAGTAGGGTTTGTTCCCGCTGAGCCACAGCGGGAACTCTGGTCAGATACTCTTCGACATCAAATGAACAAAAGGATTTTAAGCTCCATCCTGAACAGAGGAAAATGGGGCAGAGGTGCCAGAGAATGAGAGGGCCTGTGGTATTTTTCAATTTTAAATTCGTTACCATTTTCAATATCACACAGCATAGATTTCGGCAGCTAAGTTTAAGGGAATGTTCTCCTTGCACAGGCAGCCCTGCATGTCGACAGGTTCCACAGCCACAGAGGGCTGACTGTGGGAGCGGGGCATCCTCGGGTTTTGGTACCCTCGGCGGGGAGCATCCTGGAACCCATCCCCCTTGGATACCCAGGGACCGTTGTAACGTAATTACTGATCCTTTCCTACTCTGCAATATTAAATAACGCACTGTCACCTCGGCGCTAAGCAGTTCATTTCTACTTGCCGAGCAGTTTAAATTGCAGAACGCTTTATGTACAAAAACACATCTCCAGAGGGTTTAGCGTGTGGGTATGGTTATGCTGTCCTTGGAGAAACACAAAGTATTTGCTTTTTGGTGTTTTCTTAAAATACTTTTATTGAAGTATAGTTGATTTGCAATGTTGTGTTAATTTATGCTGAGGAGTGAAATGAGTCCATTATAAATGTATATAAATACATGTGTTCAAATTCTTTTCCATGTATCGGATATTAAATAGAGTTTCCGTTGCTATACAGTAGGACCTTGTTGTGTATTCATCTTATATATAGTAGTTTGCCTCTGCTAATCCCAAACTCCCAATCCTTCCTTCCCCAAACGCTTCCCCCTTTGCAACCACAAATCTGTTCTCTATGTCTGTAGGTCTGTTTTTGTTTCATAGACATGTTCATTTTTGTCGTATTTTAGATTCCGCACATAAGTGATATCATGCCGTGTCTTTCTCTGATTTATTTTGCTTTTTGCTATAATGATCTCGAAGTGGATCCATGTTGCTGCAAATGGCATTATTTCATTTTTCATGGCTGAATAATATTTTTGTTTGTATATACCACTTCTTCTTTATCCATCCGTCTGTAGATGGATATTTAGGTTGCTTCCATGTCTTGGCTCTTGTGAATAGTGCTCATATGAACGTTGGGGTGCATGGATCTTTTCAAATGATAGTTTTGTCTGGATGTATGCCCAGAAGTAGAATTGCAGGATCATATGGTGGTTCTCTTTTTAGTCTTTGAGGAACCCCTCTATTGTTTTGCGTAGTGGTTTCACCCATTTGCATTCCCACCAAGAGTGGAGAATTCCCTTTGCTCCACACCCTCTCTGCCATTTGTTGTTTTTAGACTTTTCAATGATGGCCATTTTGATTGGTGTGAAGTAATACCTCACTGTAGTTTTTGTTTGTTTTTGGGTTGTTTGTTTTGCCTTTTTTTTTTTTTTTTTTTTTTTTTGCTTTTTAGGGTCGAACCCACAGTTTATGGAGGTTCCCAGGCTATGGGTCAAATCGGAGCTACAACTGCCGGCCTGCAACGCAGCATCCAAGCTGCATCTGTGACCTACACCACAGCTCACAGCAATGCCGGATCCTTAACCCACTAAGCAAGGCCAGGGATCAAACCTGCAACCTCATGGTTCCTCGTCAGATTCATTTCCACTGCACAATGACAAGAACTCCTCCTTGTAGTTTTGATGTGCATTTCTCTAATAATGAGTGATACTGAGCTTCTTTTCATGTGCTTTTTGCCCAGCTGTCTGTCTTCTTTGGGGAAATGTCTATTTAGATCTTCTGGCCATTTATTAATTGGGTTGTTTGGGGTTTTTTTTGCTATAGAGCTGTGTGAGATGTTTGTATATTTTTTGCTATAGAGCTGTGTGAGATGTTTGTATATTACGGAGATTAATCCCTTTGTGTTGTTTCATTTGCCCAGGTTTTTTTTTCCCCCCCATTCTGTGGGTTGTCTTTTCAGTTTTTTTTTTTTTAATGGTTTCCTTTGCAATGCAGAAGCTTTGAAGTTTAATTAGGTCCCATTTTTGTTATTATTTTCATTACTCTAGGAGGTGGATCTGAAAAGATATTGCTGAGATTTATGTCAGAGAGTGTTTTGCCAATGTTTTCCTTTAGTAGCTGAACTTAGATTTAGGTCTTTAATCCATTTTGAATTTATTTTTGCATATGGTGTTAGCGAATATTCTAATTTCATTATTTTACATGTAGCTGTCCAGTTTTCCCAGCACCACTTGGTGAAGCGATTGTCTTGTTCACATTGTATATTCTTGCCTTCCCTGTCATAGATAAGTGACCATAGATTTAGGGATTTATTTCTGGGGTATCTATCCTGTTCCATTGATCTATATTTCTGTTTTTCTACCAGTACCATACTGTTTTGATGACTGTTGCTTTGTGGTAGTCTGAAGTCAGGGAATCTGATTCCTCTAGCTCTGTTTTTCTTTCTCAAGATTGCTTTGGCTTTTCAGGGTCTTTTGTGATTCCATACAAATTAAAAAAATTTTTTTGGCTGTGAGCTGTGGTGTAGGTCACAGATGCAGCTGGGACCCCGTGTTGCTGTAGCTGTAATATAGGCTGGCAGCTGTAGCTCCCATTGGACCTGTAGCCTGGGAACTTCCAAATGCCACGAATGCAGCCCTGAAAAGCAAAAAAAAAAAAAAATTGTTCCAGTTCTGTGAAAAATACCATTGTAATTTGATGGAGATTAGCTTGAATCTGTAGATCACCTTGGGTAGTGTAATCACTTCGACAACACTGATCCTTCCAATCCAAGAACATAGTACATTTTTCCGTCTGTTCGTGTCATCTTTGATTTCTTTCATCCAGGTCTTGCAGTTTTCAGAGTACAGGTCTTTTGCCTCTTTAGGTATTTTATTCTATTTGATGTAATTGTAAATGGGATAGTTTTCTTCATTCTCTCTCTGATCTTGTTAGTGTACAGGAATGCAGGAGATTTCTGGATATTAATTTTGCATCCTTCAGCTTTACCAAATTGATTGATGAGCTCTAACAGTTTTCTGGGAGTGTTTTTAGGATTTTCTAGGCATATTATCATGTCATCTGCAAACAATGAGTGTTTTACTTCTTTTCCAGCTTGGATTCTTTTTATTTCCTTTTCTTCTCTGCTCGCCATGGCTAGGACTTCCAGATCTATGTGAATAACAGTGTTGAAAGTAGGCATCCTTTTCTTGTTGCTGATCTTAGCAGAAATACTTCCAGCTTGTCACCATTGAGAATGATGTTGTGTGTGCCTGACATATATGGCCTTTATCATATTGAGGTAGGGTCCCTCTATGCCCACTTTCTAGAGAGTGCTTATCAAAAGATGGGTGTTGAATTAGGTCACAAGCTTTTCCTGCATCTATTGAGATGATCATATGGTTTGTATTCTCCACTTTGTTAATATTGTGTATCATGCTGATTGATTTGTGGATGTTGAAAAATCCTTGCATCCCTGGGGTAAATCCCACTTGATCATGGTGTATGGTCCTTTTTATGTATTGTTAGCACCACGCTCTAAACAACTGAGCTAACCAGCCGCCATACTTTTAATGTGGTGTTGAATTGAGTTTGCTGGGTTTTTTTTTTTTTTTTTGGTCTTTTTGCTATTTCTTTGGGCCGCTCTCGCGGCATATGGAGGTTCCCAGGCTAGGGGTTGAATCGGAGCTGTAGCTTCCAGCCTATGCCAGAGCCACAGCAACGCGGGATCCGAGCCGCATCTGCAACCTACACCACAGCTCATGGCAACGCCGGATCATTAACCCACTGAGCAAGGGCAGGGATCGAACCGGCAACCTCATGGTTCCTAGTCGGATTCGTCAACCACTGCGCCACGACGGGAACTCCATGCTGGGGTTTTTTGTTTGTTTGGTTTTTGGGTTTTGGTTTTGGGGTTTTTTTATGGCTGTACCTGCAGAATATGGAAGTTCCCAGGCTAGGGGGCAAATTGGAGCTATAGATGCCAGCCTACACCACAGCTATAGCAATGCCAGATCTGAGTCACATCTGCTACCTACACTGCAGCTCATGACAACACTGGATCCTTAACCCACTGAGTGAGGCCAGGTAATAAATTTGCATCCTCATGGACACGAGTTGGGTTCATTTCTGCCAAGCCAGTGTGTGTGTGTGTGTGTGTGTGTGTGTGTGTCTTTGTCTTTGTCTGGTTTTGATGTTATGATTGTGGTGACCTCAGTAAAGGAGTTTGGGATCGTTCCTCCTTTGCAATTTTTGGAAGCATTTCAGAAGAATAGGTGATACCTTTCCTCTAAATGTCTGATAGAATTCCCCTGTGAAGCCACCTGGTCCTGGACTTTGGGGTTTTCGGTTTTTGTTTGTTTTTTGGAAGTTTTTAAATCACAACTTCAATTTCAGTACTCTGTTCTATTCATATTTTCTATTTCTTCCTGGCTCAGTCTTGAAAGCTTGTACCTTTTGTAAGAATTTGTCCGTTTCTTCTAGTTTGTCCATTTTATTGGCATATGGTTGCTTGTAGTAGTCTCTTATGATCCTTTGTATTTATTCGGTGTCAATTGTAACTTCATTTTCATATTTAATTTTATTGATTTGTGCTCTCTCCCTTTTTTTTTCTTGATAAGTCTGGCAAATGGCTTATCAATTCTGTATATCTTTTCAACGAACCACTTTTGGGGAGTTCCCTTGTGACACAGCAGGTTGAGGATCCAGCATTGTCAGTGCAGCAGCCTAGGTCACTGCTGTGTGGTGGGTTCAATCCTTCTTCACCTGGGAAATTCCACATGCCGTGAATGTGGCCAAAAAAATACAAAGAACCACTTTTGGTTTCATTGATACTGGTTTTCTTCATCTCTATTTCATTTATTTCTGCTCTGATCTTTATGATCTCTTTCCTTCTACTAATTTTTGGTTTTGTTTGTTCTTCTTTCTCTAGTTGTTTTAGGTGGAAGTTTAGGTTGGTTATTTCAGATCTCTCTTGCTTCCTGGGGTAAGATTTCTTTGCTGTAAACTTCCCTCTTAGAACTGCTTTTGCTGCGTCCAGTAGGTTTTGGATCATTGTGTTTTCACTGTCATGTGTCTCTGGATATTCTTTGGTGTCCTCTTTAATTTCTTCAGTGCTCCATTGGATGTTTAGTAGCATAGTGTTTAGCCTCCCAGTGTTTGTGGTTTTTACTGTTTTTTCTTGTAGTTGAATTCTAGTGTCATAGTGTTCTGGTCAGAAAAGATGCTTGATACAATTTCAATTTTCTTTAATTTATGCTCAAGATATGATCTATTCTGGAGAATGTTCCTTGTGCACTTGAGAAGAACATGTATTCTGCTGCTTTCAGATGGAATGTTATATACATATCAACTAAGTTTGGCAGGTCTAGTGTGTCAATAAAGGTCTGTATTTCCTTATCGATTTTCTGTCTGGATAATCTGTCCATTGATGTAAATGGGGTGTTAAAGTCCCCACTATTATTGTGTTACTGTCAGTTTCTCCTTTTATGTCTGTTAATATTAGCCTTATGTATTAAGGTTCTTCTATGTCGGGTGCGTACGTATTTACAGTTGTTCTATGTTCTTCTTGGATTGATCCCTTGATCATTGTGTGGTGTCCTTCATTGTCCCTTCTAACAGTCTTTATTTTAAAATCTTTTTTGTCTCTTATGAGTGTTGCTACTCCAGCTTTCTTTCGATTTCCTTTTCCACCCCCTCAATTTCAGTCTGTGTGTGTCATTAGGTCTGAAGTGGGTCTCTTGTAAACAGCATATATATGGGTCTTGTTTTTGTATCCATTCAGCCAGTCTGTGTCTTTTGGTTGAAGCATTTAATCCATTTACATTCAATATAATTATTGATATGCATTACTTATTGGCATTTCTTTGTTTTGGACTTGTTATTTCAGGCCTTTTTTTTTCTTCCTTTCCTCTTTTGTTCTTTTATGTTGTAGTTTGATGACTATCTTTAGTGCTGTTTTGGTTTGCTTTTTCATTTTTATGAGTGCATCTATTGTAGTTTTCTGGTTTGTGATTCCCATAAGATTTTGATATAGCAGTCTGTATATGTTCAGAATTGTTTTAGGTTGCTGCTCTCTTAATTTCAAATGCATTTTAATATTCTGCATTTGTACTGTCCTCTTCTCACCGTTGCTAGTTTTCATGTCATATTTGTCGATGAGTGATTTCCTACTTTTATTTTATGCTTGCCTTTCCCAGTGAGCTTTCTCATTTGTACTTTTCTTCTTTCTAATTGTGTCTTTTTCTTTTTCACCTATAGAAGATCCTTTAGTAGTTGTTATAAAGCTGGTTTGGTGGTGCCAAATTCTTAGTTTTTGTTTTTCTGAAAAGGGTTTGATTTCCCTGTCAAATATGAATGAAAGCCTTGCTGAGTAGAGTATTCTTGGTTGTAGGTTTTTCCTGTTCATCACTTTAAATAGATCATGCCACTACTCCCTGGCCTGTGGAGTTCCCACTGAAAAAAATATGCTGGTAACTTTTTGGGGGTTCTCTTGTATGTTACTTGTTGCTTTTAATATTTTTTCTGCCTTTAATTTGTGTCACTTTGATTAATATGTGTCTCAGCATGTTCCTCTTTGAATTTGTTCTGTATGGCACTGTCTTTGCTTCCTAGACTTGAATGAGTGTTTCCTTTCCTATGTTAGGGAAGTTGTTGACTATAAGCTCTTCAAATATTTTCTCAGGCCCTTTCTCTAGTCTCCTTCTGGGACCCCTAGGTTGAAAATGTTGGTGTGTTCAGTGTGGTTCCAGGGGACTCTTCTACTGTCCATGTTTCTTTTCATTCCTTTTTTTGAGTTTTACATATTTATTATTTTTGCTTTAAGCATATATTTATGTAATTTAATTTTTAATAATGATTGTGTTTAATAACCAATTCAGGAAATTCTTAAATAGATTCTGTGAACCAAGGACACCCATGTATGTAAGGTTGATTTTACTACCCAGTATCATTGAGAATAGGGAACAGTAATATAAAAGGCTATCCACTAGTAAGTTCAAATCCCTATTTGCAACACTGTAAAACTTAATATCTTAATTTTGAGGAAGCTTATGCAATGGACTTTAAGACTATAGCTTTTATATAATCCAAAAAATGTGTTTTTAATTATAAATGAAGGGGCACTAAGCAAGTCAAAAGTGAAGGGACAAATCAAGATGAGAATTTAAAGGAATGTCTTCTAGAAGAGAGCCTGTTGAGAGAAAAGATGCAGGGCATTGGTGATAAGTTTCTTTTTCATGACATTCTCTAAGGTTAGTCTGAAAAAACTAGTAATTAAAAAAAGAGAAGTCAGAACGAACAAGCCAATTTGTTCTAAGATATCACCAAGGGGTGCTGAGGCATGAAATCCCCAAGAAAGAGGCTCACCAGTCTGAAAAGCTTCAAGGAATGCTGTCTGCTTTATTTGCCTGCACTGGGGTCCCTATAGACTATGACAGACTGTGCCACAGTTTTCTCAACTATTAGAGCCTCTTTTCTCCAGATAAGAGAAAGAAAACTATATTCATGATGATAACTTTTTGGTCCCTAAGTAATTTTGCTATAATTTATAAAATAATTTAAATAAATTGCATTGCTTAGAGTACTCCATCTATTCAGTAGGCAGTTTTGTTGTTGTTGTTGTTTCCTTTTTTGTTGTTGTTGTTGTTGTTGTTGTTGTTGTTGCTATTTCTTGGGCCGCTCCCGCGGCATATGGAGGTTCTCAGGCTAGGGGTTGAATCGGAGCTGTAGCCGCCAGCCTACGCCAGAGCCACAGCAACGCGGGATCCAAGCCGCGTCTGCAACCTACACCACAGCTCACAGCAACGCCGGATCATTAACCCACTGAGCAAGGGCAGGGACCGAACCCGCAACCTCATGGTTCCTAGTCGGATTCGTCAACCACTGCACCACGACGGGAACTCCCCTGTTTCTTTTTTTTATTCAATGAATTTTATTACATTTATAGTTGTGCAACAATCATAACAACCCAATTTTATAGCATTTCCAACCCAAACCCCTAGCCCACCCCCAATCTGTTTCCTTTGGAAACCGTATGTTTTTCGAAGTCTGTGAGTCAGTATCTGTTCTGCAAAGCTCCTTGTGTCCTTTTAGATTCTACATGTAAGTGATAGCATATAACATTGGTGTCTCACTGTCTAACTTCACTTAGCATGATAATTTCTAGGTCCATCCACGTTGCTGCAAATGCCATTATTTCTTCCCTTTTAATGACTGAGTAATATTCCACTGTGTATATGTACCACATCTTCTTTATCCACTCCTTTGTCTATGGATATTTAGGTTGTTTCCATGTCTTGGCTATTGTATATAGTGCTGAAATGAACACTGGAGTCCATGTATCTTTTTGACTCATGGTTTTCTCTGGGTAGATGCCCAGGAGTGGGATTACTGGATCAAATAGTAATTCTATTTTTAGTTTTCTGAGGAATCTCCATACTGTTTTGCACAGTGGTTGCACCAATTTACATTCCCACCAACAGTGTAATAGGGTTCCCTTTTCTCCACACCCTCTCCAGCATTTACTGGTAGTAGACTTTCTTGATAATGGCCATTCTGGCTGCTGTAAGGTGGTACCTAATAGCGGTTTTGATTTGCATTTCCCTAATAATTAATGATGTTGAACATCTTTTCATGTGTTTTTTGGCCATCCGTATGTTGTCTTTGGAGAATTGTCTGGATCTTCTGTGCATTTTTTAATGGGGTTGTTTGTTGTTGTTGTTTTTGGTATTGAGCTGCAGGAGGTATTTGTAAATTTTGCAGATTAATCCCTTGTCAGTTGCTTCATTTGCAAATATTTTCACCCATTCTGTGGGCTGTCATTTCGTTTTGTTTAGGGTTCCTTTGCTGTGCAGAAATTTTTAAGTTTAATTAGGTCCCATTTGTTTATTTTTGTTTTTATTGTCATTACTCTAGGAGGTGGATCTGAGGAAGATATTGCTCTGGTTTATGTTGAAGAGTATTTGGTCTATGTTTTCCTCTAAGAGTTTTATAGTATCCAGTCTTTTTTTTTTTTTTTTTTTGTCTTTTTGCCATTTCTTGGGCCGCTCCCACGGCATATGGAGGTTCCCAGGCTAGAGGTCCAATCGGAGCTATAGCTGCTGGCCTATGCCAGAGCCACAGCAATGCAGGATCTGAGCTGCGTCTGCGACCTACACCACAGCTCATGGCAATGCCAGATCATTAACCCACTGAGAAAGGGCAGGGATCGAACCTACAACCCCATGGTTCCTAGTCGGATTCGTTAACCACTGAGCCACAAAGGGAACTCCATTTTTTTTTTTTTTGTCTTTTCTAGGGCCACTCCTGCAGCACATGGAGGTTCCCAGGCTAGGGATCTAATTGGAGCTGTAGCCACTGGCCTACACTGGAGCCACAGCAACGTGGGATCTGAGCCGTGTCTGCAACCTACACCACAGCTCATGGCAATGCCGGATTGTTAACCCACTGAGCAAGGCCAGGGATCTAACCTGCAACCTCATGGTTCCTAGTCAGATTCGTTAACCACTGAGCCATGGCAGGAACTCCTATCCAGTCTTATATTTAGGTCTTTAATCCATTTTGAGTTTATTTTTGTGTGTGGTGTTAGGAAGTGTTCTGATTTCATTCTTTTACATGTAGCTGTCCAGTTTTCCCAGCACCACTTATTGAAAGGACTGTCTTTTCTCCATTGTATATTCATGCCTCCTTTGTCATACATTAGTTGACTGTAAGTGCGTGAGTTTAATACTGGTCTCTCTATCCTGTTCCACTGTTTTTGTTCCAGTATGATATGGTTTTGATGACTGTAGCTTTGTAGTATAGTCTGAAGTCAGGGAGACAGATTCCTCCAGCTCCTTTTTCTTTCTCAGGATGGCTTTGTCTATTCTAGGTTTTGTGTGCTTCCATTCAAACTTTAAAATATTTCATTCTAGTTCACTGAAATATGTCCTTGGTAATTTGATAAGAATTGCATTGAATCCGTAGATTGCCTTAGGTAGTATAGTCATTTTGATAATATTGATTCTTCCAATCCAAGGGCATGGTATGTCTTTCCGTCTGTTCATGTCATCTTTGACTTCTTTCATCAGCATCTTATAGTTTTCAGAATACAGGTCTTTTGTCTCTTTAGGTAGGTTTATTCATAAATATTTTATTCTTTTTGATGTGATGGTAAATTGGATTGTTTCCCTAATTCATTCCTCCTTCTGATCTTTAGTTGTTAGTATATAGAAATGCAGTCAGTTTCTGTGTGTTAATTTTGTATCCTGAGACTTTGCAAAATTCATTGATGAGATCTTACAATTGCCTGGTAGCATCTTTAGGATTTTCTAGGTATGATATCATGTCATGTGCTAACAGTGATAGTTTTACTTCTTCCTTTCCAATTTGGATTCCGTTTATGTCTTTTTCTTCTCTGATTGCTGTGGCTAGGACATCCAAAATGATGTTGAATAGTAGTGGCGAGAGTGGACATCCTGATCTCAGTGGATTTTCTTTCAGCTTTTCACCATTGAGAATGATGTTAGCTGTGGTTTTGTCATATATGGCCTTTATTACGTTGAGGTAGGTACCCTCTATGCCCATTTTCTGGAGGGTTTCTGTCAGAAATGTGTGTTGGATTTTATCAAAATATTTTTTTGCATCTACTGAGAGGATTATATGGTTTTTATTCTTCAGTTTGTTAATATTGTATATCATGCTGATTGATTGGTGGATGTTGAAGAATCCTTGCATCCCTGGGGTAAATCCCACTTGATCATGGTGTACAATCCTTTTATTTATTTATTTTTTTAATTATTTATTATTATTTTTTTCCCACTGTACAGCAAGGGGGTCAGGTTATCCTTACATGTATACATTACAATTACATTTTTCCCCCAGCCTTTCTTCTGTTGCAACATGAGTATCTAGCCAAAGTTCTCAATGCTATTCAGCAGGATCTCCTTGTAAATCTATTCTAAGTTGTGTCTGATAAGCCCAAGCTCCCGATCCCTCCCACTCCCTCCCCCTCCCATCAGGCAGCCACAAGTCTCTTCTCTAAGTCCATGATTTTCTTTTCTAAGGAGATGTTCATTTGTGCTGGATATTAGATTCCAGTTATAAGTGATATCATATGGTATTTGTCTTTGTCTTTCTGGCTCATTTCACTCAGTATGAGGTTCTCTAGCTCCATCCATGTTGCTGCAAATGGCATTATGCCATTCTTTTTTATGGCTGAGTAGTATTCCATTGTGTATATATACCACATCTTCCGAATCCAGTCATCTGTTGATGGACATTTGGGTTGTTTCCATGTCTTGGCTATTGTGAATAGTTCTGCAATGAACATGCGGGTGCACGTGTCTCTTTTAAGTAGAGTTTTGTCCGGATAGATGCCCAAGAGTGGGATTGTGGGGTCATATGGAAGTTCTATGTATAGATTTCTAAGGTATCTCCAAACTGTTCTCCATAGTGGCTGTACCAGTTTACATTCCCACCAACAGTGCAGGAGGGTTCCCTTTTCTCCACAGCCCCTCCAGCACTTGTTATTTGTGGATTTAGTAATGATGGCCATTCTGACTGGTGTGAGGTGATATCTCATGGTAGTTTTGATTTGCATTTCTCTTATAACCAGCGATGTTGAGCATTTTTTCATGTGTTTGTTGGCCATTACAATCCTTTTAATGTACTGTTGGATTCAGTTTGCTGGTATTTTGTTGAGGATTTTTACATCTGAGTTCATTAGGGATCTTGGCCTGTAATTTTCTTTTTTTGTGGTATCTTTGGTTTTGGTATCGGTGCAATGGTGGCCTCATAGAATGAGTCTGCGATTTTTTGGAATATTTTCAGAAGGGTAGGTGTTTGCTCTTCTCTAAATGTTTGATAGAATTTGCTTGTGAAGCCATCTGGTCCGGGACTTTTATTTGTTGGAAATTTTTTAGTCACAGTTTCAATTTCAGTTCTTGTGATTGATCTATTCATCTTTTCTATTTTATCTTGGCTTAGTCTTGGGAAGATTGTTTTTTTCTAAGAATTTGTCCATTTCTTCTAGATTGTCCATTTTATTGGCATATAGTTGCTTGTAGTAGTCACTTATGATCCTTTGTATTTCTGTGATGTTCATTGTAACTTCTCCTTTTTCATTTCTAATTTTATTGATTTGAGGCCTCTCTTTTTTTTTTTTTTTTTCTTGATGAGTCTGGATAAGAGTTTATCAATTTTGTTGATCTTTTCAAAGAACCAGCATTTAGTTTCATTGATCTTTTCCATGGTTTTCTTCATTTCTATTTCATTTATTTCTGCTCTGATCCTTATGATTTCTTTCCTTCTGCTAACTTCAGGTCTTGTCTGTTCTTCTCTCTCTACAGTTGTTTTAGATGTAAAGTTAGGTTGTTTATTTGAGTTTTTTCTTGTTTCCTGAGATATGCTTCTTTGCTATAAACTTCCCTCTTAGAACTGCTTTTGCCACATCCCATAGGTTTTGGATTATTGTGTCTTTGTTGTCATTTGCTTCTAGATATTAATTTCCTCTTTGATTTCTTCAGTGATCCATTGGTTGTTTAGTAGCATGTTGTTTAGTCTCCATGTGTTTGTGTTTTTTGCAGTTTTTTCTCATTGTTGATTTCCAGTCATATAGCATTGTGGTCAGAGAAGATGCTTGGTATGATTTCAATCTTCTTAAAGTTACCAAGGCTTGATTTGTGGCCCAGATGTGATCTATCCTAGAGAATGTTCCATGTACACTTGAGAAGAATGCGTATTCTGCTGGTTTGGGGTGGAATGTTCTATAAATGTCTGTTAAGTCCATCTGGTCTAATGCATCATTTAGGGCCTGTGTTTCCATGTCGATTTTGCTCTCTGGATGTTCTGTCCATTGCTGTAAGAGGGGTGTTAAAGTCCCCCACTATTAAATTGTGTTATTGTCAATTTCTCTTTTTATTGCCAGTTGCCTTATATATTGATGTGATCCTATGTTGGGTGCATAGATATTTTAAATTGTTATATCTTCTTCTTGGATTGATCCTTTGATCATTATGTAGTGACCATCCTTGTCTCTTAAAATATTCCTTAAGGTCGATTTTGTCTGATATGAGTATTGTTACTCCTGCTTTCTTTTGATTCCCATTTGTGTGGAGTAGTTTCTTCCATCCTCTCACTTTCAATTTGTATGTGTCCCTAGAAGTGAAGTGGGTCTCTTGAAGACAGCATATATATGGATCTTGGTTTTGTAGCCATTCAGCCAGTCTATGGCTTTTGGTTGGGGCTTTTAGTCTGCTTACATTTAAGGTAATTACTGATATGTATGTTCTTATTGCCATTATATTAACTGTTTTGGATTTGTTTTTGTTGGTCTTTTTTCTTCCCTTCTCTTGTTCTCTTGTGGTTTGATGACTATATATATTGTCTTTTTAGGGCCACACCTGCAGCACATGGAGTTTCCCAGTCTAGGGGTTGAATCAGAGCTAGTGCTACTGGCCTACACCACACCCACAGCAATGCTAGATTCAAGCTGCGTCTGTGACCTACACCACAGCTAATGGTAATGCTGGATCCTTAACCCACTGAACATGGCCAGGGATCAAACCTGTATCCTCATGGATACTAGTCAGATTCATTTCCACTGAGCCATGATGGGAATGCATGATGACTATCTTTAGTGTTGTTTTTGGGTTGTTTTCTCTTATTTGTGGATCCATTGTAGATTTTTGATTTGCAGTTACCCTGAAGTTTTGAAATAGAAGTCTGTATATATATGTTCTCAGTTGTTGGCTTCTTAATTGCAAGTGCATCTCCAGTGTTTGGCATTAGTATTCTCCTCTTCTCAAGATTTCTGATTTTGGTAGTATATTTGTGTGCGGGTGATTTCCTACCTTTACTATATATGTGCCTTTACTGGTGAGCCTTGTCATTCATAACATTTTCATTTCTAGTGGCCTTTTCTTTTCCACCTAGAGAAGTTCCTTTAGTATTTGTTGTAAAGCTGATTGAGTTGTGCCAAATTCTCTTAGCTTTGGCTTGTCTGTAAAGCTTTAATTTCTCCTTCAAATCTGAATGAGAAAAAAAACTCTGAATGAGGGCCTTGCTGGGTAGAGTAATCTTGGTTGGTTTTTTCCTTTTATCACTTAAGTATATCATGCCATGCCCTTCTGGCCTGCAGAGTTTCTGCTGAAAAATCTGCCAATAACCTTACTGGGATTCCCTTGTATTTTGTTTCTTTTTCCTAGCTGCTTTCAGTATGTTCTCTTTGTCTTTAATTTTGGTCAATTTGATTAATGTGCATTTCAGGGTGCTCCTCCTTGGGTTTATTTTATATGGTACTCATGCTTCCTGGATTTGAATGATTCCTTTCCCATGTTAGGCAAGTTTTCAGCTATTATCTCTTAAAATATTTTTTCTGGCCCTTTCTCTTGGTCTTCCACTGCCATAATATGGATGTTGGTGAGTTTAATGTTGTCCCATCTCTTAGACTGTCTTCATTTCTTTTCACTCTTTTTTCTCTTTTCTGTTCCTCATCACTGATTTCCATTAGTCTGTCCTCCACCTCACTTATTCGTTCTTCTGCCTCCTGTATTCTGCTATTTGTTGCTTTTAATGAATTTTTTACTTCAGTTATTGTATTTTACATTTCTGCTTGCTTAATCCTCAATTCTTATATTTCTTTGCTCAACATTTATTGTAATTTATCAGTCTTTGCCTCCAGTTTATTTCCAGTGTCTTGAACCACCTTCACTATTGTAAGTCTAAAGTCTTTTTCATGGAGGCTGATAAATCTCCAGCTAACTGAGCTGTTTTTCTGGGGATTTTTCTTCCTCCCTTATCTGAGTCATAATTCTCTGCCTTTTCATTTTGTATAGATTTTTGGTGTGGTCTCCGTTTTGAAGACAATTGAGTTGTAGCCTCTCTTGCTTCTGATGTCTGCCCCCCTTGTGGCTGATGTTAGAATGGGAGCTTGCTGTAGGCTTCCTGATGGGAGGGACTGGTGCCCGCCCACTGGTAGGTGGAGCTGATTCTTATCCCTCTGGGGTGTGGGGCTTTGTCTGGGTGAAATTTGAGGCTTTAAGGTAGCTGTGTGCCTGGGGGATCTTTAGGCAGCCTGTTTGCTGATGTGTGGGGATTATTGTTTGGCTCAAGGCTTCTCAGCCCTGATGGGTGGGACCAGATTTCTCCAAAATGGCCACCTCTAGAGGAGCACACGCTGATGATTATTCCCAAGACTTTGCCTCCAATGTCCTTCCCTCACAACAAGCCACAGTCACTCCCTGTGTTCCCAGGAGATCCTCCAAGAAATGCAGTTAGTTCTGACCCAGATTCCTATGGAGTCTCTGCTTTGCTCTGGGACCCAGTGCACATGAAAGCCTATGTGCACCTTTCAGGGATGGGGTCTCCATCTCCCCCAGCAACATGGATCTCCTGTGCATAAGGTCCACTGGCCTTTAATGCCAAATGTCCCAGGGCTCCTTTTTCCAATGCCAGATCCCCAGACTTGGGGACCTGATGTGGGGCTCAGAACTCTCATTCCTGTTGGTGAGCCTCTGCAATACAGTTACTTTCCAGTCTGCAAGCTGCCCACCCGCTGGGTATGTGGTTGCTTATATCACATCATTGCCCCTCCTACTGTCTTAATGCAGCTTCCTCTTTGTCTTCTAGAGTAGGATATCTTTTTTGATAGTCTTCAGTCTATGTGGTTGAAGGTTGTTCAGCAGTTGGTTGTAATTTTGTTGCTTTTGTGAGAGAAGGTGAGCTCCAGTCCTTCTCCTCCACCATCTTAATCTGACTGTAGATCCTCCCTCAACAGCAGAGTCATTTCTTTTCCTTCTTTTCTCTACAGCAGTGATTTCCACCAGTCTGTCTTCCAGATCACTTATTCAGCCTTCTGACTCAGTTATTCTACTATAGATTCCTTTCAGAGTATTTTTCATTTCAATTATTGTATTATTCATCTTTGTTATTTATATCTTCTAGGTCTTTGTCAAACATTTCTTATAACTTTTTGATCTGTGTCCCCATCCTTTTTCCAAGATCTTGGATCATCCTTACTACCATGTATTTTAAGTTCCTTTTCAGGTAGATTGCCTATCTGCTCTTGATTTAGTTGTTATTGTGGGGTTTTCATCTTGTTCCTTTGTCTGAATCATTTTTCTGTTGTCTCATTTTGTCTAACTTTCTGCTTTGAGGTCTCCTTTCCACAGGCTGTAGGATTGTAGTTCCTCTTGTGTGACTGATATTGTGGTGAACAAAGATGGCCTGGGTATTGAGTGGGACCTCCCCTTTGCTCCATGGTTGTCACTTCTCTGTCACTGCTCTGTTATGCCTCTGGCTCCCTAGTCGTTGGGGTAGGAGCCCACAGGTCTGTTTCTGAGCTGTGTTTCTGCTCTGTGGTACAAGGTAGGCAACATTGAAGTACATCAAAGCACCCGCACTAGGAGAGGAACCCCTAAATATTCTTCCACTGGAGCTGTTGACATGTGAGGGTACTCTAGCATGTCACATTTCACTCATTGTGTGGATTCACAAAGTACACTGTTGTTGGCACTATTATGCTGACAGTTGGCCCTGGTGTCTCTTAGGTGTTGTTTTCATCAGGCCATTAACATAGATCCACTGAGGTCAGGGTCCACAACTGCAATAGTTGTGCCCCTAGTTCCAGTGTAGAAGCTATGGAGACAGCTCAGACTCTGGCCTGCACCATCCCCATTTTTATATGCCCATAAAGCCTACAGATGCTAAAAACAGACCTGTCACAGCTGTGGGAGTACTTGTCCATTGGGATGTTCCACAGGCACTGGACTGACAAAACCAAAAGCAGAGGTGTAAATCTGTGGTTCCCACCACCAGGAGGAAAGATTTCAGCCCTTCCTTAGTCAGAGGGCCCTGGGAATCTACTATGGTTTTCAGCCCCACCTCTGCATGTGGATAACCCATTGGAGACTGCTCCCAAGGGAGCAGCCTCTCCAGAAGGGAAGCAAGAGGGTGGGGGAAGTCAGGGGCATGGGGCTCACTCCAGAGGGAGGGTGTGGAGCAGAGGTTGGGGTGAGTGAGCCCATCCAAAAAGGACACAGGCCCCATGGCAATCAGGCATGAGGGCACACTCTTCCAGAAAGGGGCAGAACAGAGGTCAGGGCCAGCAAGCCCACCCAGATGGGAGCCCCTCCAGAGAAGCAGGGGCTTGCATGTGGGAAAAGGCTGCAATGGTGGCCCTGCCCCTCACACACCACTTAACAATGGTGCTTAGCCTCAATGGCCACCAGGGTTTCTTCCCCAAATATTCCCAGCTGTGGCACTCTGTCCTCCAATCCGTCCAGACTGCCTCTGCACAGCCAACTGCAGTTCTCTCACATGGTGTGTTCTCTAAGCACCTCATTCCAATACCCACACCCTCCCATATCTGCAGTCTTGCATCTCAGGCTGGGCCATGCAGAGTGGTGCCATGACCACCTGTGCAGGTTTCATTCTGTTCTGCCTGTTACAGACTGGCCTCTCTGTTCCCCTCTGAGCCTCCAAAGCTCCTTTCCTGGCTCAGCTGATATCCCTGCTGGTGAGGGGCTCACCAGCATGGGAACCTCTCCTCCCTTTCATCTCCTTCGCTGGGATACTGGTGTAAACCACTTCCACGTCTCTGTTTTTTCCCTTCTTTTCCCCTTCATCCTACCCAGTTATGTGGAGATCCCTCTTATGATTTCAGGTGTTTGAGTTCTTCTGCCAGGGTTCAATAGATGTACTATAAGGATTGCTCCATTTGTAGATGTGTTCCTGATGTGTTTGTGGGAAGAGGTGAGCTCCACATCATCCTCCTACTCCACTATATTGTCTTCCAGTCCACTGGTTTTTTAGTAGCATGTTGTTAAGTCTTCATGTAATCTTTTCTTTCTTTCTTTTCTTTTCTTTTCTTTTTTTTTCCTTTTCTGTGGTTGATTTCTAGTTTCATGCTGTTATGGTCAGGAAAGAGGCTTGAAATAATTTCTGTACTCTTAAATTTGTTGAGGTTTCTTTTGTGCCCTAGTATTTGGTCAATCCTAGAGAATGTTCCATGTGTACTTGAAAAGAATGTTTATTCTGCTTTTTGGTTTATTTTATTTTTGGATGTAATGTCCTGAAAATATCAGTTAAGTTTAACTGTCCTATTATATTATTTATAATCTGTTGCCCTATTGATTTTCCTGTCTAAAAGATTTGTTCATCAATGTGAATGGGGTGTTAAAGTTTTCTACTGTTGTTGCATTCCCATCAGTTTCTCCCTTTGTCTTGTAGTCTGTTTTATGTATTTGGGTGCATATGTGTTGATAAGTGTAGTATCTTGTATTGATCCTTTTATCATCATATAGTGTTGTTCTTTTTCTTTATAGCCTTTTTCTTTTTTTTTTTAGGGCCACACCCACAGCATATGGTAATTCCCACTCTAGGGGTCTAATCAGAGCTACAGCTGCTGGCCTACATCACAGCCACAGCAGTGTGGGATCCAAGTCACATCTGTGACCTACACCACAGCTCACGGAAATGCCAGATCCTTAACCCACTAAGTAAGGCCAGGGATTGAACCTGCATCTTCGTGAACACTAGCTAATTCATTTCCGCTATACCACAAGGGGAACTCCTATAGCTTTTGTTTTAAAGTATGTTTTGTTGTATCCTTACTCAGGTTTCTCATCAAATTATATAACTTTCACCTTTTAAAATCTATTTTGCATATGACTATTGAAATTCCTGCTTTCTTATTATTTCCATTTTCATCTTTTTCCTCACTTTCAATATATGCTTTAGTGCCTTGCCCTAAAGAGGGTATTTTACAGGCATTATACTGTAGGCTTTTTCTCTTTCATCCAATATGCCACTCTATGTGGTTTGATTGGGGTATTGAGTCCATTGACATTTAAGGTAATTATTGATATTTTATTGCCATTTTATTTATTTTTATTTATATTTATTTATTTATTTATTTATTTATTTTTGTCTTTTTGCCATTTCTTGGGCTGCTCCTGCAGCATATGGGAGGTTCCCAGGCTGGGGGTCTAATTGGAGCTGTAGCTGCCAGCCTACGCCAGAGCCACAGCAACTCAGGATCTGAGCCGCATCTGCAACCTACACCACAGCTCACGGCAACGCCGGATCATTAACCCACTGAGCAAGGGCAGGGATCGAACCCGCAACCTCATGATTCCTATTCAGATTCGTTAACCACTGTGCTACGACGGGAACTCCCTTATTTTTAATTTTTTTGTCTTGCTAGGGCTGCACATGGAGGTTCCCAGGGTGGTGGTTGAATTGGAACTGTAGCTGCAGGCCTACACCACAGCCACAGCAACACTGAAATGAGCCATGTCTGAGACCTATACCACAGCTCACAGCAACATGGGATCCTTAACCCACTGAGTGAGGCCAGGGATTGAACCCATGTCCTCATGGATACTAGTCAGGTTTGTTAACTGCTGAGCCACAATGGGAACTCCCTCTATTGTCATTTTAAACTTTGTGTTCCTTTTGATTTTTTATTTCTTATTTGTCCCTTTCTTTTTTCTGTTTTTCTTTTTATGGTTTGATGATTATGCTTGTGTTCCCTTCTTTTTGGTTTTTATGACTCTATTGTATGTTTTGATTTGGGGTTACCCTGCTTTTCAAGTATGTTAATCCCTTCCTATATCTACTTGCTTTATACTGGTAGCTCATATAGGCTCAAACATAATCTGGAAAAAAAAATCTACATTTTTTTACTCTCCTCCCTGACATTTGTATGACTTCAATGTCCTCTTTTACATCTTTATGTTCATCCTTTGGCCATTCATTTTTAGCATCATATTCACGGAAATTTTTTGATATTTTTTTTAATAAGTGTTCTGGCTTATTTAAGTAATTTAGTATCCAATTGTGGTTTTTCTCTTTCCTATAGATTCTTTTCTAGAGCCGACCTTTTAATACTTCTTTTAGGATAGATTTAGTATTGTTGTATTCTTTTAGTTTTTGCTATCTGATAAATTCTTTATCATTTAGAATAGAAGGACTGATAATCTTGCTGGAAAGAGCATCCTAGGCTTCAGACCTGTCCCTTTCAGGACTTTAAATATATCTTGCCACTCCCGTCTTGCCTACAGTGTTTCTGTAGAAGAATCAGCTAATCGCCTTATAGGGGCTTCCTTGTAATTAACTCTTTATTTTTCTTTTGCTGTCTTTAACGTTTGCCATTTTAATTATATCTTTATGTAGGTCTGTTTTGCTTTATCTTGTTTGGGACCCTCTGTATTTCCTGTACCTTTGTATCTATTTCCTTTGTTAGGCTTGGAAAGTTTTGTTTTGTTTTGTTTTGTTTTGTCTTTTGTCTTTTGTCTGTTGTTGTTGTTGTTGCTATTTCTTGGGCCGCTCCCGCGGCATATGGAGGTTCCCAGGCTAGGGGTCGAATCGGAGCTGTAGCCACCGGCCTACACCAGAGCCACAGCAATGCGGGATCCGAGCCACGTCTGCAACCTACACCACAGCTCACGGCAACACCGGATCATTAACCCACTGAGCAAGGGCAGGGACCGAACCCGCAACCTCATGGTTCCTAGTCAGATTCGTTAACCACTGCGCCACGACGGGAACTCCAGGCTTGGAAAGTTTTTAACCATAATTTCTTTCAATACATTTTTGATTCCCTTTTCTCTTTTTTCTTTTGTGATCCCTATTTTGCATGGTTTGGCATGCTTTATGTTATCCCATAAGCCTCTTTTATTACTTTGTTTTTTTTTCATTTGGCTTTCTGTCTGCTTTTCTCATTGGGTGAATTCCATTATTCTATCTTCCAGATCACTTCTTCATTCTTCTGCATTATTCATTTCTTCTATTTATTGCTTTAAACTAGCTTTTGTCTTGGCTAATGCATTTTCTAATTTTTCATGGCTTCTATTTATACAGTTCCTTTTTACAGTAATCTGCATTTCTATCAAGAGTCTTTCATAATTCCTTCAGGATTTTAATTGCCTTCTTTTTGAACTTGATGTACATTAGATTTAAGAGGTCTGTTTCATTATTTCTTCTTGCAGGGGAATTCTCTTGACTTTTTTTTTCTCATTTTACTTCTATTTCTCTTACTCAGATACAGCTGTCTACTGGGGTCTTTGAGGGTTATTTTTATGTGGGAGCATCCCTGTGTAACCTGCTTGGGTTTAATATTTTTGGTGTGAGGACTGTTTTTAGTATGGATGCCTGCCGTGTCTTTCCTAAGTCTGCTGGCCATTATCCTGTTGAGAGGGGGTTTGACTAGTGTTGTGACCTGAGCCTTAACTGGATGTAGAGCAGCACTTCCTTTTGTCTCTGCACTGTCACTGCCCTGTCAGGGGTAGGGTCTGCTCTGTAGCTGTTGAAGTAGAAGCCTCCAGATCCGTTTCTGAGGTGTGGTGCAAGGTAGGCAGGACTGGAGTGCTCCTGGTGGGAGAGGAGCCACTGAATATTCCTTTGCTGGAGCTGTCCATCCACGAGTGTGCTCTGTGGTGTTGCCTGTGTGAACTCATAGGCTACTTTATTTTGGGCACTGCCCTCAGCCCTGCCTCCACTGTGGGATGCAGGCAATCAGTCCTGGTGTCCTTCAGGCACTATGCTCACAGAGCTACAGGCTCAGATCCCTAGGCGCCCATCCAGTGAAGTCAGATGCCAGGACCACACACTAAGCTGCCAGCTCAGATCTCTGTGTGCCCATCCAATGAAGTCAGGTGCCAGGACTCCACACAGAGCTGCCAGCTCAGATCCTTAGGCACCCATCCAGCAAAGTCAGATGCCAGGATCATAGCAGTCATACACCTGGACCCATGATGGGAACTATGAAAGAAGCCCATATCCTGGCTATGCTTCTGTGTGCATGTACCCACAAAGCCTAGAGCTGCTAAGGCCAGACCCATCCTAGCCTCAGGAGTACCTGTTGTCCCATTCCCAGAGCTCATAGAGGTGGTGAGAAATAGGCTGCTATATCAGGCTTTGCCCCTGCCTTCACTCAAACATTAACAGTGGGATTTCAAAGGCAGCACATACCTTCTGGGAGCACACCAAGTGAGGCTGCTATAGTGGGTACCACCCCTCGCTTCACAAACCTCTTGGAAATACTGCTTCACTTCTACAGTGGGTCTAGGCTTCTTTGTACAGTTACAGCCCATAGCACACTCCAGCCCCTTCAGTCTGTCTCTGTGCAGCCAACCCCAGTCCCCTCCCCAAGTCTGTCCTCTGAACCTGAGTTTTGGTAGCAGCCCCCACCCCTACTGGCAGGTGCACATCTCAGGCTGGGGATTGCAGCAAGATAGCATGGATCCTTTGTGCTGGGCTCCCTCTGTTATACCTGCAAGTCAGCTGCTGCACTCTCCTCTGAGCTCTGAGGCTCCCTTTTTGTCTTGACTGATCTCCCCACTGATGAAGGGGCTTTCTAGGATGTAGGAACCTTTCCTCTTTCACAACTCCCTCCCAGGAATGTAGGTCCCATCCTGATTTTTTTTTTTTTAATTTTCTTGCATCCTGCCTGATTATACAGAGATGTTCCTTGCACTGCTGAGTGTCTGGTCTCTTTTGCCAGCATTCAGTAAGTGGTTCTGTGACAGTTGTTCCAAAGGTACATGCATTTTTGAGTATTCGTGGGAAGAGGTGAGCTCTACATCCTTCTATTCTGCCATCTTGCATCCTCCCTCCAAAGAATTTGTTTTAAAATGTTCCAAACACTGACTCATACCCCACTTTTGTTTTCAGTTTGATTCGGTGGCTGATATATCCGATGTGTCAAGCAATGTTACCCTAAAAAGTTACACCATGCACTTTGAGGTACCTCTGTGTGCTGCATGAATGCATGATCTTTGCATGGCATGTAGACTGCATGGTGAAGAGCAGAACACTTCACTGATTGGTTAAATCTGCTGACGGGGAACCCTCAGACGTTTAGAGCAGCTATATGTCCTAGTGGCACATTTGAGATCCTAATCATGGCGTGCCTTTGTCTTTCTGATGTCTTTGTGTCTGCTCTTTATTTTGGAGGCTGGAATCCTAGAACAATGGGAACCATGTAGAATGAGAAAAGAGGGAAGGAGAAGTCAATTTCCCTACACACATCCAGGAATTTCAAAGTGAAATTCAGTTGTGGTCACTTAGTGGGTGACCATGATAGTAGGTTGCTAGCTTTGCACTGGGACAGGGATGTTCTCTCAAAGGATGCTCTGTGCAGACACCCACGAAGAGAGTGACTTGCTAAACCCTGTCCCCACTGTATTGCTTTGCAGTGCACCAGCCCTTGTCCACACGGAACAATAGCCAGAGCACCAGTACAGGAGCTCTTGGGGTGCTCAGAACACTGGCTGTCTAACATGACCATTAGCTTATTATCTCACCTTTACCAAGAAGCCCCAGGCCACAGTAGTCCAGATGAGCTCAATTCCATAGGAAGACGTGGGAACAGTGTTCCCTTCATTGGTGATGTGTGACATACAATTTTCTATTCTACTTCAAGCCCATTTTCTTTAGACCTTAGTCACCTAGAGCAACTTTCTTTTCAGGGCTTAGTTGATACCAAAATCCCCCGGTCTGGGACACCTGTGAGTATCAGGAGCACCCACAGCCTGTCTGTACTGCACATCCCAAGTCAGAACCAAGTCGGCCAGACCTACTCGCAAGGCTCCCTCCACCGCAGTGTCAGCCAGCTCATGGACATTCAAGACAAGAAGGTCTTGATGGATGACGCACTCTGGGAAACCATCATGGGCCATGAGCGCGGACTGGTGAGTCACTGTCCTCATCCAGAGCCTTTGCTAGACATGTGAGCAATGTACTGTTAAATACAGAGCTTCCTGTGCCTCAGTGAATGATGACCCCACAGCAACGCCACATCCGAGCCACATCTGCAGCCTACACCACAGTTCACGGCAACACTGGATCTTTAACCCATGGCGTGAGGCCAGGGTTTGAATCTGCATCCTCATGGATACCAGTCAGATTCATTTCTGCTGAGCCACGAAGGGAACTCCACGTTCAGTATCTTGTCATGACCTGTTAACCTGCTTGATGAGTAAGGTGGAAACTTTATCTTATTCTTCTGGCACACAATAGATGCTCAAAAAATAAATTCACGAGTAAGTGAAGCGACAAACAGGCTCTACTTCATTTACTTGGATAGAAAGTGACTGAAACATTGGAACTGGTCTAAAAGAGGCATAAATTAAAAGCACCTGCTTTACTAAAGGAAAAAAGAAAAAAAGGAAGTGCACTTTCCTTCTGGTTTATGGTTAGAGGAGAAAAAGTCTCTCTCAATAGGATCAATTGTTCTTTCCAAGAAACTCAGGAAATCCTAAGTAAGGGCAGTCCTACTTATGAACTTCGTTTTTCACAGTCTTAGCCCAGGGGGTACAAACAATTTGTAAACAGATGAAATTTAACCTCATCATTAGCTAAAATTTGTTTTGAGCCCCTAGTGGCTGACATGAATAAAATCCCATGGTGGCTCAGTGGAAAAGAATCTGACTAGTATCCATGAGGATGCAGGTTTGATCCCTGGCCTCGCTCGGTGGGTTAAGGATCTGATGTTGCCATAAGCTGTGGTGCAGGTCACAGATGTGGCTCGGACCCCGCATGGCTGTGGCATAGGCCGGCGGCTACAGCTCCAATTCAACCCATAGCCTGGGAACCTCCATATGCTACGGATGTGGCCCTAAAAAGCAAAAAAAAAAAAAAAAAAAAAAGGTACAGTAAAAGGCACAGTCCTTCTGAATTCTTTAGAATGATGATCTATAATAAGCATTTTTAATAAGCCCGCTTGAAGTTATGACTGTTGAATCCCATCATTCTATTTCAGATCTAAAGTTTCTAAATGTCAGGAATAATTATATTAGGTTGAAACAAGGAATTGTTAATTGATCATATTTGACAATTTCATTTGGTTCAACATGTTACACTGAGGGCTCCAACGTGTGTGTATCCCTTCCTGAGGACATAGAGCTAGTAAGTAAGTTTTTTTTAATGGAACTGGGATTTTAAAAACATTGTCTGATTACAGAGCCCCTATTGGTTACTCTTACACTATATTGCCATTTTTGCTTGCTTTTGATAGTATGAGTAACAGACAATAAGCAAAGCAATTCAGGGAAAGCTTTTGAAGATGCCAATACTTGGCAAATTATCTGTGATATCACTGAAATCGATAGTACTAGCCCTGTTCAATAGCGACAAAATATAGGAAGAGAGTGGGAGGAAATGGAGCACCATAGCCTGCATTCCAGCTCTTCTGCTTAAATTTTGCACTAAATCATATAAAGCCTCGCCACTTGACAGATGAGAAAAGTGAGGCTTGAAGGATAGAGCCCAAGGTGATGCGCAGATGACATGCACTCTGCCCGGCGCTGTTGCCAGGAAACCTCCCAACCAGTGATGATGGGCGTCTTTTTCAGTGTGTGGATGGAGAGGACCTGGCGAATGCCATCAAGGGCTTCAACTCTGTGACGAAGGAACACACCACGTTCACCGACACCCACCTGTGAGGGACGGAAGCCCAGGAGACGTACGGCTGGATGCGGGCTCCACACCCCCTCCCCACTGGGTTACCGCACATCAGAAACGCTAAAAAGCCATGGCTTGTGATCCCGTGACCCTTTAAAAAAAAGAGGACTGTTTTCGAAATGGGTCTTCCCTAAGCGAGGTCTAAGAGATGGTATTTTTCTGGCTGTCTGAAAGGAGGGGTTATCTGAAATTTTAGGTCCATATGAAAATACGCATTGTGCTCTCCTTGTTTTGTGGAAGCTAAATACACGTGTCATGTTCACTTGGCTGTTTGGCAGTAACACCACTGGTTACATGAATAATCAGTGACGATTTCAAGGTGGCCCACAGTGGCCGCCAACGAAGTGAAGATGCTAATTTAAAAATTAGGGATTCGGAGTTCCTGTGGTGGCGCAGTGGAAACGAATCCGACTAGGATCCATGAGGTTGCAGGTTCAATCCCTGGCCTCGCTCAGTGGCTTAAGGATCCGGCGTTGCCGTGAGTTGTGCTGTAGGTCGCAGACGCGGCTTGGATCTGGCATTGCCACGGCCCTGGCGTAGGCCAGCAGCAACAGCTCTGATTAAACCCCTAGCCTGGGAACCTCCATATGCTGCGTGTGCGGCCCTAGAAGGACAAAAAGACAAAAAAAAAAAGAAGGATTCTTCTGAGAGAATGTCATTGCTGCTGCTTTCAGAAGCACAGCACTGCTTCTCCTTTCAATCTTCTATTTCCTTGAAAGTTGACAGCATCCTACAAAGAATAATTCTAATGACTAGAGTTGCAAAACAAAATTCCAATTTAGACTATGCTGAAACACTCAGAGGGAAGCAAACTGCATGTAGGCCACACACTTGGCTGCAGGTTCTACTTGATGACAGTGTTTAGGGATAAACAGTCACCAAACCTTTTGACAGAGCGCCGCATAAACTTGTAAATAAATGTTTGTTCTTACATTTATTTTATTACTATTTTTTTTTAGGGCCACACCCGCAGCATTTAGAAGTTCCCAGGATAGGGGCTGAATCAGAGCTGCAGCTGCAGGCCTATGCCACAGCAACGCAAGATCCAAGCCACTCCTGCAGCCTAAGCCACAGCTTGCAGCAACACCAGAGCTTTAACCCACTGAGGGAGGCCAGGGATGGAACCCACATCCTCACAGAGACGAGTCCGTTCTTCATCCATTGAGCCCCACTGGGAACTCCCGTTTTTAAATTTATGAATCTTCTGAAAAATCTAAGGGATAAACAACTAATTTATGTATTTCAAAGAGAAAATGTAGTGTTTCCATAGATATTTTACATAGTTTTGAAACTCTAGTACTTTTCATAAAATTCTCTCAATTCACTGAATGCCCAGAAATACTGGTATCTTCAATTTAATGCATTTCACATGGAAACTACTGTTCTCCTTGCGATCTTTAATTAGCCTACGGTATTAAAAAAACGGAAAATTTTGTGTTCCATCGTTGCAATTTTTTAAGTTAACCTTCATGTTATAAATACAGGATTATAAGAAGTAGGTACTCATCTATCTGTACTATATCCCTTCATTTCAGTGAGCAGAATCACTAAGCGTCAGTGATTTTCAGTGGTACCAGTTTCTGCGGCTCAGAAGGTTTTGTCATCTGCTCTGTTTGGATTATAATGTCACTGGTGAAAGTCCTAACATCAAGAAACATTTTTTTCCCCCAAGTCAACATAAAATGAAAGGCATTTAAGTTTGCTCTTGATGGAAAACAATGTAAGAAAAGCTCTTCCTCATTCTTTAAAGTCTTAATGACGCCAGGAAGATGTTTTGAATCTGCAGGTTTCAAACACAATTGTCTGACGTATTTTCTGAATTCCATGCAGAGGTAGATGGATTTCCCCAAAGCTGAGCTGGCAAAAAAAAAAAACTGGTAAAGTAACGAACCACCTTCCTTATTCTGCCTGAAAACTATGAATTGCCCGAACTGTCCAGTGCTCAGAGAGGATGGACCTTGGGGGCACTGAGACTTTATCCGAATCGGCAGAAGAGCAGCCCCTCAGAATGACCACCTCCTGGACGAGTCTTGGCAACTGGAAGTGTCAACAGCCCAGACCAGTATTAAACACAGGTTCTGCCCCCTGGTTAGAACTGCTCTAAACAGACGAGCCTGAAAGAATGGTGCACATTTGGCAGTGGATGTTCAAATTATTTTTGTCTTCCCCTCGCCAAAAGTTTTTATACCTTCTGAAATGGAAAACTGGGATTGGCTTATTTAGTTTGTAGGCTTTAATTTCCATTTGTCGATTTGGTCAATTAGCTGTTTAAAGCTGGCACATGTGAGCCTGGACCAAGGCTGCATGACTTTCTGATGCACGAGAGCTGCTTAAGGTACATACAGAAAAGTGCTCCTTCCTAGTCCCGTGTCAGCATCATCGTCCTTGGTTTACTCCTCTGCAAATACGATTTGCTAGTCGTGGGTGGATGCAGGAGAAAGCGCATCCTCATTGCTGAAAAATGAACTACACGGTTATCGCATTTTAAAACTTCAGGATGTTTTATCTTAAATCTTTCTCCACTTAATCATCGAATTAGACATTTAGTTAGGTACCACATGAATTCATTTAGCTAAATGATTTACATGTTGATATCATGGCTGAGAGGACAGAAGCCTGCACGGCTTCACCCACAACACTGGGCCCCCCACGCCCAGAAACTCCAGACTTAACCTCTATTTATTTCAGAGAAGCCCAAGATTGTATCTTGGTATGTTAAGTGGTATTCTGTGCCAAGCCCCCATTCAATACTTAGACTCACCTCTAGATCCTGACTGAGCTGGTATTGGGTGGGGCTGTGGCATCCGTACTTTTAAAAGCTTCCTGGCATCCCCAGCATTAAGAACCAGTTACATTCTAAAGAACCTAGAAGAACATAGGCTGTGCACAGGGATTCTAGGACTCAGCCACTTCTCCTTTACAGAGAAAACAGGCAGTTTGAAATCTCTTCACTCATGTCCCATCACGTAAAGAGGCCACATACCCAACTTAAATTTTAAGAACTGCTTTGTTCTGTTATGCCTAATAGGAACCATTTGCTAAGGGTACACAGCTATGCTTTTATAAGCTCTACTAAGAATTATATTTATGGATGATCTATTGTCATTTCCACTAAATGGAAAACCTAAAAATTAATCTGTTATGGTACCTTATGTTGATCTAAAAATCATGTTGGCATCAGTGTCATTCACCTTCAACAACCTGTAAATAAAACATAGGCCAGGTGAAATAATTCAGGGAGAAGGAACTTATTTATGTCACATATGAATACTGGTTTATTTCCAATGCAGAAATAGCACGTAAATTAATCTAAAGAAGGTTTGCTTAATATTTAAATGTGAACCATGTTTGATTTAATATGCTTATGAAAAAATACTCTTAACAGCTCTGCATTTTATTTACAATTTACACATAAATAATGATAAAGGTGAGCACATTTAAGAAAATAGGATGTTCTGAATAACCTCAACCATCAATGTACATTAGAGTCAACTGCGGCACCTTTTTCAAAACATGTGTCCCAACTGCAAGAGATGGAAATTTACTAGGTAACAGCACGTAGACTCTGATATATAAGCCTGAACAAATAAGCCAGGAAAAGACCACAGGCTCCTGAAACAGAGTTTCACAAGGTGGCTCAATACCTAAGGACCCTTGTGGTGAAATTAATTATCTTCAGTGGGTTTCAGTGAACTTATCTTGCATGAGGATAACAATACCTATCCTACTGATACGACAATATTTGAGTGTTGCTTTGAAGTAACTACAGAATTAATGAAAAAGCTCTTTTCATCATCAATGAAAAAAATCAGAATTATAATTACAATCAAAGAATATGCATAGTTTCATTTTTTTTCCTTCCTTCAAGTGTCTATTTTTTGCAGTTTTTGTATTTGACTTATCGCATAGTGTTGTCATCAGAAAAGATACTTGATATGATTTCAGTTCTCTTAAATTTACTGAGGCTTCCTTTGTGGACCAGCACGTGATCTCTCCTGGAGAATGTTCCATGCGCACTTGAGAATGTGTATTCTGCTGCTTTGGGATGGAATGCTCTACAAATATCAGTTAAGTCCATCTGGTCTAATGTGTCATTTAAAGCCTGTGTTCCCTTACTAATTTTATGTCTGGTTGATGGAAGTGGGGTGTAAACTCCCCCATTACTTTTGTGTTACCGTTGATTTCTCCTTCTATTTCTGTTAACATTTGCCTTATGCTCCTATGTTGGGCATGTATACCTTTATACGTGTATGTTCTTGGATTGATACCTTGATCACTACGTGGTGTCTTTCTTTGTCCTTTCTAACAGACTTTACTTTAAAGTCTATTTTGTCTGTTGTGAGTATTGCTACTCCAGCTTTCTTTTGATTTCCATTTGCATGAAATACCTTTTTCCATACCCTTACTTTCAGTCTGTATGTGTCTCTAGATCTTAAGTGGGTCTCTTGTGGACAACATATATTGGGGGCCTTTTTTTTTGTCTTTTTTTTTTTGCCTTTTCTAGAACTGCTCACACAGCATATGGAGGTTCCCAGGCTAGGGGTCTAATCGGAGCTGTAGCTGCTGGCCTGCACCAGAGCCACAGCAACAAGGGATCTGAGCCATGTCTGTGACCTACACCACAGCTCATGGCAACACCAGATCCTTAACCCACTGAGCAAGGCCAGGGATCGAACCCACAACCTCATGGTTCCAAGTCAGATTCGTTAACCACTGAGACACGATGGGAATCCTGTGGGGGTTTTTTTTGGTTCTGGGGTTTTTCTTTTTTTTTTGTTGTTGTTGTTGTTTTTAAATCTGTTTAGCCAGTCAGTCTTTTGGTTGGAGTGGTAATCATTGATGTATTATATATACTCTTTTTTTTCCCCCCGCTGTGCAGCATGGGGGTCAAGTTGCTCTTACGTGTATACATTTTTTCCCCACCCTTTGTTCTGTTGCAATATGAGTACCTAGACATAGTTCTCAATGCTACTCAGCAGGATCTCCTTGTAAATCTATTCCAAGTTGTATCTGATAACCCCAAGCTCCCGAACCCTCCCACTCCCATCGGGCAGCCACAAGTCTATTCTCCAAGTCCATGATTTTCTTTTCTGTGGAGATGTTCATTTGCACCGTGTATTAGATTCCAGTTATAAGTGATATGTATGGTATTTGTCTTTGTCTTTCTCACTTCACTCAGTGTGAGAGTCTCTAGTTCCACCCATGTTGCTGCAAATGGCATTATGTCATTATTTTTTATGGCTGAGTAGTAGTCTATTGTGTATATATACTACCTCTTCCGAATCCAATCATCTGTCGGTGGACATTTGGGTTGTTTCCATGTCCTGGCTATTGTGAATAGTGCTGCAACATGGGTGCATGTGTCTCTTTTAAGTAGAGTTTTGTCCGGATAGATGCCCAAGAGTGGGATTGTGGGGTCATATGGCAGTTCTATGTATAGATTTCTAAGGTATCTCCAAACTGTTCTCCATAGTGGCTGTACCAGTTTACATTCCCACCAACAGTGCAGGAGGGTTCCCTTTTCTCCACAGCCCCTCCAGCACTTGTTATTTGTGGATTTATTAATGATGGCCATTCTGACTGGTGTGAGGTGATATCTCATGGTAGTTTTGATTTGCATTTCTCTTATAACCAGCGATGTTGAGCATTTTTCATGTGTTTTTGGCCATCTGTATATCTTCTTTGGAGAAATGTCTATTCAGGTCTTTTGCCCATTTTTCCATTGATTGATTGGCTTTTTTGCTGCTGGGTTGTATAAGTTGTTTATATATTCTAGAGATTAAGCCCTTGTCGGTTGCATCATTTGAAACTATTTTCTCCCATTCTGTAAGTTGTCTTTTTGTTTTCTTTTGGGTTTCCTTTGCTGTGCAAAAGCTTTTCAGTTTGATGAGGTCCCCTGGGTTTATTTTTGCTCTAATTTCTATTGCTTTGGGAGACTGACCTGAGAAAATATTCATGAGGTTGATGTCAGAGAGTGTTTTGCCTATGTTTTCTTCTAGGAGTTGGATGGTGTCCTGTCATATATTTAAGTCTTTCAGCCATTTGGAGTTTATTTTTGTGCATGGTGTGAGGGTGTGTTCTAGTTTCATTGCTTTGCATGCAGCTGTCCAGGTTTCCCAGCAATGCTTGCTGAATGGACTTTCTTTTTCCCATTTTATGTTCTTGCCTCCCTTGTCAAAGATTAATTGACCATAGGTGTCAGGGTTTATTTCTGGGTTCTCTATTCTGTTCCATTGGTCTGTCTGTCTGTTTTGATACCACTCCCACACTGTTTTGATGACTGTGGCTTTGTAATATTTCTTGAAGTCTGGGAGAGTTATGCCCCCTGCTTGGTTTTTGTTACTCAGGATTGCTTTGGCGATTCTGGGTCTTTTGTTGTTCCATATAAATTTTTGGATTGTTTGTTCTACTTCTGCGAAAAATGTCATGGGTAATTTGATAGGGATTGCACTGAATCTGTAGATTGCTTTGGGTAGTATGGCCATTTTTACAGTATTGATTTTTCCAATCCACAAACATGGACTATCTTTCCATTTCTTTACATCTTCTTTAATTTCTTTGATTAAAGTTTTATAGTTCTCAACGTATAAGTCCTTTACCTCCTTGGTCAGTGTATTCTGAGGTATTTGATTTTTTGAGGTTCAATTTTAAAAGGTATTGTATTTTTGTATTCTTTTTCTAACACTTCATTGCTGGTATACAGAAATGCGACTGACTTCTGAATGTTAAATCTTATATCCTGCTACTTTGCTGAATTTATTAATCAGTTCAAGTAGTTTTGGGGTTGAGTCCTTAGGGTTTTCTATGTATAGTATCATGTCATCTGCATACAGTGACAGTTTTATCTGTTCTCTTCCTATATGTATGCCTTTTAGTTCTTTGTTTGTCTAATTGCTATGGCTAGGACTTCCAAAACTATGTTGAAGAGCAGTGGTAAGAGTGGGCATCCCTGTCTTGTTCCAGATTGGAGTGAGAAGGCTTTCAGTTTTTCTCCATTAAGTATTATATTTGCTGTGGGTTTGTCATAAATGGCTTTGATTATGTTCAGGAACGTTCCCTCTATACCCACTTTGGCAAGAGTTTTGATCATGAATGAATGTTGGACTTTGTCAAATGCTTTTTCTGCATCTATTGAGATGGTCATATGATTTTTGACTTTTGTTAATGTGGTGTATGATGTTGATTGATTTGCTTAAGTTGAACCATCCTTGTGAACCTGGGATGAACCCTACATGGTCATGGTATATGATTTTTTTGATATATTGTTGGATTCAGTTGGCTAAGATTTTGTTGATAATTTTTGCATCTATATTCATTAAAGATATTGGCCGATAGTTTTCTTTTTTGGTGGTATCGTTGGTTTTGGAATTAGGGTGATGGTGGCATCATAGAATGTCTTTGGGAGTATTCCTTCTTCTTCAACCTTTTGAAAGAGTTTAAGGAGGATGGGTACCAGTTCCTCTTTACATGTTTGATAGAATTCAACTGTGAAGCCATCTGGTCCTGGACTTTTATTTGTAGGGAGTGTTTTTATGACTTCTTCAATTTTGTTTCTAGTGAGCGGTCTATTCAGTTGGTCTGTTTCTTCTTGATTCAATTTTGGCAGGCTGTAAGATTCTAGAAAATTGTCCATTTCTTACAGATTGTCAAATTTGTTGGCATATAGTTGTTCATAGTATTCTCTTATGGTATTTTGTATTTCTGCAGTATCTGTTGTGATTTCTCCTTTTTCACTTATAATTTTGAGTTCTTTCTCTCTTCTTAGTGAGTCTAGCCAGGGGTTTGTCAATTTTGTTCACCTTTTCAAAGAACCAGCTCTTAGTTTCATTAATTTTCTCTATTGTTTTTTGAATCTATTTTATTGATTTCCTGTTTGATCTTTATAATTTCCTTCCTTCTGCTGACTTTAGGTCTTTTTTGTTCTTCTTTTTCTAATTCGTTTAGGTGGAGGGTTAAGTTGTCAATTTGGGATCTTTCTTCTTTTTTGAGAAGGGCCTGTATTGCTATAAATTTCCCTCTGAGCACTGCTTTTGCAGCATCCCATAGATTTTGAGAGGGTTGTGTCTTTTTTTTTTTTTTTTGGTCTTTTTGCCATTTCTTGGGCCACTCCCACGGCATATGGAGGTTCCTGGGCTAGGGATCGAATCAGAGCTGTAGTTTCCAGCCTACGCCAGAGCCACAGCAACGCAGGATCTGAGCTGCATCTGCGACCTACACCACAGCTCACAGCAACGCAGAACCTTGACCCACTGAGCAAGGGCAGGGATCGAACCCGCAACCTCATGGTTCCTAGTCGGATTCGTTAACCACTGCGCCATGACGGGAACTCCTGAAAGGTTGTGTCTTCATTATTGTTTGTCTCAAGGCATTTTTTAATTTCCTTCTTTATTTCTTCATTGACCCATTGGTTTTTTAGTAGCATGTTGTTTAGTCTCCATGTAATAGGTTTTTTCTCATTTCTTTTCCTGTGGTTGATTTCTAGTTTCACGGCATTGTGGTCAGAGAAGATACTTGAAATAATTTCTATGTTCCTAAATTTGTTGAGGTTAGCTTTGTGTCCCAATATGTGGTTGATTCCTGAGAATGTTTCATGTGCACTTGAGAAGAATGTGTATTGATTTTTCTTGGATGTAGTGTCCTGAAGATATCAATTAAGTCTAACTTTTCTATTGATTCCTTTAGGATCTCTGCTGCTTTACTGGTTTTCTGTCTATAGGATCTGTTGATGTATTATATATATTGTTATTGCCATTTTGTCAACTATTTTGGGTTTCTTTGTTGGTCTTTTTTTCTTCCTCTTCAGTTTTCTCCTGTGATTTGATGACTATCTTTAGTGTTATGTTTGTATTCCTTTTTCTTTTTCATGTGTATATTCATTACAAATGACTTTTTGTGGTTACCACTGGGCTTTATTATAGCAATCTATAAATACACAAACAACTGTTTTAAGTTGCTAGTCTCTTCATTTCAAATGCATTTCCAATACCCTGTAGTACTGTACTCTCCTCCTCTCACAATTACTGGTTTTGATATATGTGTGTGGATGATCTCCTACCTTCACTATGTTTGCCTTTACTAGTGAGCTTTCCCATTTCATAATTTTACTTCTACTTGCAGCCTTTTCTGCTTAGAGAAGTTCTTATGCTTTTGTTGTAAAGCTGATTTAGTGGTGCTGAATTTTTAGCTTTTGCTTGTCTATGAAGGTTTTGATTTCTCTGTCAAATGTGAAGGAGAGCCTTGCTGGGTAGAATATTCTTGGTTGTATTATGTTTCCCCAATTTATCACTTTAAGTATATTGGCCACTCCCTTCTGGCCTGCAGTCTTTTTTCTTTTTTTTAGGGCTACACCTGTGTCATACGGAAGTTTCCAGGCTAGGGTTCACATCAGAGCTGCAGCTGCTGGCTTATGTTGCAGCCACATGGCTATGAGCTGCATTTGTGACCTACACCACAGCTCATAGCAATGCCGGATACCTAACTCACTGAGACCAGGGATCAAACCCACATTCTCATGGTTACTAGTCAGGATTGCTACCACTGAGCCATGATGGGAACTCCCGGCCTGCAGTTTCTGCTGAAAAAAAATCACCCAATGGTCTTATGGGGATTCCTTTGTATGTTACTAGTTCTCTTTCCTTATTGCTTCTAATATTTTCTTTGTCTTTTATTTTTGCCAATCTGATTACCATGTGTTCTTGGTGTGTCCTTCCTTGGGTTTATCCTATATGGGACCCTCAACTGGACTGGGGTGACTGTTTCCTTTCCATGTTAGGAAATTTCCAGCTATTTTCAAATACTTTCTCAGGTCCTTTCCTTCTTCTCCTTCTGGGACCCTTATAATGTAAATGTTGGTGTGTTTGACATTGTCCCAGAGGTCTCTTAAACTGTCCCTATTTCTCTTCATTCTTTATTTTGTTCTGCAGCCATGATTTCCGCCACTGTCTTCCAGCTCACTTAATCTGTTCTTCTGCCTGATTCATTTGGCTATTGAGTCCTTCTATTTTTTTTCATTTTACTTACTGTATTCAACTGCAGTAGTTCTGTATATTTTCTAAGTTTTCATTAAAACCTTTTTGTAACTTCTTGCTCTGTGCATCCATTCTTTTCCCGAGTTCTTATTAAATCTTAACGATCATTACTCTGAACTCTTTCTGAAGTAGATTGGCTAATCTGCATTTCCCTTAGTTATTCTGGTGGGGCTTTAGCAGGTTCCTTCGTCTGGAACATAGGGTTTTGCTGTCTCATTTTGTTTAAATTTCTACTTGTACTTTTATGTGGAGTAGCTTAGTTCTTACATGTCTCAGTCTTGGAGAAGTGGCCCTCTGCAGATGTTCTGTGTGTTCCAGCAGTACATTCCCCTGTCACCCAAGGGCCAGGGATCAACGGGTCCCAGGGTAGGTTCTGACCTGTGTTTGCAGACTCAGTTCTGCAGGATCACAGTTTCCTTGCCTCTGGTATCTACTCCCTGGTGAGTGAGGCTGGCCTGGAGATTGGTGCAGGCTTCCTCGTGGGAGGGGCTGTTGCCTCCCTCTGGTGGATGGAGCTGGTGGTGGGCAAGGCTGTGTAGAGGTGGCTGTGAGCTCACTAAGTCTTTAGGCATTCAGTCTACTAATGGGTGGGGCTGTGTTCCCAGCCTGAAGGTTGTTTGGCCTGAGGTGTCCTAGCTTTGGAGCCTACAGGCTGTTGTGTGGGGCCAGGTCTTGGTGCCAAGGACCCGCAATGTCTGCTTCCGGCCAGAGTTCACATAGGTCCCCACTATGTCTGCTACCAGTTTTTATGACCTGTGAGCTACAGCTGCCCCCTCTTCTCCCACTGCCTCTCAAGAGACCCTCCAAGACCAGCAGGTAGGTCTGGTGCAGGCTTATATGGAATCGGATCTGAGACCTTGTGTGTGCCCTTCAAGAGTGGCGTCTGTTTCTCCCAGTCCTACGGTGCTGCTAATCTCAAGCCCCACTGGCCTTCAAAGCCAAGTGCTCTGGGAGCTCCTCCTCCTGATGACTGGACCCAGGGGTCAGTCCTCACTCCTGTGGGAGAACATCTGCAGTATAGTTATTCTGCAGTTTGGGGCTCACCCACCCAGTTGGTGTGAGATATGATTATACTACCAATGTGTACCCCTGCTGTCTTGTACTTTCTTCATCTTTGGAGGTAGAATTTTTTTCTTTTTTGGTCGAGAGATTCCAGTCTTTTTTATTGATGCTTATTGAGCAGTTCGTTTTGATTTTGGTTGTGAGAGAAGGTAAGCTCGAGGTCCTCCTCCTCCACTGTTTTGTCTGAAAAGCTCTGTGGTTAGGGAAGCTAGAAGGTGGGGAGCAAGGTGCTGTCAGGGGTGGTTTCTGGTACGAGCTCTCTTCCCGGCTTTTAGACGGTGCTCCTCCTCCCTCAAGTCCTCACATGGCCTCTTTTCCTAAACTCTCATTCTTCCTTACATGACTGACAGTGTTCAATGTGTCCCCATTCGCCTGAGAAGCGGAAGACGGTCACATGGCTGGGCACGTACAGGCAGCTGCGGAGTTTCATTTTTAGTCACAAAAACCCTAAGATCCGATGTAATTCACGAATGAGGTGAGTACGATGAAAAAACTTATGCATAGCAGGGGTAATCTGCTCAAGGTTACGAATTTAAGTTGCAGAGGAGCTTCAAACTCCTGCTCTAACACACCAAGGTTCAAACTCTTAAATGAAAGAAAGAAAAGATTTGGAGTATGATGGAAACACAGTAGAACGGTATATACTGAACTGCCTTTTGATGAGAGTTTACTGTATGTCTTTGTGAAAAAATCCAATTACCTTTTTACTCTTGGAAGAGACTGGGCAAATACTCCGTTGTTTAAAAGTTTTCCTACTTGTGCATCCCACTTTCGCATGAGTATGATAATGAAAGAAAGGTGTAAGATAATTACATTCCTCAGCAATGCTGGAATTGTTTTGCCTAACCTTTTCCATCATTGATTAATACTAGTTTTCATTATGTTAAATTCCTCCCTTTTTACTTAAATTTTATTTATTTTGCTTTTTAGGGCCACAGCCACAGCATATGGAGGTTCCCAGGCTAGGGGTCAACTTGGAGCTACAGCTGCCAGCCTACACCTCAGCCACAGCCACACGGGATCCGAGCCATGTCTGTGAACTACACCACCGCTCACCGCAACGCCAGATCCTTAACCTACTGAGGAGGCCAGGGATTGGACCCACAACCTCATCGTTGCTAGTTGGATTCCTTTCCGCTTGGCCACAACGGGAATGCCATTCTTCTTTTTTTACGGTGGGAAGAAGTAAAGACATGAACAAACTCACTTAGGTGTACTTTAAGCAGGATAACTGAGTGAAAACATTGTCTTAATCATTTTTATTTGACTTGACAAATAAATACAAGAGAATGGGTGTGAGACCACTGGCAACATAGTAAACTTTAAAGATTTGACTCAGCTCACTTATATTTCCTGAATGGGAATATATACATTATTCACCAATAAATGCTTAAAGCTTTAAATTTACAATTACCTTGTTTTCAGAAACTTGGAAATCATTCTGATTAAGTGGAGGGAAAAGTGCAATAATTTTTTGTTGTTATAATTCAAAATATATTTAAAATAACATTTTTATACAGCCGCCAAACCTTTTAACCAAAAATTCAGAACTGTAGTCTCTTTAACAAAATGTCCACCTTCTAATGTAATTATCTTGATTAGTAACACAGGGAAAAAAACAGGTGGCTCCTAAATGAACGCAGACTAGCAAAGGCTTCAGTTTTCCTTTCTGGGCACTCAAAACTTTGTCTTTAGTCTTTGTATTTCATCTGTTCAAACAAAGACAACTGCTCCAACTTTAAATAAAGTTTAAATGGACTTTTGACATTTAATAGTGGTGATACTTGCTATGACTTAAGAACTCCAACAATGAGAATCAGAAAATGACCACAATTTCAATTATCCTAAAGGACTTACTACTAGTGTAATGTGGTATTCAACATCAATAGTGTTTCTGAATTACATATTTTTCACACACATAGCACCTCATTCAATATCTGGGAAACACTTTGCAATCACAATAAGGATTGGGAGACTCAGTTCCAATGTAATTCATGTGTTGTATCTGTCACATAACATTGCAAGACAAACCTCAGGCATAATCAAGATTAGGAAGGCATTGGTACCCATGCTCTAACAGGATGCCCACCTATATGGGCACTGTCTTAGGAAGATGGGGTACTACGCTTCCAAAATCCACAGAGTAGAGAAACACTGAAGTGGAGTCTTGCTTTACGAATGATCTGTTAAATGTGCTTGTAAAACTAAAAAAAATTTCCCAAAGGTCATCAGCAGGGATACGGTTATTTCATCTCCTTATCCCAGGTCATTCTGCTAAAAAGAAGTCTAATTTGAATGTGTAAAGTTTTGGTGTAAAAGCGAATATACTGAAATCCAGGAAAGTTTAACTCACAGAATTAACAAAACAACTATTCACTTTGTGGAGTTTTCTTTCATAAGCTGTACTCTTGCCCTGAAGAATCACTTTTTTTGTGCCGAGGAGATGGCGTCGTCTTCGTGGGAGACGGGGACGCAGTACCAGGGGAGTCAGTTCCTCCATCAGATGTACTTGGGGAGGAGGCCAGGTGAGGAACTTTTTTTCTTCCAAGGAATCCTCCTCCTTCAAATCCTCCTTTCCTCCGTAACTCCAGTTTATTTTCATTTTCATCTTCTGAGGACCTTTTCTTGCCTTCTAGAAAACCTTCGGCTATTTTATGCACCTCCACTCCACTATCTGACTCTCTGAGGTTTTTAACTTCGGTTCCAGGTGACTTTCTCTCAGACACGTTACATTCCCCTGGGGCTAGCTTTACTTCGGCTTGTACTGCCCCCAAGTTGCCATTTTCAGGGACAGCTCTTTCTATGTTTCTGTTCAGGTTAACAGTCTGGAAGTCCCTGTAACTGTGAAAGCTCTCAGTCCTCCTTGCTCTTGCTAACAAGGGACTTTCTCTGTAAGGCCTCATGGAACCGTAAGTAGCTGCTTCATGGATGGTTTCGTGGTGCTGGAGCTGAAGGCTGAAATACAGTTTTTACAAATGACAGTTCATAATTCTTTCTGGTATTTTTTAAGGCCACCGATCTCACTAAATAAACTACCAGTTAAAACATTATAAAGATACTATATATATCAAAATGTATGTCAAGCATCCTATAGGCTGTGAGTGTATAAAATTAACAATGCAAATTATACCATACACATATTCAGAGAAGCTAAATTTTTGAATAGCTAAAAAAAGCTTGGGGAAAAAATAACCTTTTTATCCAATACGGAACCAAAAGAGTGTCAGTATTTGATCCTTACTTCAGATTTTGTTATTTTTTAAAATACAGTTAACTAAAAAGATACACCATGTCATTGTATTAAAAGTACACAATGGAGTTCCTGTCGTGGCGCAGTGGTTAACGAATCCAACTAGGAACCATGAGGTTGCGGGTTCTATCCCTGGCCTTGCTCAGTGGGTTAAGGATCTGGCGTTGCCATGAGCTGTGGTGTAGGTCGCAGACATGGCTCAGGTCCCGTGTTGCTGTGGCTCTGGCGTAGGCCAGTGGCTACAGCTCCGATTCGACCCCTAGCCTGGGAACCTCCATATGCCTCAGGAGTGGCCCAAAGAAATAGCAAAAAAAGACAAAAAAAAAAGTACACAATGCGTAACGTTACATTATCTTGTCTAATCATGTTGATTAAATACGTCCCTGGAGCAATGGAAATGAAAGACGCACAAACTAAGGTGACGTGATTTTTCTAATTTCCTTTCCATGAATTCTTGATCACAAAATAGGCATTCGAATTGGCAGCAATTCACAAATTAAGGTAAAGGGCAAAAAATGTATTTGTATGAAAAGAACCAGACAGGCATGGAGATGAAAATTTGGTAAAAATTTTAAAAACGTGAATGGCAACATAAAGTATGAATTTAAAATGAACTTCACCTCTTTAACCCACCTAGAATTTGATTCGCGGAGACGGCTATGCTGAACGACAGAAGTTGCTGGACTGATGTTGGGGGTGGCACAGCGAGATGTGCTCAGATCGCACTGATCCAGTAACTTGAGCAGCTCTTCCTCCGTCGGGCCACCGACATCTTTGGAGAAGGGACATCATCAGAGTCACTTAGGTCAAAGCCACCCTGCGGTAAACACCTTGCCCTCTGGAACCTACCCTTGTCCTCGCTTTTGTTAACCATGTCCATCGCGGTGGTCAGATCCCACATCTGAATGCTGCCGTTCGTGTGGCCTGTGAACAAGTAGCGCCTTGGCCTTGAACCCATCCTGCTGGACCCCTCACATTCTCTCACTGTAAATGAGGATATTGTGGTACAGTCAACAGCTTGGATCTCACAGATTCTGCAAAAGATTTTGTACAGTTTGTAAACTATGGGGAACAAATAACATAAGTCAGGTTTTTGAAACTGCTCATTGGCCAAGTTACAGCCGAACATACACAACAGATTTAAAGGCGTCAAAGTCAAGAGCAATGAAACTCAAGCCTTGCTTCTTTGAATCTGAAGAAAAAGCTCTTATTATAACTGAAAAAAGCAAATAATTTAAATCAAATTAAAACTTTTGATGAGAATTGAGCAATTCTTTAAAAGGGAAGTCCTGAAACTAAAAAGGCAGAAAGAAAGCAAGAAGGCATCACACTAGGAAAGATCTTAAGTCATTTAACCTTTATATACAAAATTTAAAAACCTAAAACGTCAACAAGGTATAAAAGACATGTCTAAATATGTCGAAATGGTAGGTGGCGTAATAGATTCTTCATTTTTTCCAAGCGTCAATTTTCATAAAAGATAAAAGAATCTGACCAAGAACAATTACTGACATTTGACAAATGAGGAAACTTTTTTGTTTCAGTCAATGTGCTGAGGTTACAGAGGGTTAACAAAACTGTACTTGATTGAAGCATTTATCCCAACCTTCTTCAAAAATAGTTGAGACTTAATTAAAAAAAGAAAAAGATTAAGAACAGGGAAATCCAAGATGAGAAAATAAAGGAGGAAGTACTATCCCTATTAAGCGAGAAACATATGAACAGAATATGAACCTTCACCGAGATAGAATTTTTTTTTATATATCATAAAAGTGTGAACTGTTTTGTTTTGGGGTTTTTTTTTATTTTGGTTTTTGGTTTTTTTTTGCTTTTTAGGGCTGCATCTGTGGCAAAGGGAAGGTCGCAGGCTGGGGTCAAATGAGAGCGGCAGGCGCCAGCCTACACCGTAGCCACAGCAACGCAGGATCCTAGCTGTATCTGTGACCTGCATCACAGCTGATGGCAACACCAGATCCTTAACCCACTGAGCAAGGCCAGGAATCAACCTGCGTCCTCATGAGTACTAGCTGGGTTTGTTACCCCTAAGCCGAAGTAACAACTCCTCAAATGGTTTTCTGTGTTTATCAAGATGATCATTTTCTCTCTACTTCTTTAATGTAGTGAATTACATTTATTTTTCAATATTACCTGTGAAAAGGCTTTTTTAAAAATCTCAATTCCTATTTCTATTTAAAACAATCAGCCAATGCTCCATGATGTGGACCCTACAGACACAGAGGCTGGCTGTACCGCAGCATTTTATAGAAGGGCCCTGAGCACCTCGGGCCTGTGGTGTCACCTTGGGCGGGGTGGGGGGCAAGCCTGGGTACACAGGGCCGGCCGTCAATAACAATAAACAAAACAAGCCTAAATGCATGAAAGCAAACATAATATCTGATTCTTAATTTTTCCTATGGAGAGATTACTTAAAATTCTTCTTCCTTTAAAAAAATTTTTTTTCAAGTTTCCTTCCTTGCCAATTTTCAGCAAAATTCTTTCACTTCTCACTATTAAGAACCTGAACAGTTTTTCAACAAAAAGCTTAGCTTCAGAGTAGGTTCATAAAGGGCTAATCTCCCTTTTAATTTTACAAAATAAAATCTGTAAAATTACTTTTCTTTGTTGGGGGCAGGGGTTAAATCGAAAAGCCTGGATTTTAATGAGAGAAAGAAACATTTTCAACAGGTTCCTGGGCTTGTTATTTTTACAACTCTAGCTTTTCTGCTGGAATCAAATTTAAAAATTACAGAATTTGTTTTATCATGCAAAAATTGTTGATACTTCAAATAGCATCAGTGTGTTGTTGTAACCAGGACACCACTTAGTAACAAAACAGCCCGAGGAAGGAAAACAAACGGAAAAAGAGTATGAAATAATGTACGGTTAGAGGATATTGTCACAGCCACTAATATTTGGCAGCCTTTCCACCTAATATGCCCACAACACTAAACCACAGTGATGCATTTCTCAAAGTAAAAATCTGGCCTCTAACTAAACTATAGGCTCCTAATACATTTTCTTAAAAAACTAACAAAAAGATAGTTCAGTACATAGAAATCATTCTCTGGAAGCATTTAATAAGTGCTGATGACTATATGCAATGACCGTTGATAGAAAATTTATCATCTCTAAGCCTTTACTCCTTAAAATATTAAGAAATGAGAGAGCACATGGTGAAGAAAGGATGTCAGGAAAGTCATTAAAAATATCACTAGCATTAGTAAGAATTTAACTTTTTTTCACTTTTTGACATGCAAAAAATTTTGTTTTTAATGAGAAATGTAATAGCTCAGTATGTTTGAGGCTATAAATAACAGATTAAAACAAGCTATTTCAGGAGTTCCCACTGTGGCACAGTGGAAACAAACCCAACTAGGAACCATGAGGTTGCAGGTTCGATCCCTAGCCTCGATCAGTGGGTTAAGGATCGGTGCTGCCGTGAGCTGTGGTGTAGGTCGCAGACGCGGCTCGGATCTGGTGTTGCTGTGGCTGTGGTGTAGGCTGACAGCTGTAAGCTCCGATTCGACCCCTAGCCTGGGAACCTCCATATGCCGCGGATGCGGCCCTAAAAAGATAAAAGACAAATAAATAAATAAATAAAACAAGCTATATCACATGTTTTTCACTCAATGAAATCTTGCCAGGGTATCTGAACTTTATAAACAGGAGGCTCACAGAAACAAAGTAACTTAGGTTGAACTTACATAGCTAGGAGGAGGAAGTGCCAGAATTGGAATTTAACGCTTCTGTCTGGCATAAAATTCCCTCTGTATCTGATCACAGAACCTTCCTAATAGGTCCATGCACTGGGGAAAATCTTCAGCAGATCATAGCGAGGAAGCATGTAGTACAGTAAGTACCCTGTCCTACTTTTCTAAAGCGACCTCAAGACAAAGCATAGATGTCTCTCGCAACAGTCTGCTTCTGAGGGCACTCTTTTGCAAATTTCAAAGTATTTAATATAATAATTATATTATTAAAATAATTCAAGTTATTTAATGTCCTCTGACTATAACAGTACGGTAGTAAAGTGTTACCTCTTCCCGGTAGATGAGAGTCTGACGAAGAGCTTGTTGGTGATGGGAACCACCTTCTGGATAAACACCTGCTGGTCATCTCGCTCTCCGAAAGGCCCTGGCTCAGAAAAGAGAAGATGCCAACAGTTCACTCCAGTCTAATCGCGTTCACTGAGCAAGAGGAAAAAGAACCACGAAGTTGCTTGAGACTCTATACCATTTCTTGAGACTATGTACTAAGAGAACTAGAAGGAGAACTGTTAAAATACACGTTCTATGTTTACTACCTCTCAGAATGTGCCCCCGGTCTTCTCACTTCAAAAACAGGATGTATAAATGATGGTACTTTGAGAAGTGAACATGGAAAATCTTTAAAAATAAAGTGCAACTTCATTACACAGAACTTGATTAATCTGAGCCTGCTGTACCCTACTAAGGATTTCAATCTAAAAGTTAAATTCAGTTACTTTCACCTTATTGTACTTGGCAAGGCTCCTTTTCTTTTAAAAGGATTCTGAACAATATAAAAACTGTTTCCAAGCACAAGTTACACATAAAATTTTAATAATTCTCTATTCCCATCATACTTAGTAGCCAAATACCAAGTCATTATTATTTGCAAAAAAGTATTATGACGTACAAAACAATTATGAAGGACAGTATGTTCCAAGTTATGCCAATTATACCTAATAAACAGAGTAACATTTTTATTAGTCAGCAAATGCTTACGCTTACTATGTGCCACAGGAAATGCTTTTTACAAACCACTCATTTGCATCATCGAAATAACCACATAAAGGATGCATCATCACCATCTCCATTTTACACATGAGAAAACTAAGGCACCAAGAGATGAATTTCAACCAAAGATCTCTTGGGTCCCACCTGATAGAAGGGGAATTTGAACCCAAGCTGTCTGACTTTTTTCACTAAGCCATGCGGTTGCCCGATTACTAGAAAACCATCTGAAGTCTAATTCTCTTGAAATGGAAACACAGGCCTCCTTCAGTAGCCCACAAACAAAAATCCAAATAGTGACGAGGAGTGAAACAACGGCGGATGGGCTGTGGGGCTGTGACCTTCCCTCCTCTTGAACTTTACTACGGATGTGAGCGTCTCACAGACTTAACGCTTCATATCTCAAGTAATTCTCCGTACCCCCCCCCCCATGGACTCTCCACCAACGCCTTTGCCCAAATTCGCCCCTTTCCCCCAAAGCACACACAAAACATCCTCACAGCTCTCCTAGCGTCCATGGGGAAGAAGGGAAGAGGGATCAGAAATCCGACCTCTCCGTTTCCTTGCCTTCACCCTAGTCCCAGCTTCCTTCCTCCGGTGGCCTCCAGATCCATTACTCCATTCACCACCTGCTGCCACCTGGCCTCCACTCACACCTCGCCTGAAACCGGACCTTCTGTTCTGTTCCACCCAACAGTCTCTATGGCTCCCTTGTAGGGTTTTTTCAGACAAAACTATGAGGAGAGAGAGAAAAAAATCTCCCTGCCCCCTTTAAATATTGTACAAGGCAGTCTTAGCTCACAGACAGGGCTGCTTCTAAATATCTTTCATTCACATGACACATGCTCTCCCTGGTCTGAAGCCTGCCTGTCTACCGCGTCTCCGGTCCTACGAGTCTCCGCCACATACCGGCAATGAATCATGTTCCTGACATTGTCCAAACGGGCCAGACGCTTGGCCCCTATCCCTTTAACACGCTGCTCTCCCTTCCGAGCATGTCCCCGTCCTGGGAGCTCCCACACCGCTCCGACTCAGGGCAAACATGAAGACCTCGATGAAGGGCTCTGTCTGGACGTCCGTCTCCATCCAAGGTAAGCGGGGATCCCATCTACCTCATGACACTGCCAAGAAGGTGAGCCACGGGAGTACAGCACAGCACCCAGCACAGACACTAGCACCCTCTCCCCGGGGCTTTCTGTCCCATGCGCTTGAGCACAGGCCAAAGCCCACTGTCTGCTGCTGCTTCCCACGGCTCTCGACACTGTGAGGCGATGCTCACGACAACTGTTCAGACTCCTCATGCCTCAAAGTCCTCAGGACACGCCTTTGATGCGGCACCGTTAGGTCACACCGGGTGGTATGTCAACTACAGTTCGATGAAGCTGGAAAAAAGTTCATTGATGAAGTAAAACTACACTTTCAGGCTCATCCACGCCGGGAACTGGGATCACAGAGCAACTGTTAAGATGGACAACACGGAGCAGCTCTCGTTCTAAAAATACCAAGACTGTGGCATTACGAGGCTCATAGGAAGCGTGCATTTTTTAAAGATGTATCTGGAATCTTCACTGCGGGAGCACATTCTAGATGGACACACATTTAACAAAACGCAAAATACTGCTTCTAATGAACAAGTATCACTTCTGGACCATCATAAAGACACACTGAACTTCCGTTTTAAATGCATTTCAAGGCAAAAAATAAGACCGTTTGGCTACTTAGCACCCCTTTTTAGGTTTCGACGTAACTGCTGCACTCCCCGCCCCCAGCCGGCCCACCGATGTCGTTGCCCGAGGAGTAGCTGCCGTGGCTCTCGGTCTCCTCCAGAGACAGGATCTTGAACGACGCCAAAGGCGTGGAGCCCGGCTGAGTAGAGATCATCCCTCTGAATCGCGTGACTGTCCACGTCCGGACGTGGTTATTATCTGCGCAGACTGGGAGGCGAGAGAATACAGCAGAGGTGTTAAATACAGACCACCACCAAACTCGCTTCTATAAACACGTTTTAACTTTTCTCACTCGCGTTTACACGAAAGAGACAGCAGCACATTCTGAGTGGCCAACAGCTTATCTTTAGGTTATACTTAATTTGTGCCTAGCAACAAAAATGAGATCACTGACTATGGTTTACCTGCTGCAAATATAAGGCATATGAGTAAATCTATGGATCCTTCTAATAGTAGCCTGTAGGGTATAGATTTAGAAAAGGTTAAAAAAAAAAGTGTGAGAAGATGCTGAATATTCTGTTCTGTGGCTAAACTACATTGTAAACGAGTTGACTAGTTTCTTTTTTCCAACCTATAAACTTTCTCATGTTACTCATATTAAACAACCAAGATCAGGAGTTACTGGAAATGTATTGGCAAAAACGACATTCGTCAAAAAGCTTACAGGAACCAGCCACTTACTGCACATTCACAGTTACATGCGAATTGTATGAAAATTAAGATTCTGATACTAAAGCTGAGAACGGGGAGTTCCCGTTGTGGCGCAGCAAAAACGAATCTGACTAGGAACCATAAAGTTTCGGGTTCAATCCCTGGCCTCGCTCACTGGGTTAAGGATCCGGTGTTGCCATGAACTGTGGTGTAGGTCACAGATACGGCTCGCAGCTGGCATTGCTGTGGCTGTGGTGTAGGCCGGTGGCTACAGCTCCAACTGGACCCCTAGCCTGGGAACCTCCATATGCCGCGGGTGCAACCTTAAAAAATAAATAAATAATAAAGCTGAGAATTATTTTTATATAGAGTCCACATTTAATAAGCATATTCCAATTAGCTTTTTTCACGTAAATAATATTAAGTGGGTATATACTGAGAAATCTCCTAACAACTTATTTTATTGTTTTTTGTCTGAATAGATACTTCACAAGAAAATATAAACCAAAAAAATGATATCATTAATGCAGCAACTGTACTTTTGTGTCATGCCTTAATAAAAAATTTACTAATTTGCCACTTATTATGAACTCATCAGTAGATACTAGGGAAGTATCCAAAATTTCTTATATATACACAATATTTCCTACTGGGTAAAATGTCACAGTTACATTTTTTTTTCCTTTTTTCTTTTTGCTTTTCAGGGGCGCACCTGCAGCATATGCAAGTGCCCAGGCTAGGGGCTGAATCAGAGTTATGGCTGCCGGCCTACACCATACCCACAGCAAAATGGGATCCTAGCTACATCTGAGACCTACACCACAGCTCACTGCAACACCGGATCCTTAACCCCCTGAGTGAGGCCAGGGACCGGACCTGCATCCTCATGGATCCTAGTCAGGTTCTTTAACCAACTGAGCCACAAAGGGAACTCCCCACAGTTGCATATTTTACACAAAACTTTAGAAATTTAATTCTGGCCAACAACAAGAAGAGAAAGTATACACGTGTTACTTATACAAGATTCTCAATTCTCAGAATGCCAGTTTTCTGGTGAAAAAGCAGACATTTAGTCCCAGGCTATTTAATTAGCTTCATGGGAAAAAATTTCCTGATTTCATTATTAAACTTACTAGGACTCAGAATACGTTTAGCTGAGTCAAAAATGCAATTATAGCAATTCTGTTGGTATTACACATATTCTCTAATATTTTTATTTAGGACATTAACACCATAGGGAAAAGACTGCCATTACATTACGTTTACATCCACCAGGTGGCGGAATAACACAGCTGAGGACATACAAAACATCGCACATTTTTGGGTGAGTTGGGTATTTTCCCTGACAAGTTTAAATTTCAAACCCACATGAAATATTTGTGTCAAAAGCAAATGTAACTAAGGAGGTCTCTGGCATCACACTCTACAATAACTTCATCACCATCAAGATAGTATCAGCTGCTCCTGAGTATGGCACTGTCACTTCAACATCAAAACGCTCCTGCAAAGAAACCGTCTAGGTTCTCACAGGATCAAGTTACCTCATTTTATACAACATTTATTCCCAAGAGCTATGCTAAGGGCTGAGAAGACGGTGGAGTGCCGAAGTTTCTGCCGCTGCGGAACTTATTTCTAAAAGAGGGAGAGAGATGATAAATAAGAAACAGTGACAAGTCTGAGAGAAAACCAGCTGACAGCAAGCAGTGACTGTGGGAAGAGGTTGGCCCGGTTCCGACCAGGAGGCCTTTCAAATGGGGCCTGAGTGACACTGTCTCGGAAAAGTATTTCAAGTCAAAAGGCCAAGTGCGAAGGTTCTAAGACACGTTTAAGGAAAGAAAACGCCAGTGAGCCAGGGGGTCAGGAGCAGGAGAGTAAGAAAGCGACGCGGGAGCCGGGGAGGAGCGACCTGAAAGGGAAACAGGATCCCGAACAGGGGGAGCCGTAGTGGTTGGTTTATTCTACACACAGTAGGAAGCCTCGGGGAACCAGATCTGGTTTGCGGGCGGAGAGCCACGTGGGCTGCTGTGTGGGGCAGGTGCCGAGGGCCGAGAGGGCAGCAGGCTGAGCACCGAGAAGCTCGCTAAGCTGGGGTGAAATGACGCGCCGAGCCAGCGAGCTGGCAGCAAGGAGCACCAAGGGCAGTGATCAGACGTGCGCTGCGTGGACACTGAGGCGCAGCCAACAGGATGACGGATGGATTACACGCCCGCCCGCCCGCCCGCGCGGAGAGGGATGCGAGAGAGGCAGGGCCGCGTGGGAGCCCGGATTTCCTCTGCGGGTTCATGAGTTAGTGACGCTGTGTACCAAGGTGGCTTTTGAGAGAAAAGTCAAAGGTACTACCTGACCCAGGTTAATACTTCATCCAGGTTAATGTATCGATGCCGACTACGCGTACAACCCAACACGAAGCACAAGCATTCGCCACGCGAGTTTGGAACTCCGGGCATGGTCACAAGTGGAGCGACGGTCTGGGAGTCACGGGCATGTAGGGGGTGAGACCCAAACCAGCAGGCTAAGCACAAAGAAGAACGGAGAGTCCAGGAAAGAGGTCTGAGGCAATACCATACCAGGTAGCCGGGAAAAGAGCAGGAACCAGCACAGAGACAGAAACTGGGGTGGGGCAGGTGTTAGATGAGTTAAGGCTTCATGAAGGCTTCAAGGAAACACTGTTTCAGGAAGGCATAATTACATCCCCAACAACGATGAGACACTCGGTAAAAGCATATTCATTCATCCATCTATCCACCCATCCATTCATGTATGACGAGGTATTTTGGGCTACATTTGGTGTTTACTCAGTGCAAGACACACACCTTTTTGGATCAGGTAGTCTTCACACAAACAACCTTGACACATGAAAATGATGTGTATAAAAATGTATGTCAGGCAGGAACTGACCCACGGAAGATTACACTCGAGACTGTTTTAAAAAAGCAAGCTCCACTGCTACACCTGACTCTCAATTCAACTTTCATCAAGTCTTTCAGACACAAGGAATCCCACAATGGAATTTTACTTTGTCATCATTTTACTTTGCGTCATGCTGACTTTACTGGAAAGTCTCTTAATTTTTCAAGTATCAAATTAGTATCTAAATTTAAAAGCAAACCCACAAAAAATGTTTTCTTCAAATCTCTTTATACATTTGGCTAGTTTTTAACATTAGTAGTTAATGGTAAAGTACTAATATTCTACTAATTGCAGTAGTAAACCTTAGGACAATACAACCAAATTTATATAAAATTCATACTTGAAACATTTCTGGTAAATTCAATAGGATTATGATATTCTGAAATAAGCTATCTCATGAGAATAAAATATTGAGAGTAAAACAGATAAATAAAGGGTATGATTGATATCTTCCAAATTTGTGTATACTACAATCAAACAAAAATCAGTGAAACCTTAGAAGACAATCATAGTATTTATTCAGCTCTTAAACTTCTCCACCACTTTTTCTGCTATGTTTTTCTCACATAAAACACTCCTTTTATTTTCTTTTTAATTTTCGGGAGTCTGGAAAATTATACCTAAGGCAAGGATTTACGCGAGGTAGACATTTTTTTTGGTAATCAAAACTTTAATCCCAGGGATTTTCACAAATGAAAAAAAAAAAAAAAAAATCTCGCCCAGGAGCTCAAAGGTCAGCTGTACCAGGTACCCTTCAACTGGCAGGCCGAGTACGATCACTTTACCTGATACGAGGTGCTTCTCCGACAGCATGATTTTTGTGACGGGACTGCGGTGAACGGTGAAAGTCTGGAACAGCTGCGGGCCTGACCCCACCGTCTCCGGGTGCTGCACGATGACCCGGACTGCTCCAGAGCTCGTACCATAGGCGATCTCAATCCAGTTACCACTGACACCTACACAGTCAGAGGGCTGGGTTAGCAGACGGCAAAAAGACGCGCTTGCGAGGCGTTCCTGCGATGGAAGAGCGGGATGCAGCACTCGGATCAGCCCCGCATCCAGCTCCGCACAGAAACCCTAGGCGCTCTCTGACCAGCCTGAAGTCACTTCCTTTATACGTCTGTTCCTACCACGTGATTACCCACTCTCTCCCCTGTACTGAGGACTGAGTTCTAGCCCAGCCACTGGAACATGTCTCTCTGCCTCTGCCCCTTACTGAGAAGAGACGGAGTCATAATCATTTTTCAAGCTATGTCCCCTTACAGAGGGCCCGAGACATAGCAGGGAACTCCTCACATGTTTAAAGAATAAATGCGACATGCTAAGAATGCCACTGACCCAACGCAGGGTTCCTGACGCCATACTCCATCTGCCACTTTTCCCCGAGAAAGACCATGCGTTGCTTGTGCTACAACATAGCAACTTCTTTGACTAATCAAGTACTCTGTCCACTGTTTCACAGTTTCAAAACTGTCAACCGTGAGACAAAAATTCCTACCCTTGCGGAGCTGAAACTCTAGAGGGGCAGTCAGGCGTGGGAACGTGTGTGTATATAAATACACAGATATTTAAAGTGAATTACACAGTATATGAGTAGGAGCGGGTAAGGGCCTGAGATACAACTTGAGGCTGTGGCGGCAGCTAGGACAGCGATTACGGAATCCGATGGAGCCCGCGGGGGGACAGGCTGTGGGATGATCTGCTCCACGCTAACCTTCCCTTGAGAGCTCTGGTTTCCCTTCCCGTCCGCGTTGTTTTACTAGCTTGGATGGACTGCTGTTTCACCAAAGAAAATATTCTATTAGCCGCAACACATTCCGAGCAAGCACCATGAAGACGGAACTTCATGCCTTTCCTCAAGAGCTAGAACCTGCATGAAACACCGCCTTGTGACCAAACCTGGTCACTCTGCAACATCGCGCCCATTACATGCTTGCACCATCATCCTGTCCTACAGCTCTCCTCTAATTATGCAGAGCTAGCTCCTTCGGTCAGGTTCATCTGGGGCTTTTTTTTTTTTTTTTTTTTTGAGGTGCCCGGATTCCATTCCATAGTTAAAAATAGAATGGAATTCAGTGACCTTTATACTTGAAAAGCTTTGCAGAGAACCTCTTAGCTTTAATAGCTGTTCTTTCTGACTCACCTGAAAATACATGAATCAAAAAAGGAAGAGACGGAGTTCCTGTCGTGGCACAGCAGAAACGAATCTGACTAGGAACCATGAGGTTGCCGGTTCAATTACTGGCCTCACTCAGTGGGTTGAGGATCCAGCGTTGCCATGAGCTGTGGTATAGGTCACAGGCATGGCTCAGATCTGGTGTGGCTGTGGCTGTGGCTGTGGCTGGCAGCTGTAGCTCCCTTTAGACCCCCAGCCTGGGAACCTCCATATGCCACAGGTGTGGCCCTAAAAAGACAAAAACAAAAATAAAGGAAGAGCATGCTATGGAAAACAATTCTCAAAACCTAAAAGGCAACTCCATCCTCATGCCTTTTTTTTCTTTCTTTTTAGGGCTGCACCCACGGCATATGGAGGTTCCCAGGGTAGGGGTTGAATCAGAGCTGTGATCTGAGCCATGTCTGCGAGCTACACCCCAGCTCACAGCAACGCCGGATCCACTGAGCAAGGCCAGGGATCGAATCCGCAACCTCATGGTTACTAGCTCCCGCTGTGCCACAATGGGAACTCCCATCCTCATGTCTTAAAAGAAGCCGCAGCCAACTACATTAGACTGGGGAAACGAAGCCTATGCCATTCTAGAGCAAGCTTCTGCAAACTTTCTGTGAAAGGTGAAACAGCAAATATTTTAAACTTTGCATGCTAGACTGTCTCTGTCACAACCACTTAATGCTTTCACTGCAGCAAAAAAGCAGCCCAAGATGTAAAACTATTAATAAACGAGAGCATGGTTGGCTGGCCTCTGTTCTGGAGCAATATAGTTTAAACTACTGTCATTTCAGTCAAGGAGTCACAGCTCACTAGTAACAAATCCGACTAGTTATAGTATCCATGAGGGCTCGGGTTTGATCCCCGGTCTTGCTCAGTGGGTTAGGGATCTGGTGCTGCTATGATCTGAGGTGTAGGTGTCAGATGTGGCTTGGATCCTGTGTTGCTGTGGCTGTGGTGTAGGCTGGCAGCTGCAGCTCCTATTCTATACCTAGACTGGGAATTTCCATATGCCACAGGTTCAAGCTCTAAAAAGACAAACAAATAAATAATTTCAATCAAAATCATCTGCATACACTAGAATATTTCTTTCATACTGATGTTGATTTATTTCAATGAATTCCACAAAATTATTTTTTATAAGTAACACATTCAAACCTATTAATATTACTGGCTACATCTTAATATTTCCTAGAATTCCTTTCATTACAGAAAAATTTTCAGTTTTTTATTTATGTGTATCTTTCACTCTAAAATATAAAAATTCCTTTTTTTTTTTGGTCTTTGGTCTTTTGAGGGCTGCACCCGAAGCATGTGGAGGTTCCCAGGCGAGGGGTCTAACTGGAGGTGGAGCTGCCGGCCTACACCACAGCCACAGCAACGCCCGATCCAAGTCGCATCTGTGGTCTACACCACAGCCACAGCAACGCCGGATCCAAGTCGCATCTGTGGTCTACACCACAGCCACAGCAACGCCGGATCCAAGTCGCATCTGTGGCCTACACCACAGCCACAGCAACGCCGGATCCAAGTCGCATCTGTGGTCTACGCCACAGCCACAGCAACGCCAGATCCAAGTCGCATCTGTGGTCTACACCACAGCTCACGGCAACGCCAGATCCTTAACCCAATGAGTAAGGCCAGTGATAGAACCTGCAATCTCATGGCTCCTAGTTGGATTTGTTTCCACTGTGCCATTAAAATTCTTAATAATTTACAGAGCTAGTATGTTACTTTTCTTGCAATAGCTTTTGAAAAAGCAATGAAAGTTAGGGATATTGATGTTTTCCAAAACTTAAAATCTCCCAGGGAAATAAGCTTATTCTCTAATAGAGATCAATAGACTAAGAATTTTTTGGTCTTGCTGATTAAAAAATTCTTGGGAGTTTCTGTGTGGCTCAGGCGGTTAAGTATCCAGCATTGCCACTGCAGCAGCTCAGGTTCAGTCCCTGGCTCGGGAATGTCCACATGCCACAGGTGAGGCCAAAAGGAAAAAATAATAAAGCTCATTTTAAAATGAAATCACCTCCTATCTTATGAAATAAGTGTGCATATACATTTTTAAAATAATTTATTATTATAATAATAAGGCTTAACAATGCAATTCAGAAGAGGAGAAATTCTAATTTCACCTCAGATTATGCTTGTTTATCAGTCATGTTTGATTTCAATATAAAACCAAATATCAACTTTAGACTAAAAGACATGAAATCTTCACTAGTATATATAAAATAGATAATCCCCAAGGAGCTACTGTACAGCACATGAACCTCTACTCCATATTCTGTAATAACATATATGGGAAAAGAATCTGAAAAAGGATATATGTATAAGTCAATCATTTTGCTATACACCCAGAACTAACACAACACTGCAAACCAACTATAGTCCAATAGAAAATAAAATTAAAAAAAGAGAGATGAAATTCTTAGCACTGCATTCTCCAAAACAAAGGACCAGACTAGTGTTAGAATAAACCAATGAACACACATACATCCTCAAAAGAACTTCGGCAACGATCGTAATTTTGCCATGTACTAACTTGTTTTGGGGGTGAGGTAAACACTCAGAGCAGTGATGGCATCGTTGGAAGGATCATGATAAAGTTCAGTCACAAGAAGGTCGTTATCCTTCATTCGCAAAGGGAACTTCTGCATATCTGAGACATAAAAAAATTTAAACAGCATCAAATAGTGAATCTACTTAAAACTAAAAGAGGGAATGTTTTCCCACTGCCATTTTAAAAATCAAACCAAACAGGACCGTGCCAAGTGTCTGGACGCTCACCGATGTAGTATATGGAGCCATTGTTACATCCCAGGAGGAGGAACGAGCCAGCCGTGTCGTAACTGGTTATAGGGACGACATCTTGAACCTGCAGCAGTGAGACCACTGTTAGACGGCAGATGTTAATTACAATCTCTACGTTCTGCTCAGTGTCCTCACGTGTTTTATCCTTTTAAGAGAAAGGACACCAACACCTGATCTCAGCATGGCTTAGAAAACGGACTTTCGTTACACACACACCCAGGGGAACGCTGAAGAACCACGACAACAGCCCCTTTTAGAGATGTTACATTTTTTTAATATCCAACCAACAGCACTTTCATGGATGCTTTTTTTTTGGGGGGGGGACTGCTTTTTAGGGTCACACCTGAAGCATATGGAGGTTCCCAAGCTAGGGGTGGAATCGGAGCTGGAGCTGCCGGCCTACGCCACAGCTCACGGCAACCCCCTTAACCCACTGAGCGAGGCCAGGGACTGAACCTGCGGTCTCACGGATGCTAGTCGGATTTGTTTCCACTGAGCCATGACAGGAACTCCTGACAGCAACACTTTGAGAATTTGGCTGGTTTATCTCCTTTTTCTGCACCCATTAGGACTGGAAAAGCCAAGTCTGACCGGGCCCCTTTCTCCCTTCTCTCCTTCATGTAAGAGATGAAACGACCCACCCAGAATTACAGTTAGAAAACAGATCCACCAATTTCCAGACAGTACTCTGGCCCTTGCTAAGTTGTCACTACTCCTTTGACAGGCAGTATTCTCTCTCTTCATTCTCCCCACCAGACTGCTCTATTTCTCAGGAAAAGGCCAGGCCAACAAGTTCTCAGATGCTTGTTTTTTTCAAGTACTAAAATAAAAAAAAAATTAGTTTTCCAAGTTACAATTAGTAACTGCCTATGTCTGTGCGAACAGAAAAGCAAAGGGTGTGATTTTTACTATAAAACAAAATGAAAAACCTGTTAGGAGTCCTGGAAATAAGTACTATCAAAATGAACTGTCCTCAGGTACAGCCAGGCCAGACAGGCATGTAAAACTTCACAGATGACATTTATGTATTTTTTATGTATTTTTTGCTTTTTAGGGCCATACTCACGGCATATGGAGTTCCCAGGCTACGGGTCCCATTGAAGCTACAGCTGCTGGCCTACACCACAGCCACAGCCACGGCGGATCCAAGCCATGTCTGCAACCTACACCACACCTCTCGGCAATACCGGATCCTTAACCCACCAAGCGAGGCCAGGGATGGAACCCACATCCTTATGGATACTAGTCGGGTTCATTACCGCTGAGCCACGACGGTGACGCCGCAGACCACATGAAATGACACCCTCTTTATGTACCAGACACCATGCAGGTGAACAAGGGCCAGAGTGGAAAAGGGAGGTGAACGATCACCTTTGCTCTGTAGGAACTCAGAAACGCGTGGGCAAGAAGAAAAGAGTATGATGTGACGGGCACTAAACAGGGTGCAGGACACCATCGGAGGAGGAAGAAAGGCTTCTCCTCGCAAGCCCCGTCCAGGGAGGAGGGCGAGGACGGAGGCGAAGCTCAGGAAGGACGTGAAGCTGGAAAACGCAAACAGGCCACCAGGGCATTAGGTGGAGGAAGGGCCCAGAGCACCTGAGAGAAGAGCGGGCGGAGCACAGCGTCCGGGGCCCTTCTCAGGGAGCCAGAGGACGGAGCTTGGGAAGAACCCCCAGGAGCCGTGGGCATCTGGGGTCTGGCGCGGCTCTGAGCCACACTGCAGGTGTCTCTGTGAAGACTCCGCCGCCCGCTCCCCACGCGCAGCTCAGTTTCTGTTTCATCAGAGCCCACAGGGCTGAGGGCAAGTCCACACTGAGAACTGCCAGCTGGTCGGAGCCAAGACATCCGAGGGCTTGAGGGGAGGCTGTGTTCCACTCACGCCACTGCCCAAGGTCCTCTCACCAAGGGCATCTTCCTCCACCCCTGCCCTGCAGAAAGGGCTTCACTCCACCCAGAACATCCGCAGTAAGAGGGTCTGCAGGGGAAAGCCACGGGGTTCCTCTCCCCAGAAGGCATTTTTCAGGGGCAGGGTGGCAGCAGCCAAGGCTCCCGGGCACATCTGCCCTCTTGTCCTCTGGGAGGGTGGGCTCCAGGACGAACACCTTCCTGCCCCTTTTCCAGCAACCCCTGAGCACGTCCTGCTTTTCTCCTCGCGTTCCCCCCTCAGCACAAGGAGAAGAGAACACGCAGAGGGTGGGTGATACGTTAGGTTACAGGAGTCAGTGCTGCTAAGTTCTCAACTGGAGCCAGGAGCTGGCTGCCTGGCAGCCTCCTCTTCCTGACCAGCAACGTCAAGAGGAGAAGGTGAGAAACCACGCAGATGGGCACACACGCTCAGTCAGGGTGGCCACAGCCCTAAGGTGGAGAGGGATGCTCTCTCCTGAGGTACGGCGCAGGGAATACCGTTAATTTCTACCTGAACTCTTCAAGGGCCTGTATTTTGAAAGTAATCCATCTATCTTCCCCAGCAGTACAGGCCCCACAATCTCTACCGGATAGTCACTATCTTGTTAATGTTTTAACCTTCTTCCATTACTTCCTTCATACTTCCTTAGATTCACCGACCTAGCTATGCATTTCTCTGCTAGTAAGATTTACTGTTTCCCACTCCCTCCTGAGTATAAACAGACTTCCCATCAAAGGGGACTTCTTTATAAGGGTTGTAAGTGACAAACTCGGTATTACCTGAGGTCGGCCCTCATTCATGTGCTGACGGTACTTTACCGGATGTAAAGCCCTAGGGTGAGAAGGGTCTGCCTTCTGCTGGGGATGCAGAGTCTGTTTTAAGTCCAACCAGTTACCGCCATCACCCGTCCATACCTTTATGATACTTACCTTCTGCGACGTCACAAATGCGTTTAAGTATGGACTGGATGTGATTTAGCCTTGATGTATTTATTTAATCAACAGTCAGGTCTTTCTTCAATTCTCCAAAATTGTCAGCAACTATCTTTTCTCACCTGCCCTTACTCCTCTGTTCCTTTCTGAAAATGATTTTCCCATTTTCTCTTTTTTCCTATTTTCTACCTCACGCTTTCTGCTCCATGGTGAATGATTTTCTCAGATGTGTCTGTCAACTCACTGTCGTTTTAGTTGTGCTTCTATTTAACCCACGAATGAGTTTGTTTTTCATTTTCAATGACCTTCAAATTTCTACTATTTCATTCTGTTGTCTTTCTGACTGGCCCTATTTCTTCATTGCAGTCTAGTCCTTCTATCTGTTTAGAAATTTATTCTATAGTAGCCATCTAATTACTCAATTATTTTCAGTTTGGGGAGCAAATACTAGCACCGCTTACCCTTGATGACTTCCCCTCAGGTGCTTTCATGGCTGGTTTACAAATTCGGGGAGGTTATAGGTTCACCTTCAATAGACACTATCCTTCTGCAGAGTCCTGTAAAAGTCTGGTTTCATGTCTACGTCTAGAAATGTAAATGGCCCTAGATCAGCCTTGTATCTTAACTCCTCAACCTGGACTTCCCACACCACAAAGGCTGGCCTTTGTGCTGTCAAGTATCTACACTCCTGATTTGACTATTTTGGTCTCAATTTCTCACTGATAGTTCTCATTTCTTGGCCTAAAATTATGGAGCAGAATCTGTCCAGTCTTCTTCTCAGGGACGGAGGCAGATCTTTAAAGCTTCAGATTTTTGCAGGAGACTGGATTTCCACTGACCCATGAAGCCACACCTCCCCTTCTAGGTAAAAGCCCAGGCCCCAGAGACTTTCACTTTGATATGTGGTGTGCAAATATGTATAAATAAACAAATAGAATTCAACACTTGATATAGATACAACATACGCTGTTTCAATATTTTTATCCGGTATTTCTAGATGCCAATATTAGAGAGGGGCTTGTGTCAACTGACTTAGCTATGCTACTGCAAATCCTAAGTACGCAAACACAATCAATATACGCAGGGTAGCGGTCGGTACAAAACAGCCCCCTATAAGTGGGTCTTCTCTCCAATGAATCCTGAGCCTACAATGCCAGTGGCAACTCTATCCTTGTTCCTAGGGATTCATAAGCCTATAATGAAAACAAAAAACAAAAAAGCAAGCCCCACCACACCACACCTGTGCCATTAGTGCCACGGGTGCCTCAGACTACAACAGAGAGGCTAAATCAACTAAGCCTCCAGAATTCTTGTCCCGAAGAGCCCATGACACCACAGAAACTCACTCTGACTCCTTGTCCCCAGAGCCAGTGTTTCTGCCTCCAGCTCGTCCTCCACCATACATTTAGAGGCGAGGCTGTGACTCAAACAGTGACTCTGGCTGAAGGTCACTCGTCTTTCAGAATGAACACAGACTCGGTTCTCTGATGCTTTAGGAATCGGAGTACATACTGACGTTCCAGGATGCACTTCCAAAACTGTCTCTGTTTTGATATGAGAATGAAACATGTATAATCTATGTTGTCAATACACGTCTAAATTTAAGCTCAATTTGGGAAACAGTGCCTAATGTTACGACTCTACCACAAAACTCAGCCTAGGCTACCTACTTGAAATAAATTCTTTACTACTCATCTTCTTAAATCTAACAAGGAGGAATTTTAAAACAGAAGAAAAAACTGAAACACTTCTTTCAAAAGATAATTGTTTTTTTCTCACCCACATCAGATACAAGACTCTCATAAAATTTTCATCAGCATTTTATTGAAGCTGTCCTAATAAGAAACTGCTACAACCTGAAAAATATCACAATGACTTTTAGGCCTAAAACCTCTTGCTCTCTCACTCTCAGGCTTGTTTGTCTGACTCAAATACTCCCAGTCCATCTTGATCATACAACCAGGGTAAAAGACCTACACGGGCTGTCCTCTGTGCGGGCAGAACGGCTGCTAAAGGCTGGAGCAGAGCCTGCTCGTCCAAGGCCACGGCAGTCGCAGGAGTCGGCCTCAGGTCAGAGCTGCCAGCTGAGATGTGGAGATCGGACACTGAGATTCCACTACATTCCAGCTCTGCACTGCACCACAAAAAAGTGTAATCATCTCTCTGGGTTCTAAGGCTTGTTTGCTGCATGAATGCTCAACTTTCCCCGGGTCTCCCTGCAACGTAACAGCAAACCTACTTTGTCAGAGATGGCTTTCAATTCATGCATATACCAAACAAGAAGCAACAGGCTATATATATAAGGGACTAAAAACTTAAGGAGAAGTATCCAGTTTGAGGATGCTAGCAATTTTCAGAATCTCAAAAATATGAAAACTTCTATATGCTGTTGTGACAACATTAGTAAAAACCCAAAAAAAGTCATGAGGAAGCATGTTCCTTTAGGAACCTAGATGTACCGGAGGAGTTTTTGTTTGTTTTTTTTTTTGTCTTTTTGCCTTTTCTAGGGCCGCTCCCATGGCATATGCAGGTTCCCAGGCTAGGGGTCTAATCGGAGCTGTAGCCACTGGCCTACACCACAACCACAGCAACACAGGATCCCAGCCGCGTCTGCGACCTACACCGCAGCTCACGGTAACGCCGAATCCTTAACCCACTGAGCAAGGCCAGGGATCGAACCCGCAACCTCATGGTTCCTAGCTGGATTCGTTAACCACTGCACCATGACAGGAACTCTTTTTTTTTTTTTTTAACCGTAGGAGTTTTAAGGCACAGATAGCACAGCTTCTCTGAGCCACTCAAAGCTCAGGTTGCCATAATTAGCCAAGTAACCCTCCTGAGAGCGGACCTTCCCTAAATCATTAAAGTCCACATTCCTGTTTATAGAAACATCACTGGCTGAAGAACCCCTCTAGTCAACCTCCCTCCACCTAAACTTTAGATCAACCTAGATCAGTCCTCTCCCACATCCCCTGATCCATCATCTTCACGGTGACAACCTTTATAATAGCGCCTCTTCTGTGCCTCTATGGAAGGTCCACTCTTAGCCCGTATCTTTCTTCTATAAACATGACTTCTATGTCTTTATTTAAAATGAAACTTGGATTTCCCTAGTAGCATATTAGGTTGGGGATCCAGCATTGTCACTGCTGTGGCTTGGGTCTGATCCCTGGCCCAGGAACTTCTGTGGGCAGGGCCCAAAAAAAAAAACAACTTAATTTTCCTTGATTGCAATCTCTTCCATTTGGAAGTCAATCACTCTCTCATCATTTCCCCGGCATCTCAGGGCCATAAGACCTCAGGAAAGTCCCACAGGCTCAACTCAATCATGACGTCCGGTCACCCTCTCTCTGCCCAGGCTGGAGCTTCCCCGTCAACCCACGACCTTCGCTGAGGGCGGGGGGCGCCTGCCTCACACTGCTTTCCGTCCCCTTCTCTACACCATCCTGGCACCTGAATGCCCACACTGGGGACCCTCACAGTTCTCTCAGCCCCATTTCAACCACCTTCATCTTCCCCGTCAGCTCAGCATGTGATTTAAACGGCTGCATCCCACTTCCTGGCTTTCTGATGAGCCCCACGCATTCTGCGTCTTCAACTGGCTTTTAGGTCCCTCTGGTCCCTCAACATCCCGGCATCGTCCTCCGCTTGCCTGGCGCTCCTTCACTTCTGGGATCTTACGATTTCAACTGCTTTGCCACTTTCTGTCTTCTCATCCCGTTTTGTGTCAGCGCCATCTCATCACACCTCCAATCCTGAATCGGGCCAGCACTGTTTTCCTGTCTCTCGCTCCCCGTTCCCAGGACTGAGGATTACAGAGGAAACTCACCTAATAACTGCACCACTCAGGTCCGTTAGAGACACTCACAGTCTCGGCCATCCTTGGACAGACTCCCAGCGTCCTTTTCCCCGGTACCTTCTTCCTGACTCCCTGCCACAGTCTCTCCCCGCTGCTGGGTCCCCCCCTCAGCTGCGTTCTGCGTCTCACAGACTCCCAACGGCTATGGGACTAGCAACCATCTCCATTCTGACCCACAAGCAGGCTCAAGCTTCTCTCATCCTAAAGAAAAAATAAAACAAAGCCCTCAACGGTCTTTCCTCCACCTAGCTGGATCTTACACTATCACTTTCTTGGCTTTCCTCCCCCCCCCCAAACGTCTTGAATGATAACTCTGGATTTGCTATCTCTAATCTTTTCATTCTTTAGTTCCTCCAACTGCCCTCCCCGCATCAAAACCTAATTAACTTATATTTGCAAATGTCACCTCTCAATTGCACCTTTGGCTCCTGGTTTCCTATCTGGTTCCTGTTGAAGCTAACAATCCCCAGGATTTGAATTTTGGCTTTTCTTTCTCCATAGAACTCCTCTCAACAGAAAATCTCATCCGTTTGGCCTTTCCAATGAGCACAGAAGTGTTATGGTTTCCCAATACTTTTTCTAGCCCTTTCTCCTTTCCTAAATTCCAAAGGGGTTCTCCCAACTACACACTGTGCACCTGTATTTGGACGCCCACAGGAATCGGCAAATAAACCGATTTCATTACTCCTCACACTCTTTACCAGCACACAGGCCTCTCTCCCTGCTCCCCATCGACATAAAATACTACCATGGAGTTCCCACTGTGGCGCAGTGGGTTAAGAACCTGAGTGCAGCGGTTTGGGTCGCTTCAGAGGGATGGGTCTGATTCCTGGCCTGCAAACTTCCATACATTGTGGGTGCAGCCGTAAAATTAAAATAAAATACAATATGAAGCTACTCAACCACCAAAACCAGAAATCCACCTCTCCTTTAAATGTCCACATCTCATCAGATACCAATCCTGTCACTTCAGCGAGACTCACGAAGGTTTAGTGGCACCTCTGCTCGTCTTGCTGGGGCAGCTCCCTGTCGCCAGTCCGCTCTGCCTATCAGCACCCCAGCAGGCGTTCTCAAACACGGACGCATCAGTCACTGCTTAAAGTCCTTTCCTCTGCCCCCGCTCCTCCAGAATCAGGAATCAGCCACGTTCCTCTCCAGGGCTGGAGAGCACTTAGCTGGCTGTCGCCTCTGAACGGCTGGGGACTTCCACACCCACTGGGCTTCCCCACGGGAGAGGAAGGTTGCTTGTGCTACTATCCACAAGGCATGAAACTTAAAACATTTCAAGGAAATAAACACACATCAACCCACAGGTTTTTAAACACGCACGCATTTTCCAAAGTAACTTAAAATTCTTGAAATTAAGTCACATTGGTGTCCAGAGCAAGTTTACCATTAAATATATTCAGTAGTCTGTACAGTCAGAACTGCAGCAGGACCACTTACACACACACACACACACACACACACACACACGATGCACAGTCAGCATGAGCTTCAGGAATGATGTTCCTTGCGTCATGTGCGTTGGTTGACACTGACCTGCCAGTGCTGAGTGACAGCATTCCACACCCCCACTTTCCCCGTGTGACTCGTGGCCACCAACTGGTTCCCAATGAAGAAGAGAGCGTCTACAGGAACACCCAGGCTGAACACTCCTTAAAGGATGATAAAAAACAGAGGTTAACCAGTCACCATCGGCAGACGTCATCAAAACCCAGATTAAAAGCATCTTAACGGTACCGATCTCATTACCACCAATGATGTGCCAGACACGTTAGGAACGTTGGGAACCAGAAGCAAGAAACTTGTGGGAGTTCCCGTTGTACCTCATCTGACGAGTATCCATGAGGACTCGGGTTCGATCCCTGGCCTTGCTCAGTGGACTGAGGACCTGGCATTGCCGTGAGCTGTGGTGTAGGCCGGCACCTATAGCTCTGACTCCACCCCCAGCCTGGGAACTTTCACATGCCACAGGTGTGGCCCTAAAAAGCTAATAAAAAACAGGAGAAAAGAAACTTGTAAGCTCTTAAGGAGCCGGTGAAAGTCTGCCCGAGTAACCCCACACTGAGAGAAGAGCTTGTTACCTGGAGCTGCGGCTCCCAAGCCTAGGAGATCATCGAAACAACTAAGTAGATTTAAAGTGAACAAAATGTAACAGAAAGGATCCTGGGATTCATGTCAGCCCCACCAAACGAGGAAACCCACTGCATGTCTATAAAACCTAGAGGCCCTCTAGCTTCAGCCTGCTCACGGACCCAGTATCTGAGAGTCACTTATCTGAAGACAGACTTGGCAACCTGAACTGTGCAGAGTGCGTACAGAAATTTGGAAATGAGAAAAAAAGAAAATACGAACAACAACCAAAACAGCAAGAAGTCAAGCTGTACTCCAAACAAACATTTGGAGTTAACTCAGAGCTTATTTTAAACCTCTTGTTTCTCAACACTGCACAACTCAATTTAATTCACTCCAAAGACTCTATACTAGGACCGGGGATTAAAAACCATAAGACAGGATATTACCAGGAACTTAATGATTTTGAAAGAGAAAAAAACCACAAAGAAGCAATTGTAACATAATGCAACTGTAACAGAGAGCTGCCTGGGCTATAACAACATCCCGGGCAGGAAAAGGGAATAGGAAAAGGGGTTTGAGAATAGTTCTTAGAAAAGAGGCCCTCTGAGTTGGGTTTTTAGAAAGATGACCAGGAGTTCATCAGGTGGAGGATGGGGAATGGGTAAGGTCGGGGTATCTGAGAAACGGGAAGGAGGTGCAGGCAGGGCCCTTAGGAGGATACCCCCTACTAGCAGAAAAGCCAAGAGCGTCTCGGCTCCCTTGGTTTGGCGCCCACGGCCAGCACAGCTCTCTCTAGCAGCGTGCTGCACCACCAGCGCTCGGGAGGTTTGGGGTTCAAATCCTGGCTCTGAGAGCACCCTTCTTTGCCACCTTTTGGGTTTACTTACCTGATCTATAAAAGAGGACCCAAGCTAAATGTCTCAGGCTCACTTTCACCTTAACAATGTTATAATCCAGTTTTGACATTCAAATGATATTTGAATTATTACCATCATCTGAATCATTTGAAAATCACCTTATGAGAAGTATCTTTTTACCTAACTACGCTAGAAAATAAGTCTCACTATAAAATATTGTTTTACGTGGATCTTTAGCTGTTTCAGGTATCAGGGTTTTTTTTTTTAAGCACCTAATATGTGACAACATAAAACGATTTTTTTCAGCATTAGCTGAGAAAAAGGGATTCACAAGGCTTTGAAGAACCCATGAGAAGAAACAAACCATTTAAATGCAACTGAAACAGAAGCCAGAAAGGATAACTGACTTCTTTTGAATCTTACACCAGCGAGGAAATGTTTCTTTCTGTTCAGAACTGCACCACATACAAGACCAGACCAGTGGCAATGAAAAGTACCTTGAAAATTCTTAACCAATCTTAAAAAGCCAGCCATCTAGCCAGAAGAAAAATGACATACACTGGACAAAAATGAACAGTAAACAAATGAACCCGGAAAACTGTTAGGAATATTTTCCATATATACATTTTAACCTTTATATACATATCAGTACATATTTATACACACGAATACACCATCTCAGCCCAACTTGTCAACGGAAAAAAGTCTCTGTCAACAGAGCAAAGTAAAACATGACACACACACACACAAGCTAAGCTCTCTGATTAGAACTGGATGAACAAGAAACTGGGCACTTCAAGGCAGTCATCATTTCACATGCAAGCTGAGGGATTCTCATGTACTCACACTTTAATTTTGATGTTGGACAATTTTCCAGAACGCGTTAGGATAACTATATGCAGCACTCTGAGCTATGGGAAAGGCAGAAATAAAAACAGCTAAGCCAACAAAAACACATCAGCTAACTCACTACTGAGAGAAGAATGAGATTCTGGGACATCAAGGAAGAATGAATCATCTCAAGAAATTTAAAGCGTCACCCCTGCTCAGACTCAACAATTCTGACCATGATCCACAAGGGAGACAACAGTATAAATAACACAAGCTCCTCCTGTCGTAAAGGCCCCTCCTGGGAAAGCAGGGCTCCCCCGGGGGGCGGCAGCAACCCAGCAGCACTGCCTCACCTAAGTCGCGAGTAAGGGAGGGCACCCTCGAGGGGCCCTGGCATGGATACACTGGCCCCGACCATCTTCTTTGGCTGCTCCTGTCCAGTTCTGAAGAAGATTTGTGACACTAAATGATTTCTTTTAAAGGGCGTGAACAAATTACTGTGTACTAGATTGTAACACAGCTACCTACCATGGTAGCCTTGGAAAAAAAAGCAAGGCACAAAATCTCCTTCACTAGTTGGTTATGCTACAGGTGGCAATTTGAAAAAACCAATGACAGAGCTCCCATGGTGGCACAGCAGGAGGAATCCGACCAGGAACCATGAGGTTGCGGGTTCGATCCCTGGCCTTGCTCAGTGGGTTAAGGATCCGGCATCGCCGTGAGCTGTGGCGTAGGCTGGCAGCTGTAGCTCTGATTAGACCCCTAGCCTGGGAACCTCCATATGCCGAGGGTGTGGCCCTAAAAAGACAAAAAAAAAAAAAGAACAAAACAAATGACAACTGATTTCTTTTTTGTATAATTACCAGTATACCATAATTTCAAAAATTTTGAAGTTTTTCTCCTAAAGTTGTTAGGGAGGAATTTCCCTGCCAGACATGATGGAATGAATGGCATTGGACTATTCCTCACTGTAAACGACAGTAATAAAAAACTGGCCACGGTCCACAAGGGAACTGTTTAGGCCCTGGACGAGAGGCAGCAGAAGACCTGAAAGGTGGTAAATACCCAAAACAAGCCCCACAGTCAAGCAGGCGGCGTTCTGTGTCAGCCCTGCTGCGAGAGAAAAAGCCACGTTTTTCCAGGGGAGGTAAAACCCAAGTGAAAACCGAGGGACGGTCTCTCTCAACTGAGGAGGCTGAAAGCAGAGTAGCGGCGGGAGGACTCAGGAACACAGTTTAGGAGGACGGGAAAGGCACCAGGGCAGGGGGGAGGGCGCACAGCGTGGGCACGGGGGGCTCCAGGGCCACAGCTCTGGTCAGCTGCACCTGTGCCGGGGAGACTCCCCAAGGAGAGCAGGAGCGAGGCTCCCGGAGGCCTGGGAGCTGCGTGGAGAGAGCAAGGTGTAGGGGGGTGGATTCAACAGTTGCAGCTCAGGCAGAGGGACGAGCCCTCCGGGCATTCGGACTCCAAGACAGCAGCACTTGGGACACCCCTGAGTAGGAGCCACGCCCTCCAGTAAAAAATAAACCTTAGAGAGGCCACCTGTCCTTAACACAGCAAAAAAACAAGCCTAGCAGGATAACATTCCTTTGATAATGGAACTGCCTGCCGGAACAAAAGTCTCATCTTTTTAAAAGAAGATGACACTGCTAAGCCACACTCCTGACATGATGCATCACACACATGCCCGACACACAATCACAACTGCCTAGGCATGTGAAGATGCAGGGATGTACTCCAAATAAATGAGATGAGGCAGAGGCTGCAATGAGCCCCCGGGAACTACAACATCTATAAGGAATGTGTTGGATTTAATTTAAAACTAGGACATAGCTTTTCCGCGCTGACAGCTCTCTCACAAACACAGCGAATGTTCCTAAAACCCACTGGACTTTCTGTAAGAAATGCGCAGGCACCAGCCCAACAAAGTGACACAAGACAAGAAGGGCAAGGATGCGCTGGGTGCCCAGGGAAAGCAGAGTGGCTATGGTGGGCAGACTAGGCCGATTTTCCGGAAAAAGGCTAAAACTACAAAGAAGGCTGGAATGCGCTGACCCCAACTGCAGATCTAAGAGAATGCTGGCGATTAAGAGATGCACGCCTTTTGAGCTGGGAGGAGATAAAAAGAGAAAGGGCCAAGCGATCCAGTTCTGCGCTTCATACTTCTATTATGAAGACAATACAATTTGAGATTGTTTACTTTTTGTTTCAGTTGCTTTTTTGGAAGGGAAATAAACTATCATCAATAAAATTCTCCCTGGAAAATCCGAAAAAAGTAAATATAATTAAAAAAATAAAAATAGGACATAATGAGTAAACAGACAAGAAATTTCAGCAGAAGGGACTTCCCATTATGGCTCAGTGCAAATGAATCTGACTAATATCTATGAGGACGCAGGTTCTATCCCTGGCCTCACTCAGTGGGTTAAGGATCCCGTGTTGTCCCCTGGTGTAGGTTGCAGATGAGGCTCGGATCCGGAGTTGCTGTGGCTGTGGTAGAAGCCAGCAGCTACAACTCCGATTAGACCCCTAGCCCAGAAACCTCCATATGCCATGGGTGTGACCCTTAAAGAAAGACAAAAGAAATTTCAACAGAGAAATACACTAAAGTAGAATCAAAAAGGCAATCTTAGAACTGAAAAGTCCAACATCTCAAATAAAATAACGCACCAGATGGGCTTACCTGCAGACTGAATACTGCAGCAAAATGGCAGATACTGATCTAAACTTAGGCTAATATCAAGTGGCCTAACAGGACCAAAAGTCTCAAAAAGTGGAACAGAGGGGAGAATGAGGAAGCGACAGCAGGGAGAGGAAAGGAGGTGAGGGGGTGGGTGGGGGAGAGAAGAGTCTCCCTCAGTTGTCAGCCGCAGTGTGTCCAGACATTCCCACACATTTCCTGGGGGGCACCATGATCCCTAGTGTAATCCACCAGTCTAATCCAGGTACAGACCTACCAAAGCAGTAACAGGAGGACAAACTCATAAAAAGAAGGTGATGATGTTTAAAAAAAAAAAAAAATACAAATGGTCACTAGGCTCAAGAAAAGATAACTTCCTAAGTCATTAGGGAAATGCAATGAAAACTAACATTAAAGGAGTTCCCGTTGTGGCCAAGCAGAAACAAATCCAACTAGGAACCATGACATTATAGGTTCGATCCCTGGCCTCACTCAGTGGGTTAAGGATCCGGCGTTGCCATGAACTATGGTGTAGGTCGCAGACGCGGCTTGGATCTGGCGTTGCTGTGGCTGTGGCGTAGGCCAGCACCTGTAGCTCCGATAAGATCCCTAGCCTGGGAACCTCCATATGCCACAGGTGCAGTCCTAAAAAGACAAAAGACCCCCCCCCCCCAAAAAAAATCTCTGCACATCCAGTAGAACGGCTCAAATTAAGACGGAGGATAAAAAAAGCACTGGTAGGGATGTTGCTGGCAGAAATGTAAAATGGTAATAACCACTTTGGAAGATAGTGCAATAGTTTCTCGTAACATCAAGCAGACACTTTTCTGTGTCTCAGAAACTCTACTCCTAGATATTTCCTTAAAGAATACATGTCCATAGAACGATTTCTACTTAAGTGTTCACAGTAACTCCACTCATCATCTCTCCAGACTGGAAATAAACCAAATGTCCCTCAACAGACAAATGGATAAATTCTGAAATATTAAGTCAATGGACCACTCAGCAACACAAACGGATGAACCACTGACACACTCAACAACGGGCTGAATCTCAACAAAAGCATTACGATGAAAGAAGTCAGAAGAGACAAAAGAACACACATCATTCCACTCATACGGAATTCTAGACAAAGTGAATCTATGCTGACAAAAAGTCTAAACTGCTTGTGCCAACAACGGGGGTGATGCCAACATCCGCTTTCCTTCGGGGAACCTGGACTCTGGCACCGGCTAAGCAGAGGGTCCTTACGTGACCAGCCTCTCGTAACAACCGTGGGCACCAAATCTCTAGTGAGCTGCCCTGGTGAGTAGCTCCCACGTCTGTCACAATTCATTGCTGGAGGAATAAAGGACGTCCTATGAGATACCATGGAAAGAGAACTTGCGAAAGCTTGTATCTGGGTTCCACTGACCTTCACCCCACGTGTCTTCTGTCAAATTGCTTTGCAGGCTCTCACGATTAAATTGCAGCTCTAAGTACCTCTATGTGCCGAGTCCTCCCAACCAATCACTGACCCTGGGAGTGGTCCTGGGGACTGAACACAGATACAGATGAACAAGACAAGTTCAAGGGTGGAGCCCTAGGCATGCCAGTCTTTTGAAATTAGGCAAATAAGCAAGAACTACCAAAAGGAACTGAGAAGGAAGAAGGAGGTGGGATAAAAATCAAGAAAATAAGGTGTCCTAGAAGCCAGAGGAAGGGTCTTCAAATGCACAGGAGAACCGACCACAGCAAATGCTGTCGAATGGCAGCTCTCATCAGGTGAAGACCATGAACTGATGCTATGACTCAGCAGGTCACGGGTACCACCACCAAGAATTTTATGGCGAAGCTGAGGGCAAAAGAATGATTACAGAACTTCAAGTGAGGATGACATTGAAACATCATCAGATGAACTACTCCTCTTGCCTCAAGAAGAAGCGAGAGGAGTTCCCGTCGTGGCGCAGTGGTTAACGAATCCGACTAGGAGCCATGAGGTTGCGGGTTCGGTCCCTGCCCTTGCTCGGTGGGTTAATGATCCGGCGTTGTTGCCGTGAGCTGTGGTGTAGGTCGCAGATGCGGCTCGGACCCTGCGTTGCTGTGGCTCTGGCGTAGGCCGGTGGCTACAGCTCCGATTAGACCCCTAGCCTGGGAACCTCCATATGCCACGGGAGCGGCAGAAGAAATGGCAAAAAAAAAAAAAAAAAAAAAAAGAAGAAGAAGAGAAAGATGAAGCAAAAACTGGAAGAGAACTTTGGGTAGTGTTTGTTGATTTTAAGGCAGAATTAAAGCATGGCTATATGATGCCTGAAATGATTCAACAGAGCGGGCAGCTTTATGATGCAAGAGATGGGAATAATTACTAGAGCAGTGTCTCTAAAATAGTAGGTAAAAATAAGACAGCTGGAGACAAGGAGCTGGCCTGAGATAAGAGCAGAGCCAATTTAATCAGAATTACAAGTGTGACTACAGATGATGTGAGCAGAAACACACAGCGACAGGCAGATGGGATGGGGGGAACTTAGGAAGCCTCTCCTCTCCATGAAAATGACGGAAGGGTGTTAGAAGTTTAAGGAACAAGAAAAAAGGAGGAAACAGTCGTTCAGGTGTGGCAGAGCCGACAAGGACGCTGCAGCAGCACTGACGCACAGCGTGTGCAGGCTCACCTGAACAGAGGTCATGAACTGAGACTATGGCTTCGTGTGCGCAGGCGTTTCTTTCCCAACCACGTGCACTCGTCAGGGGGAAAGGCAGATGTGCCCAGAGACGTGGTTCTCCAGGCAGACAAGGCCAAGGGAGAGATGCACGAAAACGGAGACGCTATGCTGCAGCGATTTAAGGCTTGAATCCAAGTCTGACAAAAAGGGAAGTAATGAGGGCGGTCCCAGAGGAGCTCAAGAATTTTTGAATTGGGAAATCAGTCAGCAATTTCCAAGGAATGACGGGGGTAATTCAGAGGGCAGCTGAAGACCCCATCAGGCCTAAGTCCAAGTGGCGTAAGACTAGAAACTTGGGCGGAAGCAGTGGAGAGGCAGCGGTGCTGGGAGAGGAGGGAAGGAAAAGAGTCGAGAACACAGACTCTCTCAGGATGGCCTGGGAGTGCCTGCCGTCTCTGAGAACCCTTCCGGAGCCGTGAAGCCAAGCCTATTTCACGGTAATACCAAAGCACTATTTGCCCATTTTCAAACCCTTGTTATCTCAAGAATGTGCAGATTTCCCAGAGGCTACAGGACTTGCGATGAGGTCACCATTTAGACAAGAGCATCTGTCTAAGTATTCTTCTATTTTCTCGAATGCTCTATGGAGGTAGGCTTAGGGGTGTAACTATGAAAGTTTCCCAAGATTAACTCAGCTTGTCCTAAATACTTCCACTATGTTTCTACTAGCTGTCTTCAGTTATATCTGCTATAATTATTTTAAAATACAAGCTTCCCTTGTACCTAACAAAGACACACAAGAAATAAGTACAAGCAGCTGTAGCTTGGATTCAGCCCTGGCCTGAAAACTTCCCTATGCCACAGGCACAGCCCTGAAAAGGCTGGGGAGGAAAAAAAAAAAAAAAAAGATATAAGTACACTTTGCTGTTTTGCAGTATCAGTTTTTAAAATGTTCTGAAAACTTTTAGATCTTTAAGTTTTACCTAAAACTGTTGAAAATATCTTATTTTAAATATATTTTTCTTATACCTGACTTGCCTGTTCAATCCAAAGCTGCACCATCTAAATCCAACAGTGCTGACAGAGGTATATGGGACCCGGTGGAGTTCTAGGACTCTTGGGATGACTCAAAAGAAACAGGGTAAAGCTGCATATAAAAAATTTAAGTAACAAAAATCAGCATTCCCTCAACTTTATCGCTGTTGCTAACCTGCCTTATTGCACCCATGCTACAGAATGTTTTTGAACAGGATTAGAAAGCCAGTTGTGGGCTGAGACCAAATATTCAAAGAAATATTTTAAATAAAGATGGTGAAGACTTTCCTAAAAAGCACAAATTGTTACAGAATTTCCAACCTGAACTGAAAAAGCCCCTGCACCCTCACCACAGAGGGCGAGTTACAGCCCTGCCCTGCTCTCCGCAGGGCAGCCCGGACAGACAGCCGTGCTCAACGTCCGAGAGACGAGAAGCCCATCAAAGCGATCACAACTCGGCCCTTCTCAAGGGCACAGTAAGTCCTCCAACTAAAGCGTATCTTGCCCGCAGAGCCGCCTGTCTGTCTTCCAAGTGAATACAGAGGTAGCTGGACCTGGCGGTGTGTTTCTATTCCTCCAGTACCAGCAGCAACCTATCCTTAAGGGTCTTTTATGGGAGCATCTGGCTACAAACGTACACGGTGCTGAAACACTCCAAGGGCTGAACAGATCCGCATCTCATGCTTTACCCCAGAACATCTGTGTTGCCCTCTGCACTAAGGGTGCAGGGCACTGCCGGGGAAAAGCAGCAAGCATCTTAGCACGAATCAAAGCGGTGGCACTAACCTGCATTGGCAGTGATTCAGTTTTTCTCTGCCACACATTTTCAAGGAAAGAAAAAAAGGCTAGTTTAACTTAAGAACGTCCTGGATGAAGTGACCTGGGTAAGACTTTGCAGCAAGCTTTGATTCTCAATGCGCATCTGAATGCTCGGTGTGACTAAGTACTGGGACTACGTCAGGGAGAATCTTCCTCATCACTGGAGCTGAGAGGAAACCAGCGGCTCTTCCCACCAGGTACCATGTTGATCTGAATGGACAAATGACAAGCTACGGTAACTCAGATCTGCCTATTTGGTTGACTTTCCTAAAAAGTGAACAAAGCACACCTGTTATTTCAATGACACCAATTCACTGTTTCAAGGGCAAACCAGAATTGTGGAAAACATTTATCCGCCACAGTGAGTGTTACAACTTCCTAACACATTTTAAGTTCAGAGATGTGATCAGTGGTTACAGAAATGAATGTGATTTTTCAAAAAAATCTACTGAATGATGAAAGGTAACGACACCTGGAATGCCCAGCCCAATCAAGACTTTCCAAAATGACCAAAGTGTGATGTCAGAAAATCACGCAAGGACAAAAAGTCCATCCAAAGTACAGCATCCACTGACAGATTTTCATTTAACGGAGTACGATCTGTATAAACGGAGTTCATCGACTTCAAAATTTGGGGAGAGTACCAAACACCACCCACAATTATCTGAAAAGACCATATAAAAACATGTTTTTTTCCAACCACACATCTGCATGAAGCCAAATTCTCTTCACACAGTTCAACCAAAATAACAAAGCAGACTGAATATAGAAAGAGGTATCAGAATTCAACAAAACATTAAAGAGATTCACAAAACTGTAAACCACTGCCATTCTTCCCATGAAAACGTTTGGAGATATAGTTATTCTTCATTAAAAATGTTCAAGACACCAAACAATGGCCTTATTATTTTTAAATTAGTAAATATTTATGGAACATTCAGGCTTAATTTCTAACATGGTAAATATCAATAGATAGAAACAAAAACCATACGAACAAGAACTCTTAACAGCCCTGAATGGCTTTTTAAGAAGGTGAAGTGCGATCTACCAGAGATTTGAAGGCTTGGGCATTTCCGGTCTAGGAGCGCAAATGACGAGGACAGGAAATCTATCACCTCGCCAGGCCCCGTGGCGGGAAACAGGTGGACAGAGAGCTGCCACCACTTCACAGGGTTCGGGAAAAGCAGCTCTCAGAGCGCAGCCCCCCTTCACCGGATCTTCCCTCTCACACTGACCAGTCCTGCTTTTACCCTGGAAAGAAGAGAGAGCAGCACTAGCTACCTAAGAACCCGGATTGGTGGGCCGCCCCTCTGAAATGTCAGGCTAGTGTGTCTAACAGCACAAAGCATCACAGGCAGAGGTGCCCCTACCAATTTCGCTCCCACTGCCTCCGTCCTGGACACTCCACAAGATGATGCTGCTCTCCGAGGCGACCGCAACCATTTTGTCTTTGTCTCCGTGTGGACCCCCGACCACTTTTGCATTTAAAGCCACTCGCTCAATGGTCCAATCCAAATAAGGGCTTGTAAACACCTGTTGCCATCCTGAAGATTCTTTGATTCTGTTAAGTAAGGAGCGACACACATGTCAGACTCAGCAGCACTTAAGCAAACAGAACACAAATGAATGCACCAAAATACATTTCATCGCGGCTACTTATCTGCCTCATATGTATTAAACATAAAATTATGTTCATCTATAGCCTCCAAAAAAGCCAGTTTTATTCCTGAGGTACCCTGTATTTACATGCATAATACACAGGACATAGAAGCCACTTAAGAGACCAGAGTTCTAGGGAGTTCCTGTCATGGCTCAGTGGTTAACGAATCCGACGAGGAACCATGAGGTTGCGGGTTCGATCCCTGGCCTTGCTCAGTGGGTTAAGGATCCGGCATGGCTGTGAGCTGTGGTGTAGGTCGCAGACACGGCTCAGATCCTGTGAGGCTGTGGCTCTGGCATAGGCTGGCAGCAACAGCTCTGATTAGACCCCTAGCCTGGGAACCTCCATATGCCGCGGGAGCGGCCCAAAAAATGGCAAAAAGACAAAAAACAAAAAGAGAGACCAGAGTTCTATAACTCTCCAAAGAATAATTTAGCAAAGTCCTCCAAATTTTAAAAAAACTTTAATAACAAACAAATAGTAGTATCTTTTGCTTTTCTACACACAAAGAAAAAGTGGTACTGTCATCATCTATGGGTAGAAATAGTCAACAAAAATCAGAATTTCAGGCCACTTATTATTCCTGTCACTTGTCAGTTACTCAGTTGTTACCCACTGAAACTCAACTGTTTTTTGATACTTCAGATGATGGTCTAGTCAGGCACACTCAGAGGCAGTGGTCCAGTAAACAACACATGCTCCAACACCCTGGCACAGCCGAGAACATGAAAGTGGGGCGTTGGGAAACCTTCTCTGAAGACTGGACTTTAACAGCATCTAAAGAAAAAAGGGGAGTTCCCATCATGGCTCAGTGGTTAACGAATCTGACTAGGAACCATGAGGTTGCAGGTTCAGTCCCTGCCCTCCCTCAGTGGGTTGGGGATTCGGTGTTGCTGTGAGCTGTGCTGTAGGTCGCAGATGCAGCTCAGATCCTGTGTTGCTGTGGCTGTGGGGTAGGCTGGCAGCTGTAGCTCCGATTTGACCCCTAGCCTGGGAACCTCCATATGCCACAGGTACGGCCCTAAAAAAAAAATAATAATAATAATAAAAGCACCTAAAGAAAAAAAGTCTCAAGATACTATTCATCCCCCATGAATGGCTAAATAAAAGTATTTTTTTAATATTTAATTTCTGATCAATGTATCTGTGTATCTTATATAATTTATTCTGTCGTAACTCAATTTAGGTCTTTCAGACATGTATTCTGTGTGATTATACAGTAAGGCTTCATAAATTTACGACCCACACATCTAAGTACTCATGACAGTAAATAACCAGAACTTTGAACTATGGAGTATCTATTTTAAAAGTTACACCAAACAATTACAAAGATTCTCTAGGCTTGACTTAAAGAGAATAAATAAATATGAAGAAAATGAGTGCTCCTTTATATACTACCTGACATATTCACCACACAAAAAAATCAATCTTTAGTATTTTTAAGTGACAGTCACCTAATGACCTCAGTCAAATCGCTATAACTCATTTCTATTGAAAAATGTATGCTCCAAGAATAAAACTCAAATTCACAAAATGTGCAATTCAACTTTCTTTTAATTTCAAGAACTAAAAACTTAAAAGCAATTCACAGAAAAACGTATCAAACTTTTCCTAGGCATTGTACGGTCTGTAATTACCCACTTCAGCCACCAGATGGAATTCATGTGTTAAAGAAATAGAAATAATTACTTAATAAACTCTAAAAACAGACACATTGAGAAATGGAAGACAGATGTTCTGAGAGACTGTCAGACTGGACACAAAGCAGGGGTTGCCAGTACTTCAAGAACAATGCCAATACCCTACGTGGATGCAGATGTGTGTGTGTGTGTAGACAGAGAGACAGGAGGGCTGTCGGCTCATAACACTGTTCAAGAAAGAGAGGTGAATCTTGTGATCCTTTATTAATAAAACTAAATATGATCTGATCTTTTACAAAGATTGTACTTCCTTTTTTTTCTGTCTTTAGGGCTGCACCTGTGGCACGTGGAGGTTCCCAGGCTAGGGGTCAAATTGGAGCTACAGCTGCCAGCCTACACCATAGCCAGAGCATCACGGGATCCGAGCCGAGTCTGCGAGCTACACCATAGCTCGCGGCAACGCCAGATCCTTAACCCACTGAGCAAGGCCAGGGATTGAACCTTGTGTCCTCAAGGATACGAAACGGGTTCGTTGCTGCCGACACAATGGGAACTCCCAAGATTTTAAGTCTAAGTCATTCTCCTCTAGAGAAAGAGTATTATAAAATAAAAAGGTGTTAAAGAGTAAAAGAAAGCATCGGGGCAGCCTATTTGAAAGTGACCATAACAACTGCATAATTTAATTCAGTAAGATACATGAATTTATTTAAGCTACAGTTAAGTATAAAGCAGCAATGTTTGCTCTCTCATTTTCCACACATGCACGGAATTTTAAACACGTACAACACGACAGAAGGAGCGCTGATGTCTCAGCGCCCCGTGTCCTCACTCCTTCTGCGGAGCCAACTCTCGGGAAGGAGCTCAGCCATACAGGAGTGTGCTTGCCTCCCGCATCAAGAGCGCAAGGAGATACTGTGGAGGGAAATACGCCTACGAGACGCTGGAACTTACTATAAGCACACTTTACTGCCAACCGTATGCAACTAAATCAATAGGTCAGCACACAAGAGAGAGTCTAAAATTAGGTCCAGTTTATGTACAAAGTTAAAGGGGGCTTTCAAAGTCAATGAGAAAAGACGATTTATGTAATAATCAGAACATAAGTAGCCACCCACGTGGAAGAACATAGATTCCTAAATCTTACCTGACATACCAAAAGTAAATTCCACATGTATTAAAGATCTAAAGTGGGAGTTCCCATCGTGGCCTAGGTGTTAACGAACCCGACTAGTATCCATGAGGACACAGGTTCGATCCCTGGCCTCACCCAGTGGGTTAAGGATCCAGCATTGCTGTGGCTGTGGTGTGGGCCAGCAGCCACAGCTCTCAAAGGACCCCAGGTACGGCCCAAAAAAAGACCAAAGAGAGACCAAAAAAAAAAAAAAAAAATCTTAAGTGGAATATAAGCTCCAAAAGGCCCACAATCTACACACTCCCCATCAATACATTAACATGTTGTAAACTGAGCAAGAAAAATATAAGAGTAAAGCCTAACAATGTAGACTATTAATGAATACACATGAAAGATACATAGGGCTTTACTTTAGGGTGCTAATGTTCCACTTTTTAAGGTTTTAGAATTTATAAATTTATAAAAAGCTGTGGGAAAACAACTTGTTAAGAAAAAGATTACGCTCTTAAAATAATGTATTTTCCTTTCTCCTCACATCTTTTTATTGCCATTAGGTTGAATGATATAACCGTACATGAGGAAATCTATGATGTCCTTAATTCTTTCTGTCACTTTGCACAGGTATATTGCTCTGAAATCACTGACTTTCGGTGAAAGCAAAGAGAACGCCTGATCAAGAGCAAACACAGGAGTTCCCGTCATGGTTCAGTGGTTAACGAACCCAAGCAGTATCCATGAGGACATAGGATCGATCCCTGGCCCTGCTCGGTGGGTTGGGAATCCAGCGCTGCTGTGAGCTGTGGTGCAGATCTCAAACGCAGCTCAGATCTCTCGTGGCTGTGGCTGTGATGCAGGCCAATGACTACAGCTCCTATTAGACCCCTGGCGTGGGAGCCTCCACATGCTTCGCGTGTGGCCCTAAGAAACAAACAAACAAACAAACACAAAGAGAAGATGCAACAGCATCATCTTTCTTAAATCTGTCACTAAGTGAGTCAAGTTTCGTGCAATACATGTGTCCCTGGTCAGCAGCGTCCTGGCACTACCGCACAGTAACACTGCCCAAGCTGTCACCCCTGGATAACGCGGCGTAACTGCTGCGCAGCTCCTCCGAATGCCTCAGCAAAGAAGTGTACACAACATTTAAAGGAACAAAAAAAGTGAAATCTAAAAGTTTTGTAATTTAGATCCATAAGCTGGTTAAGTACAAAACAACAATTCTAAAAAAATCTTTTTTCAAATCAGCCTCACATCATATTAAATCATCCTCAAAAAAAAATCATCCATACTGTTCAATAAATGATATAAACAATACAAAGAACACTCTCAAAACAGCAAAGTGTGCACCCAATCTCAACTGAAATGAAAATATAAGGTGGAGGGAGCTCCCGTGGTGGCACAGCAGTAATGAACAAGACTAGCATCCATGAGGATGCAGGTTCGATCCCCGGCCCTGCTCAGTGGGTTAAGGATCTGGCGTTGCTGTGAGCTGCGGTGCAGGTGGCAGATGCGGCTCAGATCTGCCGTGACTGTGGCTGTGGCTGGTGGATACAGCTCTGATTCTACCTGTAGCCTGGGAACTTCCATATGCCATGAGCATGACCCTAAAAAGACCACATCACTCTGCCCACAAGGGTCCTGCTGAGGGCCTCACTCCCAGCCACATCGTGCTTATGGCTTATGGCGAAGGTGTCCTCGTTCTCCCCGCCGATCGAGTACAAAAGGCGCTCACCACAGGCCAAAACGACATCAACAAGGCTGCCTCATCATTGTCTATCATCAACGATTCAGAAGCTGGATATACTGAGCGAGGGGGCCCAACTTCAAGATACCTCAGCTACATCACAGCTTCAATACGGCCCGTACAGTCTGAACCAAGAGTAACAGTTACCAAATTAGTTGTAAAAATAAAAGTCAACTACATTTCATCAGGAGACCTAAAAGTGGGGAAAATATGGAAGAAAAACTTTGATGACTAAAATAAGCAGCTCCTGGAGTTCTCTGCTGGCCCAGCAGGTTACGGAGCCAGCACTGTCACTGCCACGGCACAGCTTTGATCCCTGGCCCGGGGAGTTCCACGTGCCACAGGCAAAACAGAAAGTAAAATAAATAGCTCTTAAATCCATAAATGTAAAATCACCATTATTAAAAACTACCACCCCAAATAAACAGGAAACCATGAGTAACTACACAATACCTGTAGCACACGGCAAAATGGGCATAGGCAGCTACGATCCAATTGTGATGTCCAGCTACGATGAGCACCTTTCGTGGATCCACCGGAAATCCTGTCGATACCAGATAAAGACGTACTTCATGCTCTCAAGAAGGGGCGGCAAACTGGCCAGCAGGCCAAGTCCAGCACTTGTCCTCTTGCGAGAAACAAAGCTTTGGGGCTGGCACACAGCCATGTGCACTTGTTTACACAGTCATGGCTCTCATGCTGCAATGAGAGCGGAGTGGTTCCGCCGAGACCCCGGCCTCACAAAGACCCACCTGCTCACTGTCTGCTACCTTAGGGAAAGAGTCTGCCAACCTCTGCTCTTAAGATTTAGAGCAAAGAGAAGACCACATAGTTTTTAAAATAAACACTGTATGTTAAAAATGAGACTTTTTAAGATATACGTGGTATAGATTAAAAAGAGATAAAGCAAAAATCCTATCTTTAAAAATACTCAATATCATCTAGAACTAAAAACACTCATTTTTATTTACAGCATCTTTGCTTACCCAGCCTAACGGCCTCTTCTGCACTTCCAGACACGACAGGCTGAGTACCACCTCCTCGAGCTTCACTTTCTGTAAAATTTAGTCCATTCCTTGAATCAGCAGAGGACCTGGCTGTGTTGTTTATTTTACGACTAGGAATACCTAGAGAAGGAGATATGTTTGTTTATAAATTCATCCACCAAAAATTAACAAGTTAACATTGTGGCTAAGAAACACGCAAACAAAAAAATGTGAATTTCATCATGGCTGACATCTCTATCTGCCAATACAGCAATTTACAGCAAATACTTGCCATAAAACACAGGATTAAACTGTTTAAAGATAAAACTTTTTCAATACCTTTCTAATAGTTATGTTACCAATAAGAAGTAAGGCTAAGCTTTGCCACATTGCACTGGCTCCGGGTTACCACATCAAGCCCTAACCCATTCGGTCTGTCCCTCTCTTTACATTTCTGGAACGGTTACTAAATGGTAGGTCCTCTGCACTACTTTAAGCTGCTCTAGGGCTGAATCGCCCTCTACTTTCAAACATCTCGTACTTGGCAGGGGAGCCCTCTACAAAATGAAATCTTGTTCCGAAGGCCGCTGTTCCAGGTAAAAACCAGCCTCTTCTCACTGAAGCAGGGCGGGGATGAGAGGCAGCCCACCCGCCTCTGCCCCGACACCGACAAAGCTCGGCCAAGCCCCTGGGTCCACAAAGGGGACGGGCCAGCAGTTCTCTAAACACAGGGCTCAGGAAACCTGGCCATGGCCAAGGCCAGCCTGACGGCTGCTTCTGGAAACTGGGTTGTACGAGACACTGTCGCACCCCTTCGCTGTTGGAGAGTTGATGGCAGAGCAGACCCCGTCTAGCTCACCAGCCTGTTTGGTCCTTTACAGAAAAAGGGCGGCTACCCTAACACACAGGATGACTTGACCTGCGTTAAAATGGATGGCCTCACCACCTCTAGTCGATTTCTAAGTGAGAAGCTCGATACGCAGGACACGGATTCCCGCGTGTGCGCACTTCCACCTGCGTAACGACGAGCACTGAGGAAAGGAAGCCGAGGTACCTGGCGGAGGCAGGTAGCCGTGGAAGAGGACGCTGCCACAGGACGAGCGCTCCAGCTCCTCGCACAGCAGAAGCCTCCTGACTGAAAACAGGGCGAAGCGAACTGGTCAAGGGGAAACAGAAACACGCTACCCCGCTTTTACTTTCGCTAGTTCGAGAGGACAAGGAAAGAGAAGGAACATGGTCACGTTACCTCCGTTGACACCATCTTTTTACTATGAAAACCCACAGAAAGCAAGCACTCCTGGTCCATCAAAAACTACAAGCTGATATAAAACACATTTCACGTGGGCAAGTCTAGTGCTCCACGGGTCACATCATAAATATGAAATATTAGAAGAACACATACCTAACGGAGTGATGCCGTAAAATTCCGCCTCGTGCCTCAGAACACTGATGCTCACTCCCCTGGAGAGAAACAAACAAGAGCCCTCAATCCTCTACCGGCGGCAACCTGGATCATCCTCCCAAGCAGAGCGAACAGTAGCGGGTTCGTTTTTGGGGGGGGGGGGCGGTGGGGGACACACGCGGAAGCTCCTCTGGTGCCAGGGACCGAAGCCCTGGCGCGCGGCGACCCGAGCCACGGCAGCACCGGACCCTCGCCCTGCTGAGCCGCCAGGCAAGTCCCAGTGCAAGGTTCTTAAAGTAAACGAGGTCGGAAGGTTTATGTTTTAATTGAAGGCTAAGTGATACAATGCTGTGCTAGTTTCAGGCATACAGCAAAGGGATTCAGCTATACATAAACTTACTTTTAAAAATGTTTAAAAACTGATGCCTCAATTGATTTACAATGTTTGTTATTGTCAAGTGCATAGCAAAGTGATTCAGTTATTCACAGACTTACATATTCTTCTCGGAGCCGTTTCCCTTCCAGGTTATCACAAGATACTGAGGATAGTTCCCTGTGCTACACAGGAGGTCCCTATTGCTTATCTACTACTTCATACTTAGTGCTGTGTACACGCTAAGCCCAACCTCCTAAATTATCCCTCCTCCCCTCCCCCTCTGGAGGCGATAAATTGTCTTCTCTGATTGTGGGTCTATTCTGTTTTGTATATAAGTTCATTTGCATCATTTTTTTAAGATTCCACATACGACATCACCTACTTGTCTCCGTGTCTGGCATATTTCACTTAGTGTGCGCATCTCCAAGCCCATCTATATTGCTGAAAATAGCATCATTTCCTTCCTTCTTTTTTACGACTGAGTAATATGCCATTGTGTTTGTGTGTCTGTGTGTGTGTATACACACATACACCACACTTTCTTTATCCATTCATTACTTGATGAACACTGAAGTAGTCAAAGGGCTTTAGAACTTACTTTGCCCCTAAGATCCTTAATAATTTGACAAAGTCTAAATTAAACTGCACTCCACCAAGAAAGAACTATTTCTTACTAAAAAAAACCCATTTGTATGTAAATGAATTGGATGACTAAATGAGAGGATAGGGCTTTATAGGGTTAGTATAAGTGATTCTTAATAAGTATCTAACAAGGCAAACAAGAGTGAAAACCATTCTTATGGTATTAATTGCTTTTAACTTTTTATCATAACTTGTATTTTAACCTCCCCACTTACCCTGTAAGCTCCCTGCAAGCATGATCTACTTCTGACTTGTGTTTATCTCACACAGTGACTACCACAGTGCCCATATACAATGGTTACGCAATACATACTTGGTGAATGGACAAATGATACTCTTCTCATCGGAAACCAAAAAATGAAAGATAGAACGTGGGGAGGGGGAGGAGGATCAGTCTTAAGATGGGCTATTGTTATCCAGATAAAGATGTTACAATTAAGTAATATGAAAATAAGAAGTAAAAAGAACGAAAGCTTAAGTTTAAAATGACTCATTTTAGGTTGTTTCAGTTAGAAACTGTGCTTACTTAAAAATATTGCCTGGGCAAAAAAGGGGGGGGGGGCAATCGCTACAGAGCTCATGAAAACCAAAAAGGATGATAAAAGAATACTATGAACAATTTCATACCCACGAATTTTTTATTTATTTTTGGCTCTTTATGGCCACATCTGTGGCATATGGAAGTTTCCAGGCTAGCAGTTGAATCAGAGCTGCAGCTGCCAGCCACAGCAACACAGGATCCAAGCCATGTCTGTGACCTACACCACCGCTCACGGCAACACCGGATCCTTAACCCACTGGGCAAGGGCAGAGACTGAACCCACATCCTCGGGATACTAGTTGCTAAGCCACGGCAGGAATTCCCCCGTGCCCACAAATTTGATAACCTAGATGAAATGGACCAATTCCTTAAAAGCCACAATCTCCCAAAACTCACACAAGAGAGAGACTATCTTTTTTTTTTTGTCTTTTGCCTTTTCTAGGGCTACACCCTCAGCATATGAAGGTTCCCAGGCTAGGGGTCGAATTGGAGCTGCAGCCGCCGGCCTACACCAGAGCCACAGCAACATGGGATCCAAGCCGCGTCTGCGACCTACACCACAGCTCACAGCAATGCCAGATCCTTAACCCACTGAGTGAGGCCAGGGATCGAACCCGCAACCTCATGGCTCCTAGTCGGATTCGTTAACCACTGAGCCACGACGGCAACTCCAAGAGAGAGACTATCTCAATCTATCTGTATGTATTCAAAAAACTCAATCAAGAATAACTTTTCGGAGTTCCCATTGTGGCACAGTGGAAACAAATCCGACTAGTAACCACAAGGTTGTAGGTTTGATCCATGGCCTTGCTCAGTGGGTTAAGGATCCGGCGTTGCAGTGAGCTGTGGTGTAGGTGGCAGAAGCAGCTCAGATCTGGCATTGCTGTGGCTGTGGCATAGGCCAGGAGCTGTAGCTCCAATTGGACCCCTAGCCTGGGAACCTCCATATGCTGCAGGTGTGGCCCTAAAAATCAAAGAAAATAAATAAATAAAATAACTTTTCATAACAGCAAGTACCAGGCCCAGGATTCAGGATTCAATGGTAAATGCTTCCAAACATGTAAGAAAGAAATCACACCAATCCTCTCAATCTCCTTCAGGGAAAAAAGAAGAGAGAGAATACTTCCTGACTCATTTTATAAGGCTCATTAACTTAATACCAAAACCAGAAAAAGATCACAAGAAAACTACAGACCACGCTCTCTCATGAACATAGACACAAAACAACAAAATATCAGCAAATTAAATACAAAGATGTATAAAAAGGAATATATACCACAACCAAGTGGGACATTTACCCCATGAGTGGAAGGCGATTTCAATAGTGTAAAGTCAAGTAACATAATCTATCACGTGAACGGACCAAAAGAAAACAAACTCATGTGATCACATCCAGTAGGAGCAAAAAAGCATCTGGAATTATCCAACATCCATTAACGACAAAAGCTCTCAGTAAACCAGGATTAGAGGGGAACTTTCTCATCTTAATAGACTTTAAAAAAAAAACTATAGTTAAGTTTCCTGGTGGCTCAGGAGGTTAAGGATCCAGTGGTGTAACTGCTGTGGCAAGATTCAATCCCTGGCCCAGGAACTTTCACATGCTGTGGGCACAGCTCCCCAAAAACTCAAAAAACAAAAGAAAACAACACTATAGGAGTTCCCGTCGTGGCTCAGCGGTTAGCAAACCCCATTAATATCCATGAGGGCACGGGTTTGATCCCTGGCCCCCGCTCTGTGGGTTAAGGATCCGGGATTGCTCTGAGCTGTGGTGTAGGTTGCAGACATGGCTCAAATCTAGCGTTGCTATGGTTCTTGTGTAGTAGGGTGGCAATTACAGTTCTAATTGGACCCGTAGCCTGGCAAACTCCATATGCCATGGGTGCAGCCCCAAAAGACAAAAAGACCAAAAAAAACACAAACAAACAAACAAAACACTACAGCTAACATCGCATTTTTAAAAATTTTTTTTCCTGTCTTTTTAGGGCCATACCTGCAGCATATAGAGGTTCCCTGGCTAGGGGTCGAATCAGAGCTGATGCTGCCAGCCTATGCCACTGCCACAGCAACTCAGGATCCGAACTGCGTCTGCAGCCTACACCACAGCGAACGGCAATGCCGGATCCTTAACCCACTGAGCAAGGCCAGGGATCGAACACACATGAATGCTATTTGGGTTCGTTAACTGCTGAGCCATGACAGGAACTCCGCGCTACATCACATTTAACGGTGAGAAATTCGAAGCTACCCCACTGACATCCAGTTGTAAGGAAAGAATGGTCCTTCTCACCACTCGTTTTCAACATCATACTACAACTCCTTACTAACATGACAAGGTAAGAAAAGCAAATAAAAGCCATATAGATTGAGAACAAAAATACCAAAGTGATGATCACAGAAGATACAATTATCTCCATAGAAAATCCAAAAGAATGGACCAAAAGAGCCTCCTGGAACTAATAAGTGGTTACAACAAGGTTGCAGAATACAAGGCTAATATCAACTGCTTTTCAATATACCAACAGCGGACAAAAGAAACTTTAATTTAAAAACGTAACACTATTTATAGTAACACCCCCCCCAAAAGAAATACTTAGGTATAAAAGCTAACAAGATATAAATAAGATCTATATGAAGAGAACTCCAAAACTCTGATGACTGAAACCAAAGAACTAAAAATAAAAGTTCAAAGAAGATAAAATAAAGAGATGTTCCTAATTCATGGAAAGAAAGACTCAGTATTATTAAGACATCCGTACTTCCCTACTTGATCTTATTCAAGGCAATCCCAATAGAGTCTACTGACTTATTTACCAATATCAACAAACTGATTTTAAAGTTTACATCGAAAAGCAAAGGATCCAGACAGCCAACATGACACTGAAAAAGAAGAACAAAGTTGGAAAACTGCCACTATCCAACTTCAAGATTTACCATAAAGCTAGAAAAATCCAGACAGCATGGTACTAGTGAAATAGAAAAATAGATCATCGAACAGAACGGAAAGCCCAACTGACATACAACAAAGGAGTAAAGGCAAAACAAAGGAGTTACTAACAGTGCTGAAACTGGACATCCTCATGAAAAAAATCAGTTCAGACACAGACCTTAAACCCTTCAAAAACATTACTCAAAATGGATCACATGGAGTTCCCATCATGGCTCAGGAGAAACGAATCCGACTAGGAACCATGAGGTTGCGGGTTCGATCCCCGGCCTCGATCAGTGGGTTAAGGATCCGGCGTTGCCGTGAGCTGTGGTGTAGGTTGCAGAAGACACAGCTCTGATCTGGCGTTGCTGTGGCTCTGGGCGTAGGGCGGCGACTACAGCCCCGAATGGACCCCTAGCCTGGGAACCTCCATATGCTGTGGGTGTGGCCCAAGAAAGACACACACACAAAAAAAAAAAAAAAGGATCACAGACCTAAATGTAAAATGCAAAACTAAAAACTCGTAGAAGATAACAGAGGAGAAAACCTAAATGACACTGGGGAGAGGGACAACAATCTATGGGCAGAATAAGGACGAGCTAGACTTCACTGAAATTAAAAGCTTCTGCTTTATGAAAGAAGGTCAAGAAAATGAGAAGACAAGCCACAGAATGTGAGAAAATATTTGCAGAAGACACATTTGATAAAGGACTGTATCCAAAATATTTACAAAGAACTCTTAAAACTCAACAATAAGGAAACAAATTCGATTAAAAAATGGGCCTAAGACCTTAACCAAAGAAGATATCCATGTGACAAATAACACATGAAACGGTACTCCACATTATGTATCGTTAAACAAATGCAAATTCAAACAAGGAGTCACCACTACACATCAGTTTTTATGGCCAAAATGCAGAATCCTAAGGCCAACTGCTGACCAGGATGTGGATCATCAGGAACTGGCACTGCTGGTGGGAAAGCAAATGACGCAGCCACTGTGACAGACAGTCTGCGGGGCTCCTCTCGAACGAAACACACTCTCAGCACACAATCCAGCAACTGCACTCCTTGGGATTTACCCCCAAGAGTAGAAAACTGATCTCCGCACAAAAGCCCACACATGGGCAATCAGAGCAGCGTTACTCACAATGGCCAAAACTTGGAAGCAACCAAAATATCCTTTTCAGCAGGTGAGTGGAAAAACAAACAGCAATATCCAGAGAGTGGAATGTCATCAGCACTAAAAAGAAATGACACGAGTAGACACGGAGGAAACTTAAGCGTCTACCGCTAAGTGAAAGGAGCCAGCCGCAGAAGACGACACCCCGTGTGACTCCAGCTATGGCATTCTGGAAAAGGGGAAATCACGGAAATAAAAAAAGACCAATGGTCTCGGGGGCGAGAGAACCACAGGCAGGGCAGAGGACTCTTAGGGCAGTGATGATGCTTTCACAATGTTATAAAGATGGAAACGTACCACTACACATTTGCGCTAACCCATAAAAATGTATCACTCCAAGTGAACCCAGCGAAACTACAGACTCTGGGTGATAGGCTGTCCATGTAGGTTCATCAGTTGTTTGCTCGGGGGGGGGGGGGGCCTCATCCTGGTAAATGACATTAATAATGCAGGAGGTGCTGATAACGGGGGTAGGGGCATAAGGGAGACCGCTGCCTTCTTCTCAAATTTCTTTTCTAAAACTACTCTTGAAAACCAGGAAGAAAAAAAACATTCCCTGGGCCTAATAAATACACGTAATTGTGATTTTAAACTGCATTTATTTGTGAAATCGGTTGTAATTAGTTTAACATAAGAACAGTTAAAACTTTCTTATTTCAAAACCATCTGTGTCAATAGCACAGTAGCACTGGCTAATTACGAGGTGGCTCAGGACACAATTACGAGTCCCAGGGAGGATAGACAAATATGGTAATGATGACATAGTGTGATGGGGGCAATTAAAAAAAAAAGGAGGAGTTCCCTTCATGGCGCAGGGGGAACGAATCTGACTAGGTACCATGAGGCTGTGGGTTCAAACCCTGGCATCAATCAGTGCGTTAAGGATCCAGCATTGCCATGCGCTGTGGTGTGGGTCGCAGATGCGCTCGGATCCCAAGTTGCTGTGGCTGTGGTGTAGGCTGGCGGCTACAGCTCCGATTCAACCCCTAGCCTGGGACTCTCCATATGCCGTGGGTGTGGCCCTAAAAACAAAAGACAAAAAAAGGAGAAAACAATTCTCTTAATTCCTCCTCACCTTCTCTAGGAAAGTACTACCTTTAAGAGCATCTAAGTTTGCTAGGCTTTCTTACGTGAAATAAAGAAGCGAGTTGTAAGAAAAGTAGTGAAGACAGATACATAAACTGCTTCTGCCTTTTAGGGGTGATTTAATCATGGATGAGTCACAAGGACTCTGACTAATAACTTTAGGTTCCTTTAATCAAATGCTAAAAATAATTCTAGTCCAGATGTAAGTAGTAATATACTTCCCACCTCCACCCCAGGCCAAAAAAATAGACAAATGAAAAGCCCCGAGAAACTCTTTATTACTTCAATAAACATCTATTGCGCAGGCAGCTACTACACATGATGTTTTGACAACACTGAGGATACACAGGGAACAAACCAGACCAAAAACCTCTGCCTTCAGGGAACTCATATTGTAGTGACTATAAGCCAAAAGTTACATTCTAAAGAAGCAGACTGAAGCTTACAGCAGCTTAAAGAAACAATCAGAATTTTAAAAGCTGTACCTAAGAAAGTAATAATACATCCATAGTAAAAAATCATTAGGAATATATGAAATAAAGGAAAAATAAAACACAAATTACAGTATAATTCCTCATAGGAATCTAGACTATGGCCAAGTTAAGAAACAGTTTAAACGTTATTCACTTGCCCAAACAAAAACATGTGCTATGTGCCAAGCAGCACGCCTGATCCTGCAGATTCACAGTGAACAGGGCTTGTCCCTTTAGAACGCAAAGTCTAATAGAAGACAGACTCCTGGAGTGGTGGCAGGACAGGAAACCACAAATACCTGTAGCAGGTACACATGACAGAGATGACCAAAGTGATCAGGTATAAGCTGCGAGCAGAAAGGGTTAAAAGTGTTGCAAGAAGAAACTGATCAGGGGCTAGAGAGCCTTAAGAAACATCAAATGCAAATCCTTAGCCATTAATCCAATAACATATTAAATAAAAGTTTTAAGCAGAGTTATAACCAGATTAGATTTATAGTTTCAGAAAATAACTTGGGCTACAGTGTGAAAAATGAACTGAAAGGATATAAGAATGAAGGCAGGGAAATGAGTTAGGAAGCTGTTAGAGGAATCCAGAGGAAGAGATTACGGTGGCCTATATTAAGCAAAAATAATCTTGAGGGGGTAAAAAGAAAAAAATACTTTCTTTCATAAAATACATCCCAAACCATACCTATCGAAAAAAATTTACTTTAAAAATATACACTTCTTACCTTAAGTCTAGCTCTTTCGTCCGAAGAAAATTTAAAATGGGTGCAAATGCTGCTGGATCTCTATCAATAAATATCTGTAAATAAAAAATTTTATCAATTTTATTTTCAAATTAATAATTCAACTTATAACTTTAATATCTGTAATACTAACTTAGGGAACAAATACTGAATTATTTATACTCTATTTCCTTGATTCCACTCTTTAATTGTAATGTTTCTAAAACTGAAATGCAGTCATAACAATGCATTTATGTAGGGCCAGTGGTGTCTTTTCCTCCCCCTGAAAAGCTATTATTAGATTCATAATGTTTTAACATACAGGAAAAATGGTATCAAGTAAGTCAGTTTTCTCATTTCATTTCATTTTCTAATTCACTTCATTTAGTGAAAGGGATACCGAAGGGAAGATTTCTATCTGAAATATTCTAGAATTCAATAAATCCTCTGAGAACATTATGGATGAATATTACTTCATTATTATCGTCCAATCACTAATTATTGGTGATAGTGATTTTGACCTACATAATCTGTGATTCATAAGCGAAGCACTAAAACAACAATATTCTTTATAATACACGCAGGGACACTCAAGGGAAGTAAACCTGCACACTGCTATCCAAACTGGCAAACAGTGTTAGTCTCACAACACGTGTATACACAGCATCTCCATCTCCTCACGGGGTAGGGGTGGGGCGGAGGGTGGCGACCACAGCAAGATTTTTAAAATACATACAACACCAAAGAATACATACAGGGGAAAATAAAATGCTTAAAAACCATGAAATACATAATTAGTGACTTTTAACAGGAATGTATGCCAACACTATTTTGAACCAATTACAAAAGCTCTACCCATAACATTGAACACCTTTTAAAGCTTGTAAGTCAATCACACAGCAGAACAGGAGCAAATAATAAAGCTCTTTAGCTATGAGCAATTATTATATACAATGAATGAGGTTCTTCTGGCTTCATAAATTCCTGCTTTTGTTTTTTTATTAGAATCAATCGGAAGTTGAGAAACACCCCAGATTTGTGGAGATGGTATTACTGCTGTCCTTTTTATAATCTCACAGGGACATGGTTGGTTGTGTTGCTTTATTTCATCTGCAAATCTGACACCTTTCATCTGCAAAAATAAGCACCTCTGGTCAGCGTTTGTTGCCTCCAAACTGAAAGCCTTATTTGCTTTTGTGAGCCCAACACTTTTACTTTACATGCTGTTGTGTGCATTATAGATGCTTTTTAAATGTACAAACCAATTTTCTTGTGCAGAAATTTCAATAGTTCTTTACCCCTCACTCCACCACTGCTGCACAGTCCAGAAGGTTCGTCTCCAAAATAAGAAATCGTAGGACTTTACTAATTTGTAACAGCTTACCATTCTAATTCAATACCAAAATAGTTTAGTATTTATATTCATCTATTTACAGCTAAAGTTTCAATTACGGATTAAAAGAAGTATTATTTCCTCTTTTGACAATTTAAGTTCCTACCTTAAAATCTAATCATGAACACTTAAAACTGCTACATGCAGTACTGTCAATAATTTCAGGAACTTTATTCCTACGAAATTAAAAGTTTTAAGTACATATACTAGCTCACTTCATTTACTAGTTATTTAAAGAGTAGTTTTTCTACCTTCTTAGGGTCACTGAATACTAAAGATCAAACATTATAAGCATTATTTGATCTAATTTAGAAATATACACCAACATTATTATACTCACAGCACCAGTTTCATCTCGAAGTGTTGAAATTCTTCCACTCAGCAAACTAGAAGTCATTAAGATAAAAGTTAGTTCTTAAAATCTGCATATGAATAAAATGCCTTAATTCTTTCAAATGCCAAAGATCAATACAAAGGAAACATCCTATTTCCAAAGTAAAATAACAATTAAAAAAATTCTACTTTAAGAGTTAAGATTTTTATTCAATAAATTAAAAAATTCAACTGGCAAGGAAAATTTTTAGTAAATAATTAATGGCTTAAAAAAAAAAACTAAAGAATTATATGAAATACCTGGAAAAAAAAGAATCTGGAATCCACATAAGCGTTTGTCTTGAGGTACTAAATCTGCAATTTAGAAGTATTTGGTATAAAGTGAGGACATGATTTGAAATTTTACTGTTAGTTAACTTGCTTTAATACACGAATTTACAAGTTGTTGCATAGCTATAGCTCTGTCAATTATACTCACATTCAAAATTTTTAAATTTTGTTACTTTCAATTCAGAGTTAAGATGATTCCAAGAGCTCTCAACAAAATCAAATAATTTATTCACTTACACATAAAGCTTCCTAAAACATCATTTTCTAGCATGCCAAAATGCTGAATGACCCACAACTAGCCCACCACGCCAACTCTCAACTTTCCAACATGTAAAACTTAGCCCCAGATCATGTTTCATCTCTCCAACCTTCTCTTTAATGGCTTTTCCAAATACTCTATCCTATGTTATCTTTTTGAGCTCACATTAATCCCATTGTACATTATGCATTTAATTCTTTATATGTAGTCTTGGGCTATTTGCAACTGCTGCATTCATTCATTCAAAAATTACCCAGTGAACTGTTTTGAGAATAAGCATCATTTGATCAAGTCTGCTTAGTATCACCAACTTTTTTTTTTTTTGGTCTTTTTTTAAGGGCCGCTCTCAAAGCACATGGAGGTTCCCAGGCTAGGGGTCTAATTGGAGCAGTTGCTGTCGGCCTACGCCACAGCTCACAGCAACACCGGATCCTTAACTCAGTGAGCGAGGCCAGGGATCGAACCCACAACCTCATGGCTCCCAGTCAGATTCGTTTCCACTGCACCACGACGCGAACTCCCCAGTACTCCCAACTTTGAGGGGACAATTTATCAAAGTCTAGCGTAACTGACCACGACAAAACAATCAACAACTGACATGAACTGGCATGAGAAAGAGCACCATGTAGGGCTCATCCAGGCCAGTACTTGATGTCTAAGGCTCAGACTTCAAGTCCCCGAGAAAGGAGCTGAAACTCCAAAGCCTCTGGCCATGTCTCACTGTAATGCCCCTTCTCCCACCTGGACCAGCCTTGCTGCTCACTCCCTGCTGGAGGAGGAATGCCACCCATTCCTTACCTGGCCACCGCATAACCTGTTCCCCATGCAAATACGGTCTCCTCCCCAAGACCAATCAGAGGACCAAACTAGGTCTCCAGGCAGGTCTGCGCTGTGGGGTATAGAGAGGGAGTGGGGCCCCTCTTTTTAACCTGCGCACAGGTGAGTCCTCTCTCTCCCTCTTGGAAAACGTACTCCGGCTTTAATGAGTTTGTAACACGTCTGCCTTTCCAATGCTTTGCTACAGCTGGACAGGGACAGAGGAAACTATCAATCACACTGCACTGTGGATCCCACCACCACCACGTGTCCTCACACAGAGGACAGCCCACCACACGTTCCCTCCACAGTCAGCTTCTAGCATTACATGACTTTTTTTTTTTTTGTCGTCTTTTTAGGGCTGCTCCCAGGGCATACAGAGGCTCCCAGGCTGGGAGTCGAATCAGAGCTACAGCTGTCAGCCACAGCCACGGCCACGCCAGATCTGAGTGGCACCTGCAACCTATACCATAGCTCACGGCGGCAACACCAGATCCTTAACCCACTGAGCGAGGCCAGGGATTGAACCCAAGTCCTCAGGGATACTAGTCAGATTTGCTTCCCCTGAGTCATGACAGGAACTCGACATGACTGTTTTAAAGACTCTCCAGTGCCCATTAATCAGGCCAAGAAAAGAGCCAAACACTTTACTCAAGAAAATATGGCAAATTTTCCCAAGTGTATTTCCAAACAGAATCTTAACAATGAGAAGTAGAATACAGCCAGTTAGAGGAAACGGACTTGGCTGAATAAGTAGAAGCAAACCCAGTAAATGGTAAATTGAAAGACCCAAGGACCCACTGCAAAAATCAGTCACTGTGTTTTGGAGGCAATCAAATAAATTCCAAATAAGGACTGCTTCTGACTTCTGACCTTTCATGTTCACTGCTTACTCAGCAAGTTATCTGCCAAACAACTCAAATTTTGTGTTACTTAGAAAATTACGCGTCTGCTTAAAGTCTCATTAGCAATTTCAATTAAACCAGCAGTTCACACTGAGCTAAGTAATCTGGAATTTCTGGACAAAGAGATTTGGACCCTCATGCCCATTAGATTTTTTGAGTTTTTTTTTTTTCCCCAAAGGGAAGATAAGAGGGGGAAAAAAAATCCCACAGAATTCTCAAACTGGTTCCAAATATGACTTCATGAAAACTACAACACTTAAAATTGCATATGACTAGAGTTCCCTGGTGGCCGAGGTTAAGGATCTGGCACTGTCACAGCTGCATCTCAGGTTCAATCCTAGCCCAGAAACTTCCCATGTCACAGGACTGACTCCAAAAAAAATTTTTTTTTAAAGTAAAATCAAATCACATATGACAAGCGGGATTCTCTGAAGTATATATGAAGAACCTTTTCTATGTTTTATTTCATACCCAGTATGTCAAGAGGAGGATCACGTGCAACCACCTGGTCTCGGTAAAAACATCCTCATTTATACCCCACGACACCTGCCTCCTACTAAATTTACGTGGAAGCCATCTAGTTAAAAGTATTCATTCTGCAAAGCTGACACTACTGATAGGTAATGCCGCTAACCCTTGCCTTTTCCCTTTACTGCTTCAAATGGGTTTATCAATCCTGGAAGACTGGTGCTATTACTGTCATTACACATTTTAGGAAACTAAGCACTAAAAAATAACTTGCCCAAGGTGGCTGTGCTCATCTCCCACCAGCTGGTGCCAGACTTTTCTCATGAGGCCTCAAATCATACTCATTCATAACAGAATTAAGCACAAATTGAGCCATACTGGTTTTCTTTCAATAGGGCTTTTTTGGTAAATACTAACAACAATCTTCAATAAAACCTCATCTTCTCTGCTTTCTGAATCATCCATGGAGTGTTAAATAAATTATAAAAATTGGTCATTTCCGTAATCCTTTTGAAGATACCCATTTTCCTATCCTCTCCTGGGGGAGAAAAAAAGAAATACTACCTCCATCATGTGCTTCTCCGGTCCCAAGAAAACTCTCCTTTTGCGTGGCCCTCCATCATACACAGCTGACGTCAATTCTATGCCACAGGTGCTTCTCCCAGTGGCAATTCCTCAATTTCAACGACAATCACAGCAGAATTTTTTTCTTTTACAACAGTTTAAGTGACTGCATTAACCTGTGTTTTATACAAGATATAGACGGCTTCTAGATCCCTTCTAACTCTAAAATGCAGCGAGAGCCTGTGATCCAAAGTAATTCAAACATTATAGAACATGTGGAGTTGGATGTTCAATTTTCTATAGGCCATGTCACTACTTATTTTATAAATGTACCTTAGCAAGTCTAAAGTTTGTGTTTTTTTAACTTTCTCAATCCTATATAACAACTCTCATCTCTCCTCTAAATTGTTCCATCTAATAATACATTTATCTTAGGTTGCATTATTTTTAGTGTCACTTATAAAAAAATTGAGAAAGTCAAATTTCATAAATAACGAAACAAAATAAAACATTCCAGCTCCAAGGCAACTGTCTAAAACAATTTAAAATTTTAAACTGGGGGAGCTCCCATCCTAGCACAGCGGCAACAAAACTGACTAGGAACCATGAGGTTACAGGTTCAATCCCTGGCCTCTCTCAGTGGGTTAAGGAGCCGGCATTGCCGTGAGCTGTGGTGTAGGTTGCAGAAGGGGCTCGGATCTGGCGTTGCTATGGCTCTGGCTTAGGCCAGCAGCAACAGCTCCTATTAGACCCCTAGCCTGGGAACCTCCATAGGCGTGAGTGTGGCCCTTTAAAAAAAAGAGAGAGAGAGAGAGAAACTGGGAGTTCCACTTGTGGCTCAGCCGGTTAAGGACCCAACATTGTCTCTGATGATGCAGGTGTGACCCCTGGCCTCCATCAGTGGGTTAAGAATCCAGCGTTGCCACAAGCCGCTGCGCAGGGTGCAGATACAGCTCCAATCTGGTGTTGCCCTGGCTGAACGGATAGGCCTCAGCTGCAGCTCAGACTGACTCCTGGCCTGGGAACTTCCATATGGTGCAGGTGTGGCCGTGGGGGACGGGAGATTTTAACTGAATTATACACTCATTAACAAGAATTCATTCATTCTTCAACCATTTACTTTCAACACAGCAAAGAACGAGACTGTTCAATTTTCGAATTAAATTACAATGTGCTTTATAACATCTGAAGAGAAACATAATAAGAATAATCAATACCACTTAGAAACTAAGGCAGGGATTTTAAATGACTATAATGCTAGTCTGCGCAAGGCCTGCTCTTGCAGGGTATTTCATTTCTGCCTCCATACAGTACCAACTTGCAACATTTTCACACGATTTTGGGAATCTACCCTTTTCCTACATCAGGAGATCTCAATCTTCTCCATGAAACGGGAGGAGAAGCAGCAGTAATGCTGTAAATTCTTTAGTAAAGGTTTGCTTTGGGCGTTGAGGGGAAAAAAAAAGAGTGAGCAGAGCAAGAATGAAGAACGGCTGTTTGCTGTGCCCAACTGTCCCGCACGCTTAAAAAAACACTAAACGTTTAGAACTAAAACACTACGCATTTTCATCACTATGATTCACAGTGCTGCTCTTTCGCATTTCTAAAAACAGTAAAAAGTCGCAGAGGTTGGAAACCTTTCATCTTCTCAAGCAGAGCAAAATACACTGCATCCCAGGGCGCTTTACAATTTGTCTCCTATCTACCCTAACAACACCCCTTCCAGAAACAGAGCTGGCAAACTCCCACTTCCGAGACGAGTGACTCACACACCATAGCAAATCCACAAAAAAAAAATATGGTGCTTTTTTTCCCCCAACCAGCTTTGAAAAGACAGCGGAAGGCCAGGGAGAGATCTGAGAAGAGCTATTGGTCTCTTTGATGAGGACGGCGCACGCGGCGCCACTATGCAAAGCTTGCCAGGACCAACACTTCCACCTGCAGTGTCTGGACGCGCTGCCCTCAAAGTTGAGCAGATCCATCAGAACCATGCACCAGGGCATTCTGGAAATAAATAACGCACTGCACATCTACTGCGCTCCCGCCACCGAAATTCTTGGAGAAACCAAACAGCCCTTAACGAGGCGTGGCGAGAACACGGTCCCGACTCTCTCGCGCCAGAGCAAATGGAGAAAGGGAGGCAGGTCCATCCGCGACAGCCAAACCCCAAGGCCGGGCATGGGCAAAATAAATTCCTCAGGTACAGCCCAGGGTCAGGTACGGAAGGCTACAGGATGTCCCTTGGGCCAGGTCCCCAGAACGGGGGAGGGAAGGCGCTCGGCCCTCTAGGAAGGCGGCAGCGCGGCCTGGGGCCCGGCTCTGGGGGAGCCCGGCCCGCTCCGCTCCCACGCCCGCCCGCGCCTCCGCGCCCCGAGCCCTGCCCCCCGGCTCACCTGGTCCCCCCCACGTTCAGCTGCACGATCTCGCCGCTGCCGGCCGCCGCCGCGGCGAAGCTGCCGCAGTGCCCTCCCGCCATCTCCGGCGGCTCCGGCGGCGCCCGCCGCCCTCCTTCCCCGGCCGGGGCGGCCGAGCCCGCGGTGGGAGCCCGAGGCGGCGGCGGCTGCAGGGCCAGCGGGGCGGCGGCGGCGGCCGGAGGGCGGGCGGCGCGCGGAACCTCCCCCACGCTCCCGGCGGCCGGGCGGCGCTGCGCGGCGTCCGCCTCTGCGCCCTCGGCTCCGGCGGCGCGGGACGGCGGCCGGACCTCCACGTCTCGGGGCCTCCAGGCCGCCGCGCCGGGGCCTGCGCTCTGCGCTCGGCTGCCCCTGTCGCCGCCACCGCCACGGCGGCCGCCGCAGCCGCAGGCTCCGCGGGAGGAGGGGTCGCCGCGCGGGACAAACTAGCGCCGCGCTCGGCCCTTCGCCGCCGCGGGGGCGGAGCCGGGGGAGGGGGGAGGAGGAAGGAGGGCGGGGCGGAGCTTCCCAGGCCGGAGGCGGGCGGGGGCGCGCGCAGGGCGGGGCTCCCTCCAGGTCCGCCGCCGGGCGGGGGCTCCCTGCCTTCCTCCTCCGCCTGCAGCCCCAGCCCCTCGCCTTGGTACTTTCCGGAGTTTCCAGCACCCGAAGCCAGATTTCCCAGAAGGAGGGCGAGTCTGTACCAACTGTCCCAAGCATCTTTGTTGAGTCCCTTCTCCACGTGGATTTGGGAGACGAAAGCACAATTTCTTCGAGGTAGTGGAAGTTGTGCCTGACGGCTTGCATCACCGTTTATGGTGGAAATGCGTTGGAAATTGGGGGATTTTTAAACCTTGTACGCTGACCTCTGCAAACTCCTTCACCTTTTCCTTGTCAGTCTCATCCCTCCTCTCCCAGCAGTTCGATTTTGTTAAGCAGGGGAGGAACTAAAAAGACGAGAACAAGCGAAACAAAAACCCTGGGCTGTGTAGGGCCGCACTGATTCTGGACCATAGTAAGTGCTCAGCTAATGTAACACACACAAATACAATGTTTAAGATGGATTTATTATTGCTTTGCACAGTATATATTGGAATTTGAAATCGTAAGTGGCTACTGAAATTTTTTTTTTGTCTTTTGTCTTTTTTGTTGTTGTTGTTGTTGTTGTTGTTGCTATTTCTTGGGCCGCTCTCGCGGCATATGGAGGTTCCCAGGCCAGGGGTTGAGTCGGAGCTGTAGCCACCGGCCTACGCCAGAGCCACAGCAACGTTGGATCCGAGCCGAGTCTGCAACCTACACCACAGCTCACGGCAACGCCGGATCATTAACCCACTGAGCAAGGGCAGGGACCGAACCCGCCACCTCATGGTTCCTAGTCGGATTCGTTAACCACTGCGCCACGACGGGAACTCCTGAAATATATTTTAAGTGGTAATACTACAATACCTTGTGAAATAAAATTCATATTTTATGACGACAAGAAAAATTTAAACAAATCTTTCTTTACCCTTTTGGGCCTCCTCCCTACCGTTTAGTGTGTGTTGTGCATTTGCATTCACCTGACCCCCTCAGAAGGTAACATTCCTTCTTAAGCTCATCAAAGGTCACAACTCTGGACTTCCCATCATGACTCAGTGATAACGAACCCGACTAGTATCCATGAGGATGCAGGTTCGATCCCTGGCTTTGCTCTGTGGGTTAAGGATCCGGTGTTGCCATGAGCTGTGGTGTCGTTTGCATTGAGTCTGCATCGCTGTGGCTGTGGTGTAGGCCTGCCCCTACAGCAGCTACTGGGCGCCTAGCCTGGGAACTTCCATATGCTGCAGGTGTGGTCCTAAAAATAAAAAAATATAAATAAAAATAAAAAAGTCACAACTCCTCAGGAGGTAACCTTACTTAATTTTGGAGCTGCATAGACCCATGACCCACTCACTTTGTACATGAAGATCTGGTTAGATCTGGTTGTGTAAACTCCCAACAATGCGTTACTTAATGTGCAGCCCTCTGTCTCAAAAGCTTGTACAGTTGTGCTATTCCTGGGTGGCTGGGGGGTGAGAGCGCTGAACCCCGACCCCTAGACCTCAAGGGCAAGCAGCCTTAATGGAGGTCCCCAGTCCTTCTGCCTTTGGAGAAAAAATACGGCAACGTGACAGAGTAGTGAGGTAAAAAAGTGTTTATTAAGAGAGAAAAGAGAGAAGCTACATGTGGGGAAAGCAATGGTGAGCTGGGTTTGGGGAGGAGGGGAGGAGGCACACAGGGCGACAGAGAGCCACGTGGTAGAGGTGGTTTAAATCTCTGGTATGGGGGCAGTCCTTCCGGCTTCCTCTAGCAATCACCTGGCTCTGTCTGGCCTTGTGGCCTGACGCTGGGCCCTCCCTGTGGGCAGGTGCATCTTTTAGCCAAGATGGATTCTAGTGCAAGGATTTCTGGGAAGATGGCAGGAAGTACTATGGGCTGGTGCCGCCTCCCTTCTCTGACCCCTGAGAAACCTTTCTGTACATGTGTAGCTCAGGGGGTCACTGTGATCTCAAGACTGAGAAATATGTGGTCTCATTATCCTTTATCAAGCAGCTCTCAGCTCCTCCTTGCTCCTGCCATAATCTTTATCTTGAAGTACCTATCTGCAGGAGACAGATTCCGGGCTTAGCCTAGGACCCATCTATCACCTGCCTCGGTGCTTTGATTTCTAAAGGGCAGAACAGTTCTTGAAGCTTTCTGAGAGGCCGTTCCTAAGTTATAATTTTCAATTTGGCACTAATAAAATTTTCCATTTCTTTTTCCTTTCTTTTTTCTTCCTTCTTTCTTTCCTTCTTTCATCTTTGGAGATTTCATAAATTCTTTTCATTTAAATTTTTCCCCTTTTCAGGGCTGCACCTGCAGCATATGAAAGTTCCCAGGCTAGGGGTCGAATCAGAGCTGCAGCTGCAGTCCTACATCACAGCCACAGCAACGCCACATCCTTAACCCACTGAGTGAGGCCAGGGATCGAACCCACGTCCTCATGGATACTAGTCGGGTTTGTTAACCGCTGAGCCATGATGGAAACTCCAACAACGTGGAGTTCTAATGAATCCTTGTAAATAAAAAATTAATAATAATTATTTGTGACAAGGCTTCTTATCCTTCCCGAAATAAATGAAACCATATTCATCTCAGTGGACAGTGATCATTAACTATTAGCAAGGTGTCTTTTCATGAGAGAGTGGAGGTCTCACCATTTTATAAACAAAATGGTCATAGGCTTCTCGATGTGTCCAGATTAATGTGAGATCTGAAGGGACTTCTTACTCATAAAACTCAAGGTTAAGATATGATTTACTTCTTTTTTTTTTTTGTCTTTTTTGCCATTTCTTGGGCCACTCTCAGGCATATGGAGGTTCCCAGGCTAGGGGTCTAATTGGAGCTGTAGCCACCGGCCTACACCACAGCCACAGCAGTGCGGGATCCCGAGCCACATCTGTGACCTACACCACAGCTCACGGCAACGCCGGATCCTCAACCCACTGAGCAAGGCCAGGAATCGAAGCCGCAACCTCATGGTTCCTAGTTGGATTCGTTACCCACTGTGCCACGATGGGAGCTCCAAGATGTGATTTACTTCTTAAGAATAAATTAGAACTTACTAACAAAAATGAACAGTTGAATGAGAAAAAGTATTTGTGATATCTAGCAGACGAATGATTAAAAATCCACTGCACATGATTGTATGTATATTGTTTTACAAGACAACTGAGGAGACAAAAAGTGAAAATATGGGAAGTATATCATTCTAAGGGATGGAAGGATAAGGAATAAAAACACTCAAAGACTTTCCAAACAACAGAAAATGATGCAATTTTTTACTGATGAGGTTGGCAAAAAATTAAGAGATTGGGTAAAAAAAATCCAGTGTGGACATGGTCACACGCATGCAGAGCTGATTGAAGTTTAACGGGTACAGAGGTTTTGCAAGACATGTGGAGCGTATCAGCGTTTGAAATGTATCTACCTCGACCCAACTCTTCTCTTCTAGAAAGAGATCCTGCAGACATACTGCACAGGGCACGAGATGCATGTTAAGACGTGCACGTTCAGGATTATAAAGGGACCACAGAGCACTCTCATCTTCTTTCTGTCATTTGAGGATACAAGGAGAAGATGGCCCCCTGCCACCCAGAAGAGAGGCCCCCTCAGAACCTCTCTATCCTGGCACCTTGATCTTGGTCCTCCAGCCTCCAGACCCGTGAGAAATAAATTTCCTGTTGTTTATCAACCATCCAGTCTATGGTAGTTTGCTACAGCAGGCCAAACTAACTAAAACGCCATGCTAAGACTCATCAAAAGAAAGCTGGAATAGGTATATTTTTTTGTCTTTTTTTTGTCTTTTTTTTTAGGGCTGTCCCCGTGGTATATGGAGGTTCCCAGGCCAGGGGTCAAATTGGAGCTGTAGCTGCCAGCCTATAGTATAGCCACAGGAATGCCAGATCTGAGCCGCATCTTCAACCTACACTACAGCTCACGGCAACACCAGCTCCTTAACCCACTGAGCAAGGCCAGGGACTGAACCTGCGGTCTCATGGATGCTAGTCAGATTCATTTCCACTGAGCCACAACAGCAACTCCCTGGAAGAGGTATATTAATATCCGACAAAGTTGATTTCAAAGCACAAAATATTCCTGGGTATAAAGAAGATCGTTTAACAATAATCATTAGAGAATATAACAGTTGAAAACATTTATCAAATGTAGTATCTATGGGTTCCCTGGTGGCTCAGTGGGTTAAGGAGCTGGTGTTGTCACTGCTGCAGCTTGGGTCGCTGCTATGGTGCAGGTTTGATATGTGGCCACAGAACTTCCACGTGCCTTGGGCATGGCCAAATAATTTTTAAAAATAAAAAAAATGAATGCAATATCTACTTAAAAACACAGAAAGAGGAGTTCCTATTGTAGCCCAGAGAGCTAAGGACCAAACGTAGTTCTCCGTGAAAGTATGGGTTCGAGCCCTGGACTCACTCAGTGGGTTAAGCTGTGGTATAGATTGCCTATGAGACTAGTATCCAGTGTTTCCATGGCTGTGATGTATGCCCACAGCTGGAGCTGCAGTTTGACCCCTAGCACAGGAGTTTCCACATGCCACAGGGGCAGCCGTAAAAAGAAAAAAAAAAAAATGTGGGAAGGAAAAACTCATCGAAGTACAGAGAGAAATAGACAATTCCACATTTACAAATATTTCAATACCCTTCTTCCAAAAATTGATTTAAGAAGTAGCTGGCAAGTCAGTAAAGATACAAATTTGAACACCATCAACCAATAAAACCTGTTAATATTTTTAGACCATGCCACCCAACAACAGTATCCATATCCTTTTCAGGTGTTTAGAGAGCATTTACCAAGACAGAACTTATTCTGGGCCATAACCCAAGTCCCGATAAATTTTAAAAGATTCAATTTCTACAAATTTGTAGAATTTGTCTCTGGGCACAAAGAAACTATATAAGAAATAAATAGCAGAAATATTTCTGGACTATTCTCAAATACTTGGAAACTGCACAACACAGGTCTAAATAATGTTTGGATCACAGGGAAGTTAGAAACTGTTTGAAGTGAAAGTGTTTTGAAACTGAATATAAACAATGATGGGATGCTGCTAAAGCAATATTTGGAAGAACTACGTAGCATTCAACTTGTATGTTAGAAAAGAATAAAGGTCTAATATCAATGACCTCAAGGTCAAACTTAAGAAACTGGGAAAAGAAGAGTAAAGTAAATTCAAAGTCAGCAGAAGAAAAAAATCAAAGTGAAAAGAGAAAACAGAATAACATCCTAACCAAAACCCAGGTCTTTGAGACGATCAATTAAATTTGGTGAACCTCTAGCCATGCTAATCAGGAAAAAAGAGACAAGATGTAAGTGACCAACCTCAGGAGTGAGAGAGGGGACATCGCTATTGATTCCAGAGATATTAAAGGAAAAGAAAAAGATGTTACCAACAACTTTATGCCCATAAAATTGACGACTTAGATGAAACGGCCAAGTTCCTTGAAAGATACAGACTACCACGTTTCAAGAAGAAATAGGTAACACGTGCTAGGGTTGCACGCACAGCATATGGAAGTTCCCAGGCAAGGAGTTGAATGGGGGCTACAGCTGCCGGCCTACACCACAGCCACAGCCACACAAGATCCAAGCCACATCTTCGACCCACACCACAGCTCAGGGCAACGTCAGATACTTAACCTTTTGAGCGAGGCCAGGGATCAAACCCATGTCCTCATGGATACTAGTTGGGTTTGGTTCCACTGAGCCGCAACAGGAAGTCCAGTAATGTGAATGTTTTTCTTCCAGTTTTTTTTGTTGTTGTTGTTTGTTTGTTTGTCTTTTTGCTATTTCTTGGGCCGCTCCCGCGGCATATGGAGGTTCCCAGGCTAGGGGTCGAATCGGAGCTGTAGCCACCGGCCTACGCCAGAGCCACAGCAACCACTGCGCCACAATGGGAACTCCTTCTTCCAGTTTTATTTCGATTTAAGTGACACACAGTACCATGTAACTTTAAGGTGTATGGTATAATCTGAAATGATTACTACAGTAAGTACAGTGAACATCCATCATCTCAGAGAAGAAAAAGAAAAAAGTATTTTTTCTTGTGATGAGAACTTTTAGGATTTACTCTCAACAATTTTCATGGGAGTTCCCGTCGTGGCACAGTGGTTAACGAATCCGACTAGGAACCATGAGGTTGCGGGTTCGATCCCTGCCCTTGCTCAGTGGGTTAACGATCCGGCGTTGCCGTGAGCTGTGGTGTAGTTGCAGACGCGGCTCGGATCCGGCGTTGCTGTGGCTCTGGCGTAGTCAGGCAGCTACAGCTCCGATTCGACCCCTAGCCTGGGAACCTCCATATGCCTCGGGAGCGGCCCTAGAAAGACAAAAAAAAAAATCATATGTCATATACAGCAGCGTTAATTACATTAATCACAGTGTGTGTTACATCCCTAATACCCTTATTTATCTTATAAATAGAAGTTTGTGCCTTTTGATCACCTTTATCCAATTCTCCCTCCCCCCCACCCAGCCCCTACCTCTGGTAACCACTCATCTGATTTCTTTTTCTATATGTTTGTTTGTGTGTTTTTGAGGTATAATTAACCTACAACACTGTCTTAATTCCTCACGCATGACACACGGATTCAATATTTCTATACATTACAGAATGATTACTGCTGAATAGCCCTATTTCTGAAAAGAATTTGAATTTGTAGTTTCCAGTCTTCCCACAAAGAAAATCCCAGGCACAGATAGCTTCACTGGTGAATTCTACTAATGTTTAAGAGATAAATAATATTAATTCTATATAACTTCTCTGCAAAACATAAGAAATAGGAGTTCCCATCAGGGCTCAGTGGTTAACGAATCCAACTAGGAACCATGAGGTTGCGGGTTCAGTCCCTGGCCTCGCTCAGTGGGTTAAGGATCCACTGTTGTCGTGAGCTGTGGTGTAGGTCGTAGACTCGGCTTCGATCCTGTGTTGCTGTGGTTCTGGCATAGGCTGGCATCTACAGCTCTGATTAGATGGCTAGCCTGGGAACCTCCATATGCCTATGGATCAGCCCTAGAAAAGGCAAAAAGACAAAAAATAATAAAAATAAAAAAGGACATTACAACTAAACAACAGACCAATATTCTTTATGTAAAAAGATGCAAAAATTTTTTAATGAAATATTAGCACATTGAATCCAATGAAATGCAAAAATGATAAAATGTCTATGATAAAGTGAGATTTATCCTGGGAATGCAAGGTTAGATTAATGTTTGAAAATCAATGGAATTGACCCTGCTAAGAAATGAAGAATTTTCTTATATATATATATATATTTATATTACTCAATGAATTCATTACATTTATAGTTGTGCAATGATCATCACAATCCAATTTTATAGGATTTCCACCCCACACACACCCCCAGCGCATCCCCCCACCCCCAAGAAATTACGAATCAAAGCCATTGTTAGTGACACAGAAAAAAGCATTTGGAGAAAATCCAAAATCCATTCCTGATTTAAACAAAACAAAACAAAACAAACTCTTAGCAATCTATGAGCAGGAGGAAATATCCTCGACTTGATAAAGGACATCTCTACAATCCAGCTACTGTCATAATACTAGTTAAAGACTGAATGCTTTCCTCCTAAGACCAGGAACAAGACAAGTCTTATCCTTCCGCACCCATTGTACTCAGAGGTTTTAGTCAGTGCAGCAATGCATAAAATACTCCAGGTTAGAGAGGAAAACAAAACAGAACTCTCCTTACTTCAAAACAACGCAATCATCTATTGAGAAAATCCAAAGGAAACTATTTTTTAAAAAACTACTAGAAATATTCTGTGATAACCTATGTGGGAAAAGAATCTGCAAGAGAATGGCTGTGTGACATGTAAAACTGCATGACTTTGGTGCAGCAGAAATTAGCACAACATTGTAAAGTAACTCTACTTCCATAAAACTTTAAAAAAAATGATAAAAAGCGGAGTTCCCGTCCCATGGTGCAGCGGAAACGAATCTGACTAGGAACCATGAGGTTACGGGTTTGATCCCTGGCCTCAGCTCAGTGGGTTAAGGATACGGCTTTGCCATGAGCTGTGGTGTAGGTTGCAGAGGCGTCTCGGATCTGGCGTTGCTGTGGCTGTGGCGTAGGCCAGCCACAAAAAAAAAGACAAAAAAAAAGATAAAAAGCTACTGTATAACCAGGATACAATACCAATATACAAAGTTAAGTGAATTATTTTTTTTTTTAAGGCCGCACCCGCTGCATATGGAGGCCAGGGGTCTAATCAGAGCTGTAGCCGCCAGTCTACGCCACAGCCCCAGCCAAGCCACGTGTGTGACCTACACCACAGCTCACAGCAACACAGGATCCTTAACCCACTGAGTGAGGCTAGGGATCAAACCTGCAACCTCATGGTTCCTAGTCAGATTCGTTTCTGCTGCGCCACAGGAACTCCTAAGTGAATTATTTATACAGTAATAGCAGGAAAAAATTTTAAAGCACTACTGTATTCAATAGCATAAAACAATACTTAGAAACATTTGGAAAAAGATGTGAAAGACTTGTACCCAGGCCATCGTAAAATGCTGCTGAAAGAAATCGATAAGGACCAACCAATGCACAGATATACTCATCTCTCTCAATGCTTCAATTCACCAGAAATTCAACTATAGATTCAATGCAATCTCCATCACAATTCCAACACGCTTTTCCAGGAAAAACTGACGAGTTAAATCTACAGCTCATATTGATATACAAAAATCCTAGAAAAGCCAAAATTACTTTTAAAAAGCAGAACAGGGAGTTCCTGTCGTGGCACGGTGGAAAGGAATCCGACTAGGAACCACGAGGTTGCAGGTTTGATCCCTGGCCTCGCTCAGTGGGTTAAAGATCCTGTGTTGCCCTGAGCTGTGGTGTAGGTCGTTCATGCGGCTTGGATCCCGAGTTGCTGTGGCTGTGGCGAAGGCTGGCGGCTACAGCTCCGATTAGACTCCTAGCCTGGGAACCTCCATGTGCCATGGGTGCCTCCCCAAAAAGACAAAAAAATAAAAATAAAAATGAAAAGTAGAACAAAGTTAGAGGACTACTACTACCTGATTTTAAGATTGATTTAAAACCCATACGAATAAAGATCTTGTGGTATTAGTGTAAAGATAAACATTAGATCGATGGAATAGAATAGAGTCCAAAAATAGATCCCCAGATTTCAATAATGGTGCAAGGGTAATTCAGGTAAAAAGAGATCATTTTTTTCAAAAAATTAAACCAAAGCCATTTGCTATTTTAAAAAAGAACTTTGATTCAGAATTTACAGTGCAGTATGTACAAAAACAACAAAAAAAACCCCAAACAAAACCTGAAAATTGACTAGACATGAATGTAACCAAAGATATAAAACTTTTAGAAGACAACAGAGGAGAAAAATTTGTGACCTCCATGTAGGCAAAGATCCCTAAATGCAACACCAAAGCACTAAAAAACAAGTTGATAAAATTCAATAACATTAAAATCTTCTGAAATTTTAAGACAATGAAAAGCCAAACCATAGATTGGGAGAACACATTACAAATGATACAGCTGATAAAGGACTCGTATTCAGAATATATAAAAGAACCCCCTAAAGTCAAAAAAAAAAAAAAAGAAAACACTCAATAAAATATGGGCAAAGGATTTGAAAAAACACTTTAGTGAAGAAGATATAAAGAAGACAAAGTAAACAAATGAGAAGATGCTTAACAACATTAATCAGTAAAAAATAAACGCAAACTAAAACCTCAAGTAGTGTTCACTACACCCCTAACTGACTGGCTAACATTTTAAAAAACTGACCATGCGTGCTGTCCACAATGAGAAACAACTAGAACCCTCACGCAGTATAAAATGGTACCACCTTGTGAAAAATGGACAATTTCTTAAAGTACATACCTATTGTATAATTCATTCATTTCACATCCCCAAATAATGAAAGCACGTTATACTAATCTTCCAGGGCCGCTATTACAAACTACTACAAGGGTGGTGGCTTAAAACACCAGAAATTTATTTTCCCAGTTTGGAGGCTGCAAGTCCCAGATCAAGGTGTAAACAAGATCGCTTCTGAAGGCTGGAAGAAAGAACCTCTTCCAGGGCCCTCTCCTGGCCCCTGGTGGCTGCGATCATTCTTGGCATTCCTTGGCTTGGAGATGAGACGTACAATTCCAGTCTCGGACTCTGCTTGCTTGTGGCTTTCCATTCTGTATCATTGCGTGTCACTTCTCCCTTTCCCTTCTAAGGACGCCAGTCTTTGAATTTATGGCCCATAAATTCTAAAGATAGCATGATCTCATCTCAAAATCCTTAATTACATCTCCAAAATATTCTGTGCACAGGAGTTCTCTTGTGGGGCACTAGGTTAAGGATCTGGCGTTGTCACTACAGCGGCTTGGGTGGCTTCCTGGTTTCCATCCCTGGCCCAGGAATTTTCACATGCCTTGGGCACAGCCAAAAAGAGAGAAAAAAAAAAAAGCTATATAAGTTCCCATTGTTGGGAACCCAACCTAAGTGTCCATGAGGAGGTGGGTGTGATCACTGGCCGTGCTCAATGGGTTAAGTGTCTGCCGTTGCCGTAGCTGTGGCTTGGTTCTGGTGTTGCCATGGCTGTGGCGTAAGCTGGCAGCTGCAGCTCCAATTTGGCCCCTAGTCCGGGAACGTCCATAGGCCACAGGTGCAGCCATACAAAGAAAAAAAAAATCTATACCCAAATAAGGTCACATCCACAGGCTTTAGGGATTGGGACATGGCGATCACCTTTCAACCCACTATTCATGTGTTCCTGCAAAAGCTTTCACGCAAACATTCATAGCAGCTTCTTTGTGTTAATCAAAACCCAGAAACAATACAACTGTTCATCACCAAGTAGATGGGTACACAAATTCCATTCCTTATAAGGAAAATTTCTCAGCAATAAAAATGAATGAACTACTTCTGCACACAAGAAGCTGGATGAGTGTCAAACTGAGAAGTATCCAAAGACCAATAAGAGTCTGTTCTGTGTAAATCCATTTGTGTAAAATTTTGGAAAACATACACCAGTCTTTAGTCTTAGAGAACAGATAGACCAGGGCTTTTCTGAGGATGAGACATGGAAAGGCATGAGAAGCGGATTGATTACAAAAGGGCGCAGAGAACCTTTTTGGACAATGAACTGGTTCCTTATCTTGATTGGGGTGATGGTTTTCTGAGGTACACACATGCCAGAATTTACCAAATTGTTCACTTTAAACCAGGAAAGCTGATGGAGTTCCCATCGTGGCTCAGTATAAATGAATCGGACTGGCATCCATGAGGACACAGGTTCCATCCCTGGCCTGGCTCAGTGGGTTAAGGATCTGGCATTGCTATGAACTATGGTGAGGCTGGCGACTACAGCTCCAATTCAACCCCTAGCCTGGGAACCTCCATATGCCATGGGTGCGGCCCTAAAAAGACAAATAAATAAATAAGCACATTTTATTTATTTCCTTGCTTGTTTGTTTGTCTTTTTAGGGCTGAATCTGAAGTATATGGAAGTTCTAAGACTAGGGGTCAAATCAGAGCTGCCGCTGCCGACCTACACCACAGCCACAGCAACATCTGATCTGAGCCACATCTGTGACCTACACCGCAGCTTGTGGCATCTCCAGATCCTTAACACACTGAGCAGGGCCAGGGATTGAACCTGCATCCTCATGGATCCTAGCTGGGCTCTTAACTCACTGAGCCGCAACAGGAACTCCAGCTTATTGCATTTTCATTCGGCCTCGTAAACTGTTAAAAAGGAATGCTTCCTCTTTATCCTGCAATGCTCCTGTGAAAGGCACTAGTATTAGTGGCACTAGGACAAGTATTTGAGGCACTGCAGACCATTTCAGAGGGTATGAATTCTGCCTCACCTTCTTGGAAGAAATATTCAAAAATATCATTGTTTCAGCGATACAACATTTTTTGATGAGTTTGCTAAAGTCTGAGAATCTGCACATGGTGGACATTTTAATGAAAAGAATACAGAGTATTCAGTAAGACTTTTAACTAGAATTGGTTCCTGTGATGAGGATTACTTCTTAAGAAAAGTACCACCACATTATATGTAATTCAGTAGAAAAGATGTGGACCGAGAAAGCTACACAATTTCACATGCAACTTTGAGAACGCATCTTCTAACTCTGTGGTTTAAGTAAGAGTGCATTATTATTCACTGCAGTTTGAAAGTATCATCCCCTTTTTTAAAATCAGAAAGATTCTTTCTTCAGGTCTCAGAATGAGTTCATGCAATGAACAGAAAAGGTAAGATTTCTCTTAGCACTATGAACCAAAGTATTAGATTACTTGAATAAGTATATCAATGCTAAGTAAATTTTAAATATGAAAAGTGCCCATAGAATCTGAAAGGTTGGTCTTGGAAAAATTCCCTCCTATTTCATAACCATTATTTTCAGAACATTAGGTATAGAGAAGAGTATTACTTCCAACCTTTCTCCATTCAGCTCATCCTGATTATTCTTTTCTAGTTGACCAAATTTCTCAGGCTTAATATCACTTTGTAACAATTTATTATACTACGAGAGCTAAAGCTCCTTTTTTGAGGTTCCTAAAAGCCACTCAAGAGCCACTTTGATTTTGAGATTCTCACACTAAGTCAGCCAGAAAAAGACAAATACCATGTGATATCACTTAAGCAGAATCTAAAATATAGCACAAGTGAACCTATCTGCAAAACAGACTCACAGGCGTAGAGAACAGACGTGTGGTTGCCCAGGGGGAGGAGGCAGGGAATGAGATGGACTGGGAGTCTGGGGTTAGTAGATGGAAACCATTGCATTTGGAGTGGATGAGCAATGGGATCCTGCCGTGTAGCCAGGGAGCTGTTTCCACTTGTGATGGAACAGGATGGAGGATAATGTGAGAAAAAGAAGAATAGGATAACTGGGTCACTTTGCTCTGCAGCAGAAATTGACAGAACATTGTAAATCAATTATAATAATTTTTAAAGCCTCTTTGCAGAGAACATATAAAGAAACTTTTCTCAGATTTTTCTATGAGTGTTAGGAAGTGGTAGATTTTAATCCAAATAATACTTTCTTTTCGTAGGGGTCATTGTTTTGTTTTCTTTTTTTTCCTTCTTAGGGCTGCATCTGCGGTGTATGGAAGTTCCCAGCCTAGGAGTCAAATAAGAACTGCAGAACTGCTGGCCTTCACCACAGCCACAGCAACACCAGATCTGAGCTGCATCCAAGACCTACAATGCAGCTTGTGGCAATGTCAAATCCTTAACCCACAGAGCAAGGCCAAGGATTGAACTTGCATCCTCGGGGACACTATGTCAGGTTCTTAACCCACTGAGCCGTAATGGGAGCTCCAGGGATCATTGCTGAGATAAATCTGATATTCATTTACAAAAGTCCATCAGTGAAATCAGAATTCTTCAATCGCCCCATAGCTGTGGGAGAGATTCAAACATTATAATTAAATGACACCATGAGTTGCCATTCTTTCTCAACAGAAATGGTCTTTTTCACACCCCATGCACGCATCCCCACTGACCAGGTGGCATTTGGAGGCGGCCATTATTCAGTGAATTCGGCATCAGCTAGTTCGTGGACAGAACTACACCCCAGATGTTGGAGTAGAGGGTTTACACACAAGTCCCGGGTGTCATTATGTAAATTACCCATCTACTTCCACGGGGATGTCATTAGTTACCTGTCCAATCCCAATAGCTTGCACCTCGGGCACAATGCATGCTCTTTTTACCTCTGGCAGTTGATTCGTGAGAGAACTTGACTGAAGTCCTCACCGTCCAGGATTTGTCCTCCCAGATTTAGTGTCCATCATACTTTACACAGAAACTCATTTACTTGCCTTTGTTTCTACCTAACCTGGCTATTGACCTTTAAGCACAGAAGATGCACCACTGATGAGAAAGCCCAGTAGACTTTCCTGCGGGGAGGGGTGGGGGTGAAAAGCTCATTAGTAGCGTGATTGGAGGGGCTGGTGTTCCATTAGAGTCCTTATTTGGGTAACTCTTCAATTAGAGATGTGTGGTCTTCTCAGGCTGACTTCCAGAGGCCGACAACATCTGGGCAGAAGGTGGCCTTGTGTGGTGGTCACAGTCTGCTTTCCATCACACCCAGACAGCTGTTTTAGCAACGCATCATTTTGATATACGGTCACCTATCGGGCAAAACTCTGTGGTTCAGCATCGTCCCCCTTAGCCAATCCATTGGTCGTAATTCTCTCGTGCCATCTGAAAAGTAACCAGGTGGCTGAGTTCCTGCTGTGGCACAATGGGTTAAAGCATCTGGCATTGCCATAGCTGCGGTGTAAGTCACCACTTCAGCTGGGATCTAATCCCTGGTCTGGGAACTCCATATACGGTGGGGCGGCCAAAAATGAAAACAACAAGAACAACAAAACCCAGGTGGTACCATGGTCTCCACACTTTGAGTAAAAGCTGTGATCATTTGTAAATTGAGCAGCAGACTTTGCTGCTTGAGGGGGAAGGAGGCTACCATTTAGGGGGGATTGCTGTCAGGTGGGCTAATCAGTTATCAGGGATTAATTAAGCCCTATAATTAAAAGGCTTGGACAGTCGCATGAGTGAAGCAGACACTGGTCAAGATGCAGAGAGAGCAGGATCGCTCCTTTTTTTTTTTTTTTTATTTGTCTTTTTGCCTTTTCTAGGGCCGCTTCCCAGGCTAGGGGTCGAATCGGAGCTACAGCTGCCAGCCACAGCCATGGCTGCAGGAACGCGGGATCCGAGCCGTGTCTTCGACCTGCACCACAGCTCACGGCAATGCCGGATCCTTCACCCACTGAGCAAGGCCAGGGATCGAACCCGCAACCTCATGGTTCCTAGTTGGATTCGTTAACCGCTGCACCAAGACGGGAACTCCAGAGAGCAGGATCTCTTGAATGGCCCGATCGTACCAGGTTCCCCACAACCTCTGCCCAACTCAGCTACAAATCTGAGTTTCCCTGAACCCGCCCCTCGGGTTTCATTAATTCGCTAGTTCACTCACAGAACCCAGGGAGCCACTTATTTGCATTTCCCAGTTTATTAAAGGATTTGGTAAAAGACACAAGCAGCCAGATGAAGACATGCGCACGGCCAGGTTTGAGAAGTTCCAAGCGGAGGAGCTTCTGTCCTGGTGAAGTTGGGGGGCTCGCCCTCTGGATACGGGCATGTGTGCACTGACCCAGAAGCCCTTGGCATCCCATGCTGTTGAGACTTTTATGGAGGGTTCATCACGGAGGCGGGATGAATCAACCCCGTTTTCAATCCCTCTCCCTCTGCAAGAGAAGAGCGGGCTGGAAATTTCAAGCTCCTAAAGCACGGCTTGGTCTTTCTGGTGACTGCTCCTCAGTTAGGAGCCAGTCAAGGGCCCAGGAGCATCATCTCATTAGCACAAAAGACAGGCCTATCAGCCAGGAAATTACAAGGGTTTCCAGAGTTCTCTACAGGAACTGGGAACACAGACCAATATACATTTGTTTCTTCTATTGTCGCACACATGGTGATTGCCTTGGGCAGGGTGGCTCTCAGGGTAAGAACTAAGGGAATAGGATGCTATGGTAAAAAGAATCAACAGAGAAATATCTAGGATGCCTATTTCCAAGGGTCTTTATGCCATGCTGGAGTTTTGGCCTAGAGTGCTGTTTAATAGGAGGAAAAGGACTTTGTTCCCAATTAAGAGCTGCCAAGAGCTTCGTGCTACCACCTTTCGGACTAAACTTTTTGAATTTTCTTTGCCCTGAGAAAATTTTGTCTTAGTTGAGAGATGAAAAACCCAAAGTGGGTCTTAAAAGCAGCTTAAATTCAAACAGCTTTTATTAAATAATACTTTGTTGAATTAAGATTAAGCAAATCAGTAGCTCCCGTCATGGTGCAGCAGAAGTGAATCTGACTAGTAACCAACTATGAGGTTGCAGGTTCGATCCTTGGCCTCACTCAGTGGGTTGAGGATCCGGTGTTGCCATGAGCTGTGGTGTAGGTCGCAGACGTGGCTCAGATCTGGCGTTGCTGTGGCTGTGGCATAGGCCAGCAGCTGTAGCTCCGATTAGACCCCTAGCCTGGGAACTTTCTAATGCCTTGGGTGCGGCCCTAAAAAGACAAAAAACAAAACAAAACAAAAAAGGATTAAGCAAATCAGAAATATGTCTTAAATTTTCCTTGAAACATACATGAGTACCACAAAAGCACAGGTATAAATTTAGAAATTGTTTGACTTTTGAGAATAAACACAGTAAGCAGTGAATCACACTAAGCAACTTATCTTCATAAATACATCACATGTAAATTCACACACACTTTTATATGCACACACGTACACGTATCTATACACAGAGAGCATCTCTTTGTTCTATAACGCAATAATGTTGTATCATTATCACTTTCAACCGAAATATATTTGTAAGAAAATCCTCCTGATACCAGGATCATGTCATCCTATGGAATAAACACCTTGAAAAATGAATAAATGGAATTTTTTGAGAAGATTCAATATTAAAAAATAGAACACTGGATTTTATAAATGTAAGGTATTGTCCAAAATATAATATACAGACTTCAGAAACTGTGCCTTTGTGTCAGTTTCTGTCTTGACATTATGTACCATTTATTAGATCGCATTAGCTGTGTCACTGAGTGAATATAGCAAGGATAATTTCTCCTCTTCTGCTCTCACATATGTTCAGACAATACCCTTCTTGAAAGAAATATATGGCTTTGCCAATATGATCTCATTAAAATTAAAACAATCACTACAGAAAGTAATTTACATTGTCCTACCAAGGAAAAAGGACTCAAGGTCACCAAACAAGGTTCCCGGGAGCCATCAGGGGATGGGTGGTTCTGATTCTATAACTTTGTGCACATTTCTTGAACTTTCTTTCTTTCTTTTTTTTTTTTTGTCTTTTTCTAGGGCTGCACCCGCAGCACATGGAGGTTCCCAGGTTAGGGGTCTAATCGGAGCTGCAGCTGCTGGCCTACACCACAGCCACAGCAACAGCAACTCAGGATCCGAGCTGTGTCTGCGACCTATACCACAGCTCACAGCAATGCTAGATCCTTAACCCACTGAGCAAGGTCAGGGTTCGAACCCACAACCTCATGGTTCCTAGTCCGATTCGTTAACTACTGAGCCACGCCAGGAACTCCTCTTGAACTTTCTGAGTCTGTTTTTCGGTAAATAAAAAGTATGTCACCCTACATGCAACTGTGGTTGAAGGATGACATCTACTCATTCAAAACTCTAGGAGTTCCCATGGGGCTCGGGAGGTTAAGTGTCTGGCATTGCCACTGCAGTGACTTGGATTCCATATGATCCCTGGCCCAGGAACGTCCACATGCTGTGGGTGAGGCCAGGAAAAAACAAAAAACAAAAAAACCCCCCAAAAACAAAAAAAACACAACTATGTATAGATTATCTACTCTGTGTAGAGCACTGAGAAGCTGATCAAAAACAAGGCTCTCAGTAGATTTTTGGGCCACTTGGGAGGAGAGACAAGTAAACAGACAGCCCCATGAGTGTAGGACGCCTTGAGAACCCATGAGGATAAACACAAGGACGTCTTCCATCCTTCAGAAGCTGGTATGAAAATTCCAGCCGGTATGTAGTTGACCGCATGCCCTTGGAAGCAATCCTCTGGTTCCCCACTTGATGGGGAAGGCGATGCTCAGAAGACGCTTCCAATCAGCAGTGGGTGGTTGCCAGACAGACTTCTAATCCCGTGGGTTCCGTAACCTGCACGGCCTCTTGCTTGGTTGGGCGCTGGGACTAATGCATCAGGCAGTTTGGAGCAGAGGGGAATTGCTCTGAGGGATACAGGAAAGGTGTTGGTGGAGATGGGAGCTGAGAGAGGAGGGAGAGACCAGCCCTGTGGGTGATCGGAGGAAGGAGGAGCTAGGAGGGAAGAGAGGCGGCCATGTGCGTCGAGGGAGGTGCCGGGCGTGATGCTGAGGACTCTAGGCCCGCATCTTAGGTCCCCAGCAGCGCAAGGAGGCAGGTCACATTTCATTCATCTTGGAGTTGGTAACATGAACAGTCAGCAGGCGGAGGTTGTCTTGGATTGGTTTATGCCGCCGATGCCATCTCTTCCGTCTCCCCTACGAAATCCCCAGTTCATCAGATATTATACACTGATATTTTATAGAATTAGGTTTGGGGAGGCAGCTTGAAAAGGAGTGTGACAACACTGCTGAAATCTAGTTTATTCATCGACGGGGCATCTAACGCAACGTGAGAGGCTCACATAAGGCTTCCTGGCAGAGGTGTGATTCCAACAGACTTGAGGGGAGGCTAGGATTCGGCCAAAAGATAATGGGTGCCATACAGGATAGATCAGGCGGAAAGAATGTAACCGAGCAGGGCCCCGTGGGCTCCTGGACGTAAAAGCCCTTCTGTGTCCCCCATCTCTTGCTTTTAGGAAATGGGCCTCATTCAGCTTCCATGACCTTCCCTGGGTTCCCAGGGCAGGTTCAGACAGTTGCTGATCAGGGAAGGGAGGGGATGCAGAGACCGGGGAGGAGGAGTCAGAACACAACAGTACAGCCTTGGGGCAGGATCCTGGTTCCCTCCTAAGGGAGACGCCTAATGACGCAGGCATCTTAAACACCTGTGAGAAAAGTTCTATTCCTTCTGCGTCTTTTAGAAATGAATACCTTCATACGGAACCGCTTAGAGTCCTGCCTTGTGCTTTTCCCTGGCTTAATTGCACCCTAAACACCTGTAAGCTAAAGCTCAGGAGCCCTGAGCCCTGTTGCCTGTGGATTAAAGATTATTAGCACATGAGTTTTCAGGGCGTTTCCTAGTTTGATCTCTGATCAATACACCCTTTTTGCAAACCCGGTTATTCTAGGCAATAGCTCAGACGACCACCACCGATAATGCCGAGATCTCCTAATGCCAGTTCTGACCCCTGGGGTTCCCCCAAAGAGAGAAGAACGCATATTTGCCGCAATCCTGATTCCTGTCTGAAAGCCTGTTTTTCTCCTTTTTACCGTAACCCCCCCCTGCATTTCTTCCATTGGGAGGGCACAATCTTTAAGGCATTTCAGTCTGCTGTGGCCTCCTTTGCCTGGCAAAGCAATAAATCTATCCTTTTCTCCTTCACCCAAAACTCTGTCTCTGTGTTTCTATTCTGCCCCAGTGAACAGAGGCTGAATTTTGGCAACAAGAGGCACATATGCTGAGGCAGAGAGTCAAGAACACCTACAGCACAGTTGAGCAACTGTTATGTTTAACTTTGGGGAGTTCCTGTCGTGGCGCAGTGGTTAACGAATCTGACTAGGAACCATGAGGTTGTGGGTTTGATCCCTGCCCTTGCTCAGTGGGTGAAGGATCCGGTGTTACTGTGGCTGTGGTGTAGGCCGGCAGCAACAGCTCTGATTCGACCCCTAGCTTGGGAACCTCCATAGGCCACAGGTGCAGCCCCAGAAAAGACCAAAAAAAGTTACCTTTGACCACAGGCGAGTCATGCATAATAAAGAACCCCGCAGAGGACGTCATGGTGGCTCCTCCCTTTCTCTTCTCTACTTAACCATGCCTCCCACTAGGCTGATGTTGCCCAGGAATGTTCTGAATATACATACAAGATGTGGAATTATCAAAGCAGCCCTTTCTGCAAAAGAATTGATGGGGAAAAAAAATCAAGTATCATCGCCTACTTTAAATCATTTGCTAAGGAGAACCATCCATTTTATCAAATATATTTTTTCCACGATGGCCTCCCAGCTCTCACAGTTATCTTCTGCCACCCCAGATTGCCCCTCCTTGGCATCCACAGGAGGAGGATAAGGGTCTCCTAAAGGCCTTCCTACTGTTTTTCTTTCCCTGCCACTCAACCCCTCACTCTCTTATCCAAATACGCCCAGAAGGCCCTTGGACCGTGATCTTTAGGACCATCTTTAATAAATTAGGTTCAAGCTCCCTAACCTGCAAGTTTGCTTCTAATATTCTTTGGGAGTTTGGCATTCCTTCAGGCCTAAATGCTATGAATTTTCAACACACAAGCATCCCCCGAAATGCATTCTCTGAAAATACCCTCTATTCGTATATATCAATATCTTATCCATGATGCTTATTCCATTTGAACCTCACACGGTAACCAAGCAGGACCTGAGGGGGCCTTTCTGGGCAGACGTTTCCCCTCTGCTGGAGCCCTGCTCTGAAACACCCAGATAAGAGCATCTGACGCACCTTTTCCGAGTTGTTTTACAGATGCTAAAACCCCCACCCAGTGGAAGGTGTTACCTACTTGAAGAGCATGAGCAAGCAGCTCCCCGACCACCTGGTGCCTAAGGATGGATACTGTTAACCCCTTACACGGCCCTGTGAGGTCAGCTTCAACCCATCAGAGAGCTGTGCATAGGGTGGTCACGAACTCTGGAACCGCCCCCCCCCCAATTGCCTTTTAAAATACTTTACAAATCTGGGTTTGGGGAGTTTAGCCTTTTTTTTTGAGGTCACAAGCCACCTCTCCTTGCATGGCTTGCGATAAATATTTCTCTCTTGCAAACTCTGACGTTTTGGTGTTTTTTGGCCTCACTGTGTGTCTGGTACAGGAACTTGTGCTAATAATACCATCCTGTGTCTGCGCACAAAGTCCTCACCCTTCCTCTGAATTCCAGCTCTTTCTTTTACAGAGACTTTTTGATTCCCTCCTCCCCATTGCCCATGGACCCCAGATGAGATTAACTCCCCAACTGAGTATCCATTGATCTTTAGGCTTCTTTCGCACATAATTTTGTAATATGTGCTTTCGTCATAGTGCATGACCCTTCCTGCTGGCCTCCACCTTCTTAAGAGGAAAACATCTCTGGAACCAATACTTGAGTGTGGCCTGTCAAGGCCAATGTGCAGTCCTATGAAAACAGCCTTCTGGAAAAATGGGAGCCTAAGTACCCATCTTCTTGTCTGTTATTCTTCCTCATTCAAAAAATATTTATAGGAGTTCCCGTCGTGGCTCAGTGGTTAACGAATCTGACGAGGAACCATGAGATTCCAGGTTCGATCCCTGGCCCCGCTCAGTGGGTTGAGGATCCAGCGTTGCCGTGAGCTGTGGTGTAGGTGGAAGATGCGGCTCGGACCCCGCATTGCTGTGGTTCTGGCATAGGCTGGCAGCTGTACCTCCGATTGGACCCCTAGCCTGAGAACCTCCATATGCCGTGGGAGCAGCCCTAAAAAAGGCAAAAAAAGAAAAAAGTATTTATAGAGCATTTTCTCTGTCCCCAGCATGTAGCATTTGGGGCCAAAAAAGGATAATGACATGTTTCCCACCCCTGCTCATTTACAATTTTGCTAAAGAGGTGGGTGTAAGAACTAGCTGCCAAATAATTGCATAAAACTATTAACTTGCCATTGTTGTTGTCTTTTGGTCTTTTTCTAGGGCCGCAGCTGTGGCATATGGAGGTTCCCAGGCTAGGGGTCTAATCGGAGCTGTAGCCACCAGCCTACACCACAGCTACAGCATGAGGGATCCAAGCTACGTCTGCAACCTACACACAGTTCACAGCAATGCCAGATCCCTAACCCACTGAGCAAGGCCAGGGATCGAACCCACGTCCTCATGCATGCTAGCCGGGTTTGTTAACCAGTGAGTCAAGACAGGAACTCCAACTTTCAGTTGTGTAAGTGCTAACAAAGAGAAATGAGATTTCTGACTACTACCAATATTACTCTGAATTTTCAAGTTATTAGCACAAGTCTGAGTGCCCTGCGCACAGGGAGGCCAAAGAAACTGACATGGCAGCGTTTGGACCAGAGGAAGGTTTAGCGCAGGGCCATGCATAGCGATGGGTGGCTCATATCCCCAAAATACCTGGAACGCCCAGAACCAAAATTGCAAAACATTGTTGAAGGCAAGGTGAGGGAGGGTTGCGGTTGGTTATTGCAAACTTCTTGGTGCAGAATCCTTTGTTCTTGCAGCTGTCCTCAGAGGTCAGGTCACAACGTTCCTGAAAACCTCCAACAAGGCACAGGTTATGCTTCAGAGAGGACCTACAGTAGAGGATGTGGGGGAAGGGCCTGCCCGGGGAAGGTCCCAGAGGGTCTGGCTCAGTTACAAATTGATCAATTTTTCCTCTGTTGTTTCCATCAAAATCCCTGCCATATTGCTTCCTGCGCTGCATTCCATTTAAAACAAAGAGGCAGATCCTTTAACTTTTTGAAACAGCTCTCTACCAACTTGCTTTAATGGAAGCCCGAGACCAAAAAATTAAAAATAAATAAATAAATAAATAAAGGCGTTCCCATCGTGGCGCGGTGGATACAAATTCAACTAGGAACCCTGAGGTGGTGGGTTCAATCCCTGGCCTCGCTCAGTGGGTTAAGGATCCAGCATCGACTTGCGCTGCCGTGTAGGTTGCCGATGCGGATCTGGTGTTGGTGTTGCTGTGGCTGTGGCGTAGGCTGGTGGCTACAGCTCTGATTACACCCCTAGCTTGGGAACCTCCATATGCCGCGGGTGCAGCCCTAAAAAGACACAAATAAATACATAAAAATAATTGAAGCCTGGTTCTGCCCTCACCTCCCCCACCCCCCCCTTTCCCCAAGACTTCCAGTTCTCATGAATGGAGGCTCCTCTCTTGGGTTAGGAGGCGTTTTTCTTTGCTACCCTCACTCCCCAGCCTGGCCCAAGCATGTTTTCTTCCAAAATGTTTCCAATCTCAACCTGAAAAATCTACTTTAGAATTTACATTCTGGGTTTGGAAAGAGCACAGGATCATCAGGGACCTGGGAGAAAGCCCACTTAACTGGACCATGGAGTGGGGAAAGTGTCTATATGCTGAGGCTGCAGAGAAAAGCAAAACTCACTATGCAGACCCTGTGGGCTGTGCTGGAAAGTTAACCTGGAACATAGGAAAACCAGGTGTGCAGAGTGCAGCTGAGTCGGAGGAAGCTGAGCTGTCGGGCATCCGAGGATTACAAAAATGTGCCAGGATGAAGGTAGCAATGAAGGCTTTAATCACTTCTTGTGAGAGTGATCTCAGAGAGACAGCAGTGAGTGATGGCTTGGAGTCAGATCTTAATTTTCTGCTCAGGAATTGAACCTGGACCGCCTGGTTAAAAACCAGGAATCTGGAGTTCCCGTCATGGCTCCGTGGTTAACGAAGCCGACTAGGAACCATGAGGTTGTGGGTTTGATCCCTGGCCTCGCTCGGTGGGTTAAGGATCCGGCGTTGCCGTGAGCTGTGGTGTAGGTCGCAGACTCGGATCGGATCTGGCGTTGCTGTGGCTCTGGCGTAGGCCAGTGGCTACAGCTCCAATTAGACCGCTAGCCTGGGAGCCTCCACGTGTTGCGGGATCGGCCCTAGAAATGGCAAAAAGACAGACAGACAGACACACACACACCCAGGAATCCTGGCCGCTAGACTAACTAGAGGCTAGAAGCAGAATTACCCTGATTCTTACTGCTGTTGAAAGCAAGCATGTTTCAAGGAGGCTAAGCCTGAAAACAGGTGTCAAGTTTATTGTGAGAGTCACAGTACCACCCGTGGGAGAGCTCGCGGAGAAGCGGTTTATTGGCGTCAGAAGCAAAGCAGGAACACGCGCTCTGAAGAGCCGTGCGGGCGAGAGCGAGCCCCTCAAAGAGGAGCGCCCCGGAGAAGTGATTCGCGTCCCTTGTGCAGGACCGTTCTTCCGGGCCCTTGCTTCCCTTTAGCCAACCATCTCGCTGTAATTCGCACACCCGACTGGACACAGGACCCTCCTCGACACGCGGGCGCCTCTTTTGACAAAGATGGATTCCAGAGCAAAGGATGCCGGGGCGGGATCAGGACTTAACTGTGGCCTGGCGCCCCCTCCCTTTCTGACCCCTAGGAGTCTTACTGCGCATGTGTAATTGGGGAGCTCTCCTTGACCACTGGAGCGGTCATCTTATCTTTCTATTCCAGCAGAGCTCAGCTCCTACAAGTAACTTTTTCCTTGAAGTTTCAAAGAAAAATAAGGCCCAGTTTACTTGGCCTAACAAGTCCCAGCTGTTTTCAGTCCAGAGGCCCATCTACCTCCTACCTCAATGGTGAAAGCAAAAGGCTAAACCAGAGAAAGCAGCTGGCCGTTCCCCTTCCTCCCCTGAAATGGAACCAGTACAATGGATTCGCACAGCTGCTGGGGGGGGGGGGAGGGGTAGTCTTATTACCATGGTGGGTTCTTGGCCTTCCTTTTTATTTATTTATTACTCAATGAATTTATTGCATTTGTAGCTGTACAATGATCATCACAATCCAATTTTATAGGATTTCCATCCCACACCCCCAGTGCATCCCCCCACCCCCCAAACGGCCTCCCTTGGAGACCATAAGTTTTTCAAAGTCTGTGAGTCAATATCTGTTCTGCAAAGAAGTTCATTCTGTCCTTTTTGCAGATTCCACATGTCAGGGAAAGCATTTGATGTTGGCGTCTCATCGTCTGGCTGACTTCACTTAGCATGAAAATTTCTAGGGCCAACCATGTTGCTAAAAATGCTGGTATTTCATTTGGCCTTCCTTAATCAATAGAAATTGATAAGAGGCCAGAGAAGAAATTCAGGCAAGGCTTTACTGTGAGGGTGTTGCAACAGTGAGGAGAAAAACAAGCAAAGGTTTCCTTTGCTCTGCTTGCCAGAGGGGCACCAGCTGATTTCTTATTCCGGGTGGGGGTAGGGGTGGACTTTTAGCCTTTTTGTATTTTGTTGTCTATAATTTGCCCCAACTTTACAGCTTGTATTTTGTTGCTCGAGGAGACCCTTGTCCAGGTGCAAGAACAGCAGTCACCACAGCAAAGGGTCCTGGGTCCCAGGTCCCAGCCTCAGACTCACTGCTGAGGGACCCCTCCAATGAAAAGCTCTTACACTTTTATGAACCCTCCGGAGCCACCTCCCTGAAGACAGAGAACTTGAGGAACCCTGGCATCCTGGATGACAGACACCTCAGAATTCTGGTTGTTGGAGAGGTCCAGGGCACAGCTAGCAGCAAAATCAAATGGGAATTGCCTGCTGCCACCTCTGCAGCCCAGGTATCAGATCATATCGCCAGGGTGGCTCCTTCCAGCAGGACACCCCACCCAGTGAGGCTGGCGTGGCCCCACAGCAGTGGGCAGGCCTCAGCTGACCAAGGCCTGCAGGGTCATACTCTGCATGCTGGTGAGGCCAGGGTTCTGGGACAGGACACCGGTCAGAAGCTAGGTCAGCTGAGTAGGGCACCGGAGAAAAAGCCATCTGCCAATTCCAAGGCCTAAGCCACCCTAACGCTTGCAGGAACTAGATTACCTTGCCAGGGTGGGTTGGGGTCAGGCTGGTTGGAGTATCTCAACCTTAACCACAGGGTCTGAACTACCATATAGGGATTATTCCTCCTGCAGCAAACAGAGGGTCATTACACTGCCTTGCCAGGACAGGGCCTAGAGGGCTGGTCAATATATTCTCCAATAAGAAACACTCAAGAACTCTGTTGGAAAAGCTGGGGACCCTGTGTAGGTGCAGGCGTTGGGGCCTGGAAAGCCTGGAGGGCTGGGTCCGCAAGTGTTGGGGGCCTGGAGGTGTTGGGGGCCTGGAGGGCCTGGAGGGCTGGGTCTGTCCAGGGCGTGCTGAAGGGATGCCTAATGCGCATGCGCCCTGGGGAGGCGCAGCACAGCTGCGGGGAGCCAGGGTCCTGGAATTGGAGAACCCGGGCACCATGGGTTCAAGGGGAAAGACTAACGGCAGACCTCAACTAATAGGGAATTTTCCCCTTAAAGGCAAAACGCAAGGTCACTCGACTGTCTTGGTTGACTGGAATATTCTCCAGGGAGAAACACCTGGGAGTCTTGTTTCCTGGGGAAGCCCGGGATCCAATCACAAGCAGGTCCGAATGGGGCCTGGGGGGAATTTGCCACTGCCACCTCAGAGTGGTATTCGAGGTGGTGGGCCCTCTCATCCTGAAGGCTATGCAAGCTTTTCAAGCGTGGACTTGTATCCAAAGGCTTGGAATTCGGGGTCGGCAAAAGGCCTGCAGAAGTGGTGCGTACTGCGCAGGCGCGCCCAGCGCGGATCAGCCCAGCCAGGGAGCTGGAGAGGTCGAGCCCCAGGGCTTGCAGCCTGAGGAGTTCTGTAATCACAAACCCTGACCTTCTCCACGGGGAATAATCCCCCTGAAGGCAAAATGCAAGTTTAGTCCACTTCATTGCCAGGGCACACTGGTGGGCTGACGAGTCTTTGGGGACTGGAGACGCTGGCTCACAGGAGCAGAATATCCGGGGAACAGGGCTTCTGCCTAATCCCAAACCCTCATCTACACGAAAGCGCATCATCATCCTTAAGGCAGAGCAGGTGGATCCTGTTTTGGCTCCACAGAAAACACCTGGCCAGGTATTCCAGAGACTGCCGGGAGCAAGCACGGGCTGCTGGGAGAAGCCCGGGACCCAATCAGGCTGCAGGTTCAAAAGGGAACTGAAGATCGCCAATTTGCTTCTGACGCCTTTGGCTGATGTTCGGGTGGGCTCCCTCCCCCCTGGAGGCTTTGCAAGAGTTTCGGGCCAGAACCTTGCTCAGAATTCTGCAGAACTCTGGGGTTCAAGGCCTTGTGAAGAGCTGCGTAGGGCTCACGTACGTGGAGACTTGGCACAGTCGTGGGGCGAAGCCAGGTCCCAGGAGCAGGCTTCTGGAGACAAACTGCCTGAGTAAATGGAAGCCCTCACTTATCTAGTGGGGAATCTTCCCTCTCCTGGCAAAACGCACAGGTACTCGACTTTTCAGGCTTGCCAGGCTTTGCCCCGTAAGAGACTTTGTGGAGCCTTGGGTTCCTGGAGAAGCCAGGCCTTGATCTGGCAGCAAGTCCAAGTGGGGATTGTCGGCCTTTGGTTTGCAGCTGCAGCCTCAATGATTTTCAGGGCGCGGGCGTCCTCCACCGTGGAGGCTATGCTGCCCAAGAACCCACCGCCAACTGGGTAAGTTTTGCGGATGCACGGGAAGGGCAGAGGGGTTGGGCTTAGAAGGTGCAAGAAGCGAGAAAAAGAGTCCAGGAGAGGCTCTTGGGAGACAAGAGGAGAAATGGTTGCTAGTTTGCCTTTTCTACTTCGTAGTGATTTTCGGTGGGTGGGTGGGCTCCTTCCACTCCGGAGGCAATGCTGGGGTTTGGGACGGCACTGGCTTCAGAAGCCCTGGGCCCGGGGTGCCCAACGCCTGCAGAAGGGGTGTGTACTGCCCATGTGCGTGCAGAGCAGTTCTGCCAGCTGGAACGTGGAGCCCAGCAAAGGAACGGAGAAGCGGGGTCTCTGGAGCCAGCTCTGGGGAGTAAGGCGCATGCGTGACCGCAAGCTCCAACCTATGCAATGGAGCTAGTCCTGCTGAAAGCAAACCGCAAGGAAACTCGACTTCTTCGCCAGGGCGGGGCGGGCCTTCACTCCACAGGCCTGAAGGGCCTGGGTGCCTCTGCACAGGCGTTTGCAGCTCAGTTCAGGCTACCCAGGCCTTGGAACTGAGCAGATGTGGGAGAAGCCTAACCTACCCAGTGTTTCCCCGGAAGCATAACGCAAGGTTGTGCGCCGAAAGGGCTGGGACGGGTGTGCGGGGCATGGTCTACCCTGTTGGGAGACACCAGGGAGCCTTTCAGGCAACAAGCCCAAATGGGGACTTAGGGTTGTTAGTTTGCATCTGCTGCCTGAGTATGAGGGGGGGGTGGGGGTGGAGGAGGGGGCACCTCCACCCTGCGGGCTGTGCAGGTGTGGGCCGGGACTTGGCTCCGCAGGCCTAAATCCGGCCCACATGTGCCAAGGAAGGCCGTCGGGGCGCACACTGTGCATGAGCCTGCTTTGCAGTTGAAGCCAGGGACCAGCAGCCCGAAACAGCAGAGAAATGCTGGATCCCAGGAGCAATCCCTTGAGAGAGAAGGTTTGTCTAATCTCAAGACCTAATTTACCGGTAGGGACTATTCCCTCGGAAGCGAACCTCCTGCTTGTGTGTTGGGGGCCTCCTGGCTGGCCCTGATAGTCCCTTAGACACTGGTTGCTGGAGTAGCCTGGGACCTGATCAGGCAGCAGGTCCTGGTCGGATGACTGTGGGCAATTTGTTGCTTCTGCTTAAGAGTTATTTTCGGGGTGTAAGCTCCCTTACCGAGGAGAACATGTACATTTGGGGGCAGGCCCTTTTCCTGCTGGCCTGGAGGGCCCCTGCAGCCTAAAATCCGCCGAACGGGTGTGCGCTGCGTGTGCGCGCAGTGCAGGGTGGCCAGAGAGCCAGAACAGGTCTTCGGTTTGCAGCTGCTGCTTCCAAGTGACTTTTGTGGTGTGGGTGCATCCTGGGTGCTGTTCTGGTGTTTGGGGCTTGGAGGACCTTGGCTACCCAAGGCCAGCTGAAGGCGTGCAAACTGGGCATGTGCGTGCAGGGTGGTTAGGGAAGCCGGGGAATCTAGAACAGCATAAGGTCTAATTACAGCCCGTTTGCAGCTGCCCCTTTGAAGCCATTTGAAGGCGTTGGCTCCATCTCCATTGAGGTAATACAAGAGTTGGGATCCCGTTGCGCAATGCCTCCGGAAAGGGTGTGTGCTGCCCGTGCATGTGCCAGGCAGTGCAGGGCAGCCAGAGACCTGGAACTGGGCAAGAGTCAGGAGTGGTCAGGTCACAGGAGCTGCATCCTGGGGGAACAAGGCATCTCCCTCGTTTGAAGCCCTGACCCACACCAGTGGGCATATTGCCCTTGCAGGCAGAGCTTGGGGATGCCGTCCTGCCTTGCCCATTTTCATGGGACATACTCGGCTGATGATTTCCAAGGACAGACATGCGGGTGTCCTGGTTGCTGGAGAGGTGGCCTGAGGCTTGGTGTTAGAGATTTGACTGCTCGGGTGGGCTGGGGAAGCTCCCTGTGAGGGTAAGAGGGCCCAGCCTTGATACGTGTGCAGAGCCAGGCTCATTCAAGTGTGGTTGAGTTTTTCTTTTTTTTTTAAACTTGTTCATTTCCTGCAAGATGTGCTGTTTTCCGAGATCCATTTCATCGCGTCGAGGTGGCAAGGACCAAACTCGTAAATATATCATAGACATACACCCCACATTTACCCTGACAGCCTCTAGATGCTGCACCGTTGTCAGCTTCCCCAGTACTGGGTGTTCTTGGAAATAGTGCCTGTGCTGCTCTGCAGTTTTCAACTGCTCCCAAAAGTCGACACCATCAGGGCCTAGTTTTTCAAGATGAGTTATTGGCAACACAATGAATGTTCTTGGTGTGAATTACGGCAGCTTTTGTTAATTGCCTAAAATCTGCAAACCTGTGGGAAACATTTGCAATAAATTGATTTTTCCAGGCATTGCCTGAGTAATAAATAAGTCGGTCTGGTGATTAATAAGTGCCTCTTCTTTTGATTGTGTTCCCTTGTAATTAAAAAGCCTAAGGACAATCAGGAGCAATCTCCAAACTACATCTGCCCAAGTATCACAGTGAGAACATGGTGAGATCTGCAGTTGGTCTTTTCCTAAAACTTCCCCTGTTTGAGGCTCTTTGAGTTGCAAATGACCAGAACAGAATTTACATAAAGGAAGCAAATAAATTTCAGGGTTTGTGCAACTGGGAATGAATCATGTTTCAGGTTTGGTCGGATCAGAGATGTGAAGGAAACCTGAATATCACCCCAAAATCTTCCTCTTTGACCTAAAATTTTTTTCAGCGGAAGGTGATAAGAAGCAGCAAACCCAGGAACACCCCTCCCTTCTTCTGCCTAAGGGCTGGAAATAAGGTCTTCTTTTACTGGGGACAGTCCGAGCAGCTCAGAGTCCTTCTAGAGGGATCTGCAAACAAACCTTCCTTTGCTGGTTTCTCCCACTTATTCACCCCCTTTAGTTTGCTCCCCTGGGAAGCCTGACACGGCTGTGCTTTGTCATTGGTCTACAATGCATTGTTCTGTGGTGAAGTGGTGTGTAAACTGGAATCGGAGCCACATGTTGAATAGCTCTTTCTCTGGGTTGCTTCTGCGCACTGTGCCTACATAGCTTGCTGTCTGCTCTTGCTCATCTGTCTTTCTGTTAAAGCATTCCAGCCAAACCCTGAAACGGGCTAAAAATGTGCCTCCCCTGCCTGTGAAACAGGGTATCGGGAACTTTCTCCCCCTCTAGGTCTTTGGTTCTTGTCTTGGCTGGGAACGTGTCCCATGTTTTCCCTTCAGTTGGCAAAGATCTCGCCCCAGACGGCCCCCCTGCATCATCCCTAGAATGTGGGGGCCTGGGAAAAGATGCTCTGTCTCGTGGATTCCACAACTTTGAGGGCTGATCCCGGAAAGCTGAGCTGTGGATCCCTCCCTAGGATGTGGGGTTCATGTTCCGAACTATGCCAGGGGCCTCCTGAGTATTTCGAGTGTCATGTGAACAGGAGAAATGGACTCTCCTGAGGTGTACATGCTGGCGGTCCCATGGGACGTGAACGAACCAGCCAGCTTGTCTCCCATAGAGAAACGTGACATCACTGACATGCTTTGAAGGACGATAAAGCCGGGGAAAGGGGTGCAAGGGGCTCCTGTCATGGCTCGGTGGAAACGAATCTGACTGGTATCCACAAGGAAGCAGGTTTGATCCCTGGCCTTGCTCAGTGGGTTAAGGATCCAGCGTTGGCGTGAGCTGTGGTGTAGGCTGGTGGCTGTAGCTCTGATTGGACCCCTAGCCTGGAAACTTCCATATGCTGCAGGCGTGGCCCTTAAAAACCAAACAAACCAAAGGCAAAAATAAATACTACAAAGAGTCCTGTAAGTCCTGTGTAAGAAGGACTGTTTCCTCTTCCGGGAGGTGCTGTGCCTTACCCACGACACGTGGCTTTTCTGGATTGGGGTGTGTATTATTGCCAAGGTCCCTTTCAGCTCTAAATTCAGTGAATCAATTCATTCTCTAAGTACTTCATCTTCTTATTTTAACATTCAATTATGTTGGAATGAATGATGCAAGCAGGACCAAACTCTAGAATCATCATTTACATTTGCCAATTTATAGAAGGATATTACAAATAAACCTTACATAGAAAAGACAAAAGTTCTTTAATGACTCGTGTGCCCATATTTGTAAGTCTTAATAAAATAAATTTTAAAATGCCTTGTGACATAGTCATTATTTTCCAGCTTCCCGGAAATGTGTGATTAGATTAACATCTTTTTGATCAGTAAACAGCCTCCACGTATAGTTGGCATAACCTCGGCAGCCAGTAGAACAAATGTTTAAAGGAAAACAATTTTAAGGTTCATATTTTATGCCTACTCATACTAGTACTATTTAACATGACTAAAAGAACTCCCTAGAGAGATGTTTATTGTAAGTTCTTCCTTTTTAAAAAATTTAATGGTCACACCCACAGCTGCAGCAAGACTGGCTCCTTTACAGTATTGTCAATTTCTGCTCTACAGCATCGTGACCGAGTCATACATGCGTCTACACTGCTTTTCTCATACTCTCTCCCATCATGGTCTATGCCCAGAGACTGCCTAGTTCCCTGTGCTGTACAGCAGGACCTCATTGCGTATCCATTCTAAATGGAATCGTTTGCATCTATGAACCCCATATTCCCGATGTATCTCACTCCCTCCCGGTGCCTCTCCCTTGGCAACCACAAGTGTGTTTTCCATGTCCCCGAGTCTGTTTTTGTTTCGTAGATTGGTTCATTTGTGCCATATTTTAGATTCCACATGTAAGTGATACCGTATGGTATTTGTCTTTTTCTTTCTAATTTACATAGTATGAGAATCTCTAGTTGCATCCATGTTGCTGCAAATGGTATTTTGTTCCTTTTTATGGCTGAGTAGTATTCCCGTGTAATACATACACACACCACATCTTCTTAGTCCATTCATGTGTTGATGGACATGTAGGGTGTTTATATGTCTTCGCTGTTGTGAATAGTGCTGCAGTGAACACAGGGGTACATGTAGCTTTTGGAATGAAGGTTTTGTTAGGGGTACATGCCCAGGAGTGGGATTGCCGGATCATATGGTAGTTCTATATTTAGTTTTCTGAGGCACCTCCATACTGTTTGCCATAGTGGTTGTACCAATTTATATTCCCACCAACAGCAAAGGAGGGTTCCCTTTTTTCCACATCCTGTCCAGCATTTGTTATTTGTAGACTTGTGAATGATAAGGCTGAAGCCTCTAACACACTGTGCAGGCCAGTGATTGAATCCACTCCTTCTCAGCAACTCAAGCTGCTGCAGTCAGGTTCTTAACCCACTGTGCCACAGCAGGAACTCCCTCCATTACAAATTTTTATCGACATATGGTTCATTTACAATGTTTCAGTTGTAGAGCAAACTGTATATAAATTCTTTGCAGAGTCTTCTACGTCACAGGTTGTTACAAGATACTGACTACAGTTCCCTGTGCTATAGAGTAAGACCTTGTGTATTTTATATATAGTAGTCTATATGTTAACCCCAAATTCCCAATTTATCCCTGCCCCCCTTTTCCCTTTGGTGAGCATAAATTTGTTTTCTAGGGGTGTTAGCCTGTTTCTATTTTGTTTATAAGTTCATTTGTATTTTTTTTTTTTTAGATTCCACATCTAGGTTGGTATCCTAATTGCTTTTCTCTGACTTAGTATGATAATCTGTTTGTCCATCCATGTTCCTGCAAATGGAAATACTTTGTGGCTGAATAATAGTCCACTGCATAATATATGTACCACATTTTTATCCACTCCTCTGTCAATGGACATTTAGGTTGCACCCATGTCTTGGCAATTGTGAATTAGTGCTGCAATGAACATGGGGGTGCATGAGAAACTCTTTTTGTTATTGATCAATCATGCCTCCAAAATAACCACAATAAACTCTAAATAATTGATGTGTTGAGTAATAACAAAAATAGTAATAAACAGGAGTTCCTGTCATGGCTCAGTGGTTAACAAACCGGACTGCATCCATGAGGACGTGGGTTCAATCCCTGGTCTCACTCAGTAGGTTAAGGATCCAGTGTTGCCATGAGCTGTGGTATACACAGCTCAGATCTGGCGTGGCTGTGGCAGTGTTGTAGGCCAGCTACTGCAGCTCCAATTCAGCCCCTAGCCTGAGAACCTCCATATGCCATGGGTGTGGCCCTTGAAGCTCCAGAACCCCTGGATTCAAAACTCTGTTCTGTCATCAGGTGTGTGAACTAGGGCAGGTTCCTCTTCATGTTTCAATTCCATCAGCTAAAAAGCAGGTTCGTCACAGGAGCATTTCATAGGGTTGCTGAGAAGATTAAATAAATGTGTAGAGTGCCTAGAAAAGCACCCAATCCACAGTAACTGCTTGATGAGTGTTATTTATTACTATTTTTTTGGGTTTTTTGTCTTTTAGGGCCACACCCACAGCATATGGAGGTTCCCTGGCTAGGGGTCAAATCAGAGCCACAGCTGCCGGCCTACACTACAGCCCCAGCAATGCCAGATCCGAGCCCTGTCTGCGCCCTATACCACAGCTCACGCAATGTGGGATCCTTAAGCCACTGATCAAGGCAAGGGATTGAATCTGCGTCCTCACAGATAACTAGTCAAGTTCATTACCGCTGAGCCAGGATGGGAACTCTGGTGTTCTGGGTCTTAATTCAAGTTTTTACCCATACATGTTTCAGATGTGTTTTAAATCCAATGGTATTTGTTTTGGCTGGGGTGGCAGGTGATATTCAGAGGCCGGGACCGTCTGTGCCGTGGGTTTTCTGTGCCATAAGCTGCCAAAACATAGGCTCACTGTTGGGATTATACTGAAGTCACGAGCCAGTAGCATAGAGGCTCTCTCTCAATAAGGCACTAAAGAAATCACACACTTCAAACCAATAATAAATTAGTTATTTGGCTGTTACAGGTGAGGGGAAGATGGAAGGAACAAAGTCCATTTTTTTGGTTGAGATGTGCTTCTGGCGAGCTGATGTCCAGACGCCAACACAGAAATGAAAGTCCCTGATAGGGCACATTGTGAGGGCAGGAAGATGCCAGGGCTGGCAAGATAATCTCCTGGGGCCGCTGCATGGCTTTTGCCCCTGACTGGCTAAGGGTTGCCTTGTCCAGGCAGGAGTTAAAGCCCCAAGGTCCTCAGAACTCTTCATATGAGCAAATCCAGAAGGAGCATCCAACCTCTGGGCATTTGAAGCTTAAATGTCCCCCAGCCACAGCTGCACCTGCACCCGTTCTTGTCTGTAGGTGCCCATCGGTGCTGCTCAGGAGCTGAGCTGCTTAGGACTTGACCACAGGCGTCAGCAGTGACTCCGGATGCCGCTTTCTCCATGGCAACAGTGACACTCCGGACACAACCACTTCATTCTTAGATCAAAAGCCAAAAACAAAACCCCAAACAAGTGGATCTGAAGTCATGGAACTAGTTTAGGAGGCAGTGGGCCATAGGTGACGCTTGAATACAGTCATTTGCTGTTCCTCTTTTTCTCTCTACTCTCTTTCCTACTACCCATTTCCCTCCTATAACCCCAGTGCTCTTGGGCTCTGTTCTGTGGCCCTCAAAATATGTGAACCCCAAAGAGGCTAATTAGTACGAGTTGGTTATAATGGAGTAGCTTTTTTTTTGTCTTTTTGTCTTTTCTAGGGCTGCACCCATGGCACATGGAGGTTCCCAGGCTAGGGGTCTAATCAGACCTGTAGCTGCCAGCCTACACCATAGCCACAGGAATGCCAGATCCTGAACCCACTGAGTGAGGCCAGGGATCGAACCTGAAACCTCATGGTTCCTAGTTGGATTCGTTAACCACTGAGCCACGATGGGCACTCCCGGAGTAGCATTTTAAGTCCTTGGTATGTCCCTTTCAGGAGAACTTACAGTTTATACTGTTTATCTTATGCAGGAACAAAAAGACTTTTTTTAAAGATTTTATTTATTATTTTTTTTAATCCTGCTAAGGGTAGAACTAAGTGAAGCCAGTGGGTAGGAGACATACTGGGAGGGTCAGCTTTCCTCGCACTGTGGTTTCAGAGCTTGAAAGTCTGCCTTCTCCTCTTGGGTAAATGGGTTCCCAGTATTTGACGCTGTAGGAAAGGGTATGTAAGCTCATTAAACTAAATAAGCAAAACTATGGATGGGCGAAGGATGGCACCTTTCATTTGAAATCATTCCTCGGGGTGATGTTTAGACTGTAATACACATGGAAAGGCTGGTAGTTCAACCACCTGCTATTGTGATCAGCCCTAAAATGCTGCTAAACGCCCTGCCTCCCAGGTAAGGGTTTCTGGTGGAATGGATGACTGCCAGTCTGCTGGGATGTTTCTTTTCCCCGAGGAGCTGTGTAGGTGCCCCCGGTTGGCCCGCCCCTGTCCCACCTGGAGGGCAGGAGAACGATGGAGTCTTAGACGTCACAGCTGCTGTACTTTTAGGACTCAGTTTGAGTCACTTGGGGCATTCAGTGACACTAAAGTCACATCTCAGTCTGATAATTATTTTGCCGGCAGGTGTAGATGGCTCTTCCAGCTGCCTTGCTTTTGTCATTGACATAAAGCGGAGGATGTTGGAGGGTCATGTTCTCTTCTTGCTCTTCATGGTCTTTTTAACTCTGGGAGGTGCCCCCAAAGTTCTTGATAGATATATTTTTTTAATTTTAGCATTGATGAGGGTTCATTTTAATTCCTGCTCATTAATCGTCCTTGGCACCATGCTTTGAACCCTTTTTTTAAATCAGATTAATGAAAAAGAAAGTTTGTAATGCTAGGGCCATTTTCTGCCATCCTTGCTGGGTTAGTGATAATTCCCATGTTAAAAATAATCGCGATTACTTGTCTTCCGAGAATATTGATTTCTTTCCAGTTCACTTGGGTTTTAAGCACTCCCTCAAGAGAAAGTACGGGAGTTCCTGTCGTGGCTCAGTGGCAATGAACCGGACTAGTATCCATGAGGATGCAGGTTCGATCCCTGGCCTTCCTCAGTGGGTTAGGGACCCGGTGTTGCTGTGAGCTCTGGTCTAGGTCACAGATGACGCGGCTCAGATCCTGAGTGGCAGTGGTTGTGGCTGTGGTGTAGACCTGCAGCTGCAGCTCTGATTGGATCCCTAGCCCAGGAACCTCCTTATGCTGCAAGTGCAGCCCTAAGAAGAAAAGAGAAAAAATTTTCCTTTTTTTTTTTCCCCCTTTTTTGATGTGTTCACGGGTATACAATACAGGTCTGAATTTCTAGTTCATCTTGCAAGACGTATGAGATGCTCGTTGGGTTCCTCCCTGTTGGTGGCATTTAGGCTGGAGGTTTTCTCCCTAACTCTGCTTTACTTGTCAGACAACAGACTCGCCAATTCCTGTCTCTGTTTTACTCAGTTCAGGAGCAGCAGCACTTAGGCAGGATGACCAACCTGGAAGCCAACAGCACTTTTTTTTTTTTTGGTGGATACTGTATTATTTTAATATTATTATTTTTTCCTGCTGCAACTGCATCATATGGAAGTCCCCTGGCCGGAGATAGAATCTGAGCTGGCACTGCAACCTATGCCACAGCTGCAGCAATGCTGAATCCTTAGTCCTGTTGCATGGGGCCAGAGTCTAACCAGTGGCTCCACAGAGACAAGCCAACTCATGAACACAACAGGACTTTTATCGACTAAACAGAAGCAGCCTCTGACTGCAAGTCTAGGGCAGAGAAAGAGAAGAAACAAAAGCTGCTCTAAACACATGCTCTGCCTGTGAAGGCTGAACTTGAGGTGATCTTCCTGACTTTGGGGCTTCTGCCTGCAAAAATGTGAAATGGTTAAAAATAATACATTTTACTGGAAGGCGGATGATGCAGGCATGGAATGACGTTAACACGACTCTCTCAGCTGCTCATTTTGGATGGTGATTTCAGACGCTTCCTGAAATTGTATTACATTCCATTTCAGTCCATTCGTTTTTTCCTTTGATGGACAATTCAGTTTTGTGTAACATGCCAGTGAGTCAGAAGCCTTAGTATGAGAAGGATGCTGCCAAGATCCTGACAATGACGACCTATGTGCCAGTAGGGTCATGGTGGGAATTAAAATAGATGAAAGCTGTAAAACATTTAGAATAGCATTTGGCTTAATTTGAGGCACTCACTGCTTGTTAGCTATTAACAGTCTTAGTAATACTATGGGGACTCTTTTGGGCTCATTTGACCCCGTGGCACTGCCTTGCAATTAGAGGGACAAAGACCAACACAAACACAAAGTAAGAACCTGAGACAAATGATGATTTTAATGTGGACTCACGTTGCTCCCTGGAATCTAATGGCAATTGAAGAAAAAAATCAATGTTTAAATCCTTTTGAATCCAGTTATTACCAAACAGTTCATTTTGGTGACGATCAGGGAATCCGATATGCCTTCTATATATATTCAGGAACCCATTTTTTTACAGTTGAGAAAAACCAAAGCTCAGAGAGGCTTTTTAAATTTCCCAAGTCACACAGCTGAGAGCGGTCAAAGGGGGTTCAACCTCACCCCACGGGTTTACGGAAAGCTTTGAAATAAACTCTTACGGTATTTGGAGCGCCCAGTTGTCGGTTGCTTTCCCTCTAGCTACTTGGGGGTGTGAGCTTAACTGTTGATGATTTCTGTCATGTGCTGTTTCCCAGGCATCCAGGTGGCCTCTTCCTGGGGAGATAGTTTGCCCCCAGGGCAGGTGGAATAATGGTCGCGCACAGCTGTCCGCCTCTAACCCCTGGACCCTGTGAGCATGTTGCCTCACAGGGCAAAAGAGAGTTGGTAGATGGGGTTGACAGAGGGAGGCAGGAGAGATGGAAGACATGCAGGCAGAGCCAGGTCAGAGTGATGGGCTTGGCATCTCTGAAGACGGGGAATAACCCCGGAGTCAAAATAGGGCAGGTTATAGAATCGGGCTGCTGCTCGCTGCTTAAAAACGCAGTACCCACAAATAGTGGAAGGGAACGCTGCCTTGAATTAGCGTGCTGGCCATCTGGGGAGATGGTGGGCTCCGTGTCCCCCATAAACCACCTCCGGAGATTCTGTTCGGCCTTGACGGCATTTGTGGATTGATGGATTGCTTGATTGCCACGCCCGCGGCATACGGAGGTTCCCAGGTGAGGGGTCCGATGGGAGCTGCAGCTGCTGGCCTGTGGCACAGCCACGTGGGATCTGAGCTGCATCTGTGACCAACACCACAGCTCACCACGGCACCGGATCCCCAAGCCGCTGAGCGAGGCCAGGGATTGAACCCGCATCTTTGTGGATGCTGGTCAGGTTCGTCTCTGGACTGAGGGAAGTAATTGCAGGTCGTCGTGGAGCTGGACGTTCAGCATTGTCACTGCACCCCCCCCCCCGCCCCCCTGCAGCTTATGGACTCCTCCCTCCTCCTGATCTTCCTCTAGAAGTTACCTTGTTCAGAGTTGGGTCGGGGATTATTCATTACTTAGTCTTTGTTTCCACTTCTTTGATCTTCGGAGAGAAGCAGCAGGTGAGGCCTGGCATTGTGTGATCAAAAGGTTGGAAAAGTGTGTTTGGACCAGAGTGGGCGGAGCATGGGGTTGAAAAGTTAGTTACAATAGAGTCTTTGCTGAAGGGACAGGAAAAGGCTTCCTGCTGAGGGGTGGGTGGTCTCCTCCGAAGAGCCCCGGGCCTGCAGACCACCTCTAGGAGCTGCGAAAGGCCAGGAAACCCATCCTCTCCTAGGGCTCCAAGAAGAAACCCTTCTCCACCATTGCCGGGACCTGGCTTCTGCTCACGGTGCCGAGAGGATAAACGTGGAGATGGTTTTGGGCGAAGAAGAAAAAAGAGCTTTCTGTAGCAAAGGAGGGCCACAGCAGGCTAATGCCCCAAAGACTGCCCCCTTTGGGAGAGATTGGGAGGTGGTTTTATAATTTGGGAGTGAAAATAGGGCCACAGGTAAGGATGAGGGCAGAGGCAAGCTTGCCTTGTTTTCAAAGCTGCTGTTCGGTGGCCTGGGGGTCTTCTTTCTGAATAAAGGATGCTTCATTAACGTCTTGCATTTGTTGAGGGGGTGGTTAGTTCTGCAGAAGAGCTTAGAGATACTGTTATCTATATTCCTTGAGGAGGAGCCAGGACTCTGCCCCAAAGCTGCACTCTTGTTTCTTGACTGACTGCTGCTCTCTGGTCTCTGAATCCCATCCCCTCTCTTTCCTGATTGGCACCTGTTGGAACCTGTTCTTTGGAACTCAGGGAAGGTCCTGGAAGCTGAAGTTTATTCCCTAAACAGCAAGAAATGGGGGCACCAGAAAGGCTTGAGTGCCCAGGAGCCCACAGGGCCCTGCTTGGTTTCACTACCAACACCTGGGTTTTAGGTCTCTAAGCCCCATTTCAGACTTAGGACCGGGAGATGAAATTGAAGCTAGTTTAAGCCCTTGAGTTTGTGGTAACTTGTTACAGCGGCTTTATGAACCTGTTCACTCTCTCTGCCGAGTTTACAAAGTGTCCCACCTTTTTTTTTTTTTGTCTTTTTGTTGTTGTTGTTGTTGTTGTTATTTCTTGGGCTGCTCCCGTGGCATATGGAGGTTCCCAGGCTAGGGGTCTAATCGGAGCTGTAGCCACCGGCCTACGCCAGAGCCACAGCAACGCGGGATCCGAGCCGAGTCTGCAACCTACACCACAGCTCACGGTAACGCCGGATCGTTAACCCACTGAGCAAGGGCAGGGACCGAACCCGCCACCTCATGGTTCCTAGTCGGATTCGTTAACCATTGCGCCACGATGACGGGAACTCCCCCAAAGTGTCCCACCTTTTATTTTAATGCACCTATGCATTGAGGGCAGTGGGGGCTTTTTATTATTTAGATCAGGGTTCGGATCAAGTTGTTGGCAGTGACGCACGTGTATCAACCCATTTTTGTTTATTTGGTAAGGAGCTTTGGGGTGGGTTGAGTGTGTGCGTCTCAGAGAAGGAAGAAAGGGCGATGGCAGCATCAGCTCCCAGAGATGCTGAAGGGAGGAAATGGCTTGGAGGTTCTCAGGGAGTTCTGATGAGCCCTACAAGGGCCTTTGCTTACCCAGTTGAAAGTCATTGACCTCATAGGGCCAGTGACGATTGAGCACTTTGCTGCTAATGGCAGTTTTAGAGCTTTTCTTGGATTGACTCGTCTGGCTTGGCAACAGCGCTGTGAGGTGGATACGATCGATCCTATCTCCATTTTTCCAATAAGGACGTTGCTACATGAGGATGTAGATTTTACGTAGACACTCTTCTTACAGTCGGATGCTTAACACTAACTGGTTGCCAAATTGTGAAATACATAGATGTTGATGGCCACAGAAGTATTTTATGTTCGTTTGTTAAGCCTTGAAGCTTTTTTTTCCCCTGCCACTTTGTATCTAACTAGCTACTGGGTTACTTGGTTGCCATTTAGAACAGAACTGTTAAAAGATAGGCTAAAAACACCTGTCTCTGAAGCCTCTCCTCCATCAAGGCATTCGGTAAGAAGCTGCCTTTGCAGAAAATGTCCACTGGGGGGCAGTTTTTCATAAAAAGTACACAGCATTTGATCTTAAGAGTTTCCAAAAATTTATAAGGCCAAATGAATCATATTTTTGAGATTGTTAGTTAATGTTTGGGCTTATTAAAAAAGGAGGGACGCCCTTGTACTGTATTTAATACCCTTTCAAAATAGAAAGAGAGCCTTAGCAGCTTAACTTATTTTAGTTATAATATATATCCTTTAAACCAGGACATTGAAAAAGTATTTTACACATTCGTTATACTCAGCCCTTGAGCAAACTTTTAAAACAGTTTTTTTTCATTTTTTTACAATGAAGCTATAGTAATAAAAAGCCTATATATGCTCTTGCTATAACTTTATACTGGGAAACATGCTAATGTTTTAGGGAGACAGGCTGATTTTTTAGAAGAGGCTAGCAAAAGATTATACACTGTAAACGTAGTTATATTTACCTGCATGAATTTCTTTCCTACTTGCTTCAAGTTTGCACATGAATGACAAATTTCCTCCCACTAAGCATTTTTGGGATTACACCGTGAGGTGAGATAGAGTTACTAGCTTGTTTAGTGCCGTAATTCAGGGGGAAAATTTACTTTGAAAACTCCTTAGTGTACCTTTAAATACTACTAATTTAAAAATGTTTGGTGCCTTCATCAGAACCCACCTGCCTGCCACCCCCACCCACAGTGTTGATAGGACGGGGGCCAGCAGGGGGCGCTGTAACAGACACCAAGGCGTCCCTATGGCCTTTCCACACTCACCTGTGTCCAGTAGTTAACCAGCAGCTCTTCTCCTCTCCTGCTGCTGCCACTTTAATGAGTCATTTTTCCTTGGGGCTGTGTTTTGGGTTGCCAGCGCACGAGTGGAGGTGTTTTCTAAGGCACCACAGACTCTTGTGTCTTTGGCAGATACCGTGAGCTCTGGTTCACTGGCTTTTAACATGTAAATGTGCCAATTTCTGAGTTTTAAAAACTGTACTTTTAAATCGTCAGCTCAGTAGTTTGCTCTAATCATGAAAAAGAAAAGATTCTGTCACTGTGCCCCAATTTAAATGTCAGCGACTTCACATTTAATGACATTTTATCTAGTGGACTGAATTTATGAACTTCATTTTTGAGGTATGCATGTTCAAACACAGCTGAGCTTTGATCCTATCACAGCACATGTGATGAGCAAAACAAGCAGGATGAAGCCTATCAGAGGATTTTTCTACTCAATTAGCTATGCCACACATCCCAAAGTTGACCTCTCCAGTGGCAGCTTATTCCTACCAGATTTTTGACAGTCCTCAAATCTGAAACTTACTAAATTGATACAGCAGCATTTTATGTTCTCTTACACCTGTCTTCAATTTAAGCAGTATTTCTAAGTTGAGATGTCATTATTTCCTTAGCAGAAAAAAAAAGTATAGGAAATGTCAGTCACTGCTCGTTAATGGAACCAAAGCTCTGACCAATCAGAGTGCTATTGAGTATATACACTGTAGTAGATACTCAAATAATTGGCCCTGCTGATGGATTGATAATGCGTGTTTCTCTCCACTAGCCTCAGGCATTTGTGTTAAAAAAAAAAAATCATTGCAAGGCAAAATGTGAGCAAACATCAGTAACTGACTCTCTTGTTTTTAGCAGCTATGTGATTTAATTGTTTGGAATTCTGGAAAATAAATGTTAGGATTAACTTTGTCCATTCTCTTCTAAGTTTTGATTACACAACAAGGTCCTACTCTATAGAATTTGGACGGGTATTCATTATCCTGTGATAAGCCATAATGGAATATGAAAAAGAATCTATGTGTATAACGGAGTTACTTTGCTTTACAGTAGCAATTAACACAAAATTGCAAGTCACCTCTATTTCAGCAAAATAAATTTAAGAAAATCCAAAAAATAAAAAACCCCATGACTATAAGAAAGCATTTAGTAGAGAGCTTATGCATTAGAGAGTTGAATTTGTTGCTGTGCAGAGTCTAAGAATTGTGGGTTATTTTTTTAAAGGTCCACACCTGAAGCGTATGGAAGTTGCTAGGCTAGGGGTCAGATCAGAGCTGCAGCTGCCAGCCTACACCACAGCCAATGCTAGATCCGAGCCGCGTGTGCAACCTACACCACAGCTTATGGTAACGCCAGGTCCTTAACCCACTCAGCAAGGCCAGGAATTGAACCTGCATCCTCACGGATCCTAGTCAGGTTCATTTCCGCTGAGCCACCATGGGAACTCCTGTTTCGGTGTTTTAAAAATGACATGGCCTATTGACACCCAGCAGATAAGTGAACAATTTTTGGCAAAATAGGACATACACAAACTGAACACTTTGGCTAATGAAAGAGGACAGAGTATAAGTGTCAAAATGCACAATGTCCCAGCACTCACGGTGACAAGCATCAAGACAATGCCCAGAGGCTGGGGGGCACTCTGTTCTACAGAATAGCTACCTCTAATTTTCTTTAAATAAAACACTTCTAATGTGTCATCATTTAAAAAAAAAATTCTAAATGAGCTCTAGATGAAATTTTAATGCCCCAGTCTTTTCTACTTAAACTTTCACAGTACGGAATCATGAACATGTTTCATTTTTTTATAGCTCCATGGAGAAGTTTCTACATCCCATAATAGAGGAAAAATGCATTTCGGATACGTCTTCGTCAAACTTACTAATATTTAGACTTTGACCCTGTAGACTGGTAATACTCATAATGAAAGTCTGCACCAAAAGCCATGTTTTATTTGATCAAAATTTTTTTTTCCCATTCTATCTGCACCCCAATTCTATGGAGTGTTTTGAGCTTTTCTCACCTACGTTGCATCCTTTGTATAGGCTGCAAGGCTGGGGGGACCTGGCAGGAGGCAGAGGTGGGTTGTGCCCTCCATTCCTCGGGCAGTGCTTGAATTCACCCTCCAGATATGGCGGTACCATGAACGCAGAAACGGCCCTCAGAGGCAGGATAGGTTTCTTCCCTCAGGATGGTTCAGTTCTGTTTTTTCTTTTTATGGCCCCAACTGCAGCACATGGACGTTTCTGGCCTCGGAGTCACATCAGAGCTGCAGCCATGGCCACGCTGGATCTGAGCTGCATCTTCGACCTATACATGGCTCATGGCAACACCGGATCCTTAACCCATTGAGCGAGGCCAGGGATTGAACCTTCGACCCCATAGACTCTGTGTCGGGGTCTTAACGCCCTTGAGCCGCAATGGGAAGGCCTCTTCCCCCATGATTTCATGGAGCAGCCAGGGATGTTCTGTGGCTCCAGGAGGGAAAGCAAAAGGCAAAACCCACCCTGTTGCCCGCTGGCCCCACTCTGATGTCCCAGTGCCGAATCAAAAGCCTCAACTCAGAGGCCCACAGCCTTACGTAATAAGGAGAATTATTAAGGAGAATTAAATAAAACTGTCTGCATGTTATTTTGAGTTCTGCTTAGAATCGCCGTGAATTATTACTTGTGATCCAAACCCATACTGTTTTTATCTTCAAATGTATGTGCAGAAGGCCACGTAACACTGGAAGGCAACTTACTTGCCTTTTCACAAGACGTCAGTTGAGGTCCAGTCCTGCGGAGGCAGAATCAGCTACTCAAAGCACCAACTCCTGGCTCACGCGTTTTGTTGCTGCAGTCTTTGCTGATCTCATTCTCCTCATTTATGCGTCTGGCTCTCCAGATACTATGAAGGGAGCATGTCTTTGAATGTTTTATTGGCAAAAGCAAAGATGTTGGAGAAAGGCCGATGGAGGTTAAATCCTCCCCTGTTGCCTCTTCAGCCGTGTGATCTTGGGCAGGTTGCTTGAACTCTTTTACCTTTTTCCTAATCTATAAAATGGGATCAATAAGCCTACCTTATGAAGTTGCTGTGAGAATTGAGAGTAGATACTTGTCTCTATGCAACACATACTCAACAAGGTGGATTTTTTTCTCATTCTGCCTCTTTTTACAGTTAACCCCCTCATTAAAAACAGTGACATGGGAGTTCTCATTGTGGCTCAGCAGGTTAAGGGCCCAACAGTGTCTCTGAGGATGAGGGTTCGATCCCTGGCTGCACTCAGTGGGTTGAGGATCTGGTGTTGGGGCAAGCTGCGGTATCGGTTGTAGGTGTGGCTCAGATCTGGTGTGGCTGTGGTGCAGGCCTGCAGTTGCAGCTCTGTTTTGACGCCTCGCCTGGGAACTTCCATATGCCATAGGTATGGCTATAAAAAGAAGAAAATAAATTGAAAAATAGTGAAACATGTGGAATTACATATTAAGCAGAGAATCTTAGAATTGAAGTCAACCTTTAATATTTTCTAATCAACTTCCATCTCATTCTTCCCTATTTTATTATTGAAAACCCGTGGGGCAGCCGAATTTGCACAATCAGACATCAGGGGGCCCTGGAGATTATCTTGTCAATGATATTTTCAGTTGGAAGGCTCAAAAAGAAATACATCACATTGCAAAAAGGTCATTGGTCAGGCAGTTTGGTTTATTTAATAGCTAAGGACCCAGGGAGTTCCCGTTGTGGCTTAGTGGTAAGGAACCCGACTAGTAACCCTGGGGATTCAGGTTGGACCCCTGGTCTCGCTCAGTGGGTTAAGGACCCAGCATTGCCATGAGCTGTGGTGTAGGTCACAGGTGGGGCTCGGATCCTACCTTGCTGTGGCTGTGACTGTGGCATAAGCTGGCGGCTGTAGCTCTGATTCGAGCTCTAGCCTGGGAACTTCCATATGCCGTGGGTGCAGCCCTAAAAAGACCAAAAAGAAAAAAAAAGCGAAGGACCCAGACTTGGCCCATCTCTGCTTTGACATCCCCGGCCTGTGCATTGTACTCAGACAGACTCCTGATCTAAAGGTGCTGCTTCTGTGCTCAGCATCGCAGGCAGACATGACTGCACCTGGAACGGAAAGAAGACCTTTTTGCAATCAATGTCTGTTAATTTATTCAGCACAGCACTGCAAAGCAACTGTACTTCAATACAAATTTAAAAAGGAATGGGGAAGTCGTTCCTGGAAATCTGCCCCCCTCTTCCAGATTCCCCTTTAACCCACCACCGTCCTGGGCCAGGGATCAAACCTGCACCTCCACAGCCACCTGAGCTATTGCAGTTAGATTCTTAAACTGCTGTACTGCACCATAGTGGAAACTCTTGTAGGGAGGTTTTTTTTTTTTTTTTTTTTTTTTAAACCCCCCCAACTAAATAATCAGTTTTAATTCTAGTGATCAGTCTATTTAAATAATCTGTTGCTTCTTTGTTTTTGGTGAGCTGTGTGTTTCTACAAAGTTGTCCATTTCTTTTAGGTTGTAAAACTTATTGGTGTGTCATTATTCATAGTATTCTTTTACGCTTTTTTCTGTATTTCTGCAGTATCCATTTGAGATTTCTCCTGTTTCAGTTCTTACTGTGTTTACTTGGGGTTTCTCTCTTTGTGGTGAGGCTGATCAGAGGTTTGTCAATTTTGCTTACTCTTTCAAAGAACCAGCTCTTGGTTTTATTGATTTTTTTTTTCCATTGTCTTTTTAAACTCTATTTATTTCCTTGCTGATCTTTATTATTTTTCCTTTCTGCCGAGTTTAGTTTTTGTTCTTTTTCGAATACTTTTAGGAGGTAGGTTGGGTTGTTGATTTGAGATTTTTTTTTTTCCTTTTTGAGGAAGGACTGTATTGCTAAGAATTTGCCTCTAAAAACTGCTTTTATAGCATCCCATAGATTTTTGTATGGTTGTGTTTTTATTTGTCACAAGGTATTTTTTAATTTCCTTTTTGTTTGCCTACTTGTCCCATTTGTTTTTTAGCAGCATGTTGTTTAGTCTCCATGTAGTCATTTTTTCCTCATTCCTTTTCCTGTGGTTGATATCTAGTTTCATGCCATTGAGGTCAGAGAAGATGGTTGAAGTAATTTCCATACTCTTGTTAAATTGGTTGAGGTTTCTTTTGTGCCCCACTGTATGGTTAATCCTTGAGAATGTTCCATGTGCACTTGAAAAGAATGCATATTCTGGGTTTTTTGGATGTCCTGAAAATGTCAATTGGGTCTAACTGTTCTATTTTATCATTTAGGATCCCTGTTACCTTATTGGTTTTCTATCTAGAAGATCTGTCCTTTGATGTGATTGGGGTGTCAAAGTCTCCTACTATTGTATTTCCATCAATTTCTCCTTTTATGTTTGTTAGTTTTTGTTATATGTATTTGAGTGCTTCTATTTTGGGGCATATAGGTTAATGAGTATAATGAGTCTTTTTGAATTTATCCTTTTATTAGTTTCCTTGACCTTTCTATAAAGAAAGATAAGAGACCTTTATCTTTAAGGTATTTGTTTTAAAGTCTATTTTTTTTCTGGTAGGAGTGTTGTGACTCCCTCTTTCTTGTCACTTTCATTTGCATGCAATATCTTTTTCCATCCCCTCATTTTTTTTTGCTTTCTTTATAAGCGTTTTATTTTATTTTTTTATATAATTTTTATTTTTTCCATTATAGCTGGTTTACGGTGTTCTGTCAGTTTTCTGCTGTACAGCACAGTGACCCAGTCACACGTACATGTGTACATTCTCCCTTCTCACACTATCAGGCTCTCATAACTAACCAGACACAGTTCCCAGTGTTACACAGCAGGATCTCATTGCTAATCCATTCTGAAGGCAATAGTCTGCCTCTCTTAACCCCAAGCACTGCGTCCATCCCACTCCATCCCCACAGCAACCACAAGTCTATTCTCCAAGTCCATGATTTTCTCTTCTGTGGAAAGTTTCACAAATGAAACAGAATTTAATTTCTGCTAAATTCCAGAAATAAGTGATATCATATGGTATATGTCCTTCTCTTTCTGACTTATTTCACTCAGTATGAGAGTCTCTAGTTCCATCCTTGTTGCTGCAAATGTCATTATTTTGCTATTTTTTATGGCTGAGTAGTATTCCCTTGTGTATATATTTCATATCTTCCTAATTCAATCATCCATTTATGGACATTTGGGTTGTTTCCATGTCTTGAGTATTGTGAATAGTGCTGCAAGGAAGGTGTGGGGTGCATGTGTCTTTCTTAAGGAAAGTTTTGTCTGTATATATGCCCAAGAAGGGGATTGCTGGGTCATATGGTAGTTCCATGTATAGATTTCTTTCTTCTTCTTTTTTTTTGTCTTTTGGCTATTTCTTTGGGCCGCACTCGCGGCACATGGAGGTTCCCAGGCTAGGGGTCGAATCGGAGCTGTAGCCACCGGCCTACGCCAGAGCCACAGCAACATGGGATCCGAGCCACGTCTGCAACCTACACCACAGCTCACGGCAACGCCGGATCGTTAACCCACTGAGCAAGGGCAGGGACCGAACCCGCCACCTCATGGTTCCTAGTCGGATTCGTCAACCACTGCGCCACGACGGGAACTCCCATGTATAGATTTCTAAGGAACCTCCATGCTATTCTCCATGGTAGTTGTAGCAGCTTTACATTCCCACCAACAGTGCAGGACATCCCCTCACTTGTGATCCGTGCGTCCTTTGCTCTAAGATGGGTCTTCCATAGGAAGCGTATTGTAGTTTGCTGTTTTTTAATCTAGTTTGTCACTTTATTTCTTTTGATGAGAGCATTCAGGTCACTGACCTTTAAGGTAACGAGTGATACATGTGTATCTATTGCCATTTTAAACCTGTTTTCCAGTTCAGTCTATGTTTCTTCTTTGTTCTTTTTTCTTTTTTGTGGTTTGATGAGTTCCTTTTTTTTTTTTTTTTGCTTGTGTTGTCTTCTCGTTGGTTTTTGTGAATGCGTTGTTTAGTTTAGATTTGTGATTGCCCTTTTTTTCAAGTATGTTAACTTCTTCCTATGTTTTCTTGCTTTAGAATATGAGTCATATAAGTTCAAACACATTCTAGGGGTTCCCGTTGTGGCTCAGTGGTTAACGAATCTGACTAGGAATCATGAGGTTGCAGGTTCGATCCCTGGCCTCGCTCAGTGGGTTAAGTATCTGGCGTTGTCATGAGCTGTGGTGCGGGTTGTAGATGCAGCCCGGATCCTGCGTTGCTGTGGCTCTGGTGTAGGCCTGCAGCTGTAGCTCCGATTAGACCCCTAGCCTGGGAACCTCCATATACTACAGGAGCAGCCCTAGAAAAGGCAAAAAGACAAAAAAAAAAAAACCCAAAAAACCAAAAAAAATCACATTCTAAAAAAGCCTGGGCTTTCTTCCTCTCCTTCCCCCTATTTTGTGATTTTTGTCTTTTTTACATCATATTTATCCTTTTGCTCTTCCTTGTGTTTATTATTGCTTTCACAAATATATACATTTTTTTGATCAGTATACTGACTTATTTAAGTGTTTACTTTCCAATTGCGATTTCTTCCATCCTATATCTTCTTATTTATTCCTATTTGGAGGAGACCTTTCAACATTTCTTTTAGGGTTGGTGTAGTATTGCCATCTTCTTTTAGTTTAGGTCTGAGAAATTCTCTCTTTCTCCTACTATTGTAAATGATAATCTTGCTGGGTAGAGTATTCTCATTTGCAATATCTCCCCTTTTAGAACTTTGAATATATCTTGCCCTTCCCTTCCGGCTTATAGTGTTTCTGTAGAGAAATCAGCTGATAGCCTTAAGGGAGTTCCCTTGTAATTAACTCTCTTTATTTTTCTCTTGCTGCCTTTAGAATCCTCTCCTTTAACTTTGGCCATTTTCATTTTAACATGTCTTTGTGTATGTCTGTTTTGGTTCGTTGTTTTTGGAACCCTCTGTGCTTCCTGAATCTGGATGTCTGGTTCCTTCTTGAGATTTGGGAAATTTGCAGCCATAAATAATCTCTTCAAAGGTATTTTTAATCTCCTTTTCTCTCTCTCATTCCTTCTGGGATCCCTGTTAGGTGTAGATTGGCGCACTTTATGTTATCCTCTTACCTGTTTTCTTTCTTTTTTTTTTTTTTTCCATTTGGCGTTCAGCCTGCTCTTCTGATAATTCTATCTTCTGAGTCACTTGCTCATTCTTCTGCATTCTTCATTCTGCTGTTCATTGGTTTTAGCTCAATTTTTGTCTGAGCAAATGAATTTGCTGATTTTTCCGGGCTCCTCCGTGTAGTTTCTGGCTCCTTTTTTTAGAAATATTGTGCTGCTCATCTCCTTTATGAACTTGATGCCTGTGAGTCTGCAGAGGTCTGCTGCATTGTTGGCTCCTTGGGGGGAATTCTCCTGTCCTTTTACTGGGAATGGTTCTGGTGCCTCTTCATTTTGCTTTACATTTTTCTAACACTGAGTTTAGGGCAACAACTACTACTGCAGTCTTAGAGATCTACTTACAGGCAGGACCATCCCTGGGTAGCTTGTGTGGGTTTACTTTTTTCTTGGCGTGAGGGCTGCTCTTGGTTCGGATGCTTGCTGTCTCTTTCCTCGGTGTGTTTAAGCTGTCATCCCCTTGGTAGGGGGTGTGGGGTGTGTGGCCTGTGCATGCTTCCAGGGAGGCGGGGGCAATGGGTGGTGCCTGCAGGTGACGCCTGATCACCAGGCCCTTGGCGGTGGTGGTGACCCATGACAAGGTGGAGGCGCTGGGTTGTGTCTGGTTGCAAGGCCCTTGCAATGGCAACAACCCCCCAGAGGGGGCAGGTGTCCCCCATTCCCTGGGCTCTCAGCAGTGACAGTGATATTGTTGGGGGCAGCAGGCAGTGGCGGGCTATGCCCACCTCTGGAGTCTGAGATGGCTGGGGTGACTTGCACCCACCCCCATAGCTCACACGAGGGGTGCCCTGCTGCCTGAGAGCCTGCATGTGTGTGTGTGTGTGTGTGCGCGCGCGCGTGCATGGGTGCAGAGAAAGGAGTTCATGTGGTGTTCCTGCCCCCCTCCCTCCCCCTCCCACTCCCTGTCCCCCAGCCTCACACTCCCCAACAATGGTGCCTAGCTTCTCTGCAGACGCGGGCCTCCCCCGACACTTCCTGGGCCATGGCGCACTGCTCCGTAGCCCCCTCAGGCTGTTTGTACAAAGCCAGCCCTAGTCCCCTCCCTGGAACTGACCTCTGAAGCCCGAGTCTCAGCACCCAGCCCCTGCGTCTCAGGCTGAGGGTGCACCAGGCGGTGGTACCAATAGTCTGTGAGTCTCTCTCTGTTTTGCCCTCCTCGGTCCAGCTGCTGCCCTTTTCTCTGATGCTTTGAGGCTTGCCCTCTGGCCTGGCCCGTCTTCCCATCAGTTGGGTGGCCTCCTAGTGTGGCAATTCCTTGCTTCTTGCACAGCTCCCTCTCAGGAGCGCTGGTCCCATCCTGATTCCCTTTGCTTTCTTGTGTCTCTGTTTTTTCTTCTTCTTCCCCCTTTTTTTCGAGCCAGTTACATGGAGGTTTTCTGAATTGTTTTTTGGAAGTCTGAGGTCTTAGGCCAGCATGCAGTCAATGTTGTGTGAGAATCATTCTACACATAGGTTTTTCTTTTGATGAATTTGTGGGAGAAGGTGAGAGGCATGTCTTCCTCCTCTGCCGTCTTGATTCCAGGCCTTGCCTGTTACTTTCTTTTTCTTTTTTTGGTTTTGTTTTTACTTTTTAGGGCTTCCCTAGCAGCATGTGGAGGTTCCCAGGCTAGGGGTTGAATCAGAGCTACAGCTGCCGGCCTACACCACAGCCACATCAACTCAGGTTCTGAGCCACATCTGTGACCTACCCCACAGTTCACAGCAATGGCAGATCCTTAACCCACTGAGTGAGGCCAGGAATTGTACCTTCAACCTCGCGGTTCCTAGTCGGATTTGTTTCCGCTGCGCCACGGTGGGAATACTGCTAATTTCTTAAGTTTCACCTGTTTCTCCCTCACACTTGAAGCTGGAGAAAAATTCAGACGGTTGCTCTAGTACATTTGGGATGTTATCTTCCTGCTGAACTGCAACGCATTATCTCTTCGAAGTTACCCAAACTCATTGAATCTTAGCATTTTTCGAATGCTTGGGGGAAGGGGCAGTAGGTGAGAACTTAGGTGTTAAAGAGGCTGCTTTATTTAGCAGGTCGAGAGTGGCGGGCGGCAGGGTAGACTTGCAGCTCCTTGAATACCTGGCCCCCATACACACCAAGCCTGTTCTAGTTCATCCCCAAGGCAGCCCTGAATGCAGGAGAGAGTGGCATCACGCACAAGCTAATGAAAGAATTGCTGTGCTCTGATTGGAATCTCTGGTCCTGGGTGCGACACAGATAGAGGTTCTTCAATCCCCTGAAGGAATGAAGACGGGGATTGGGCTATTGGTTGTGTTTAAAGCCACAAAACAAATCCTCCTTATGTGGAGGAGGATTATATGTAGACTGTTCCTCCTTGAAATTTATTTTGAAATGGTCGTATTGGTGATGATAATACCATGAAATAGAGGGTTCCCTTCATAACCACATAAATTGCTGACAGAAGGGCCCCCTCTTGCCCCCAGTATGTATAAGTTGTTTCCCAGTAACAGTTTTTATCCAGATTCTCTTTAAGGGAAAAGCTACCCCAAACACATCTTTGCTTCATCGCAATGGCCAGTTGAAGGCAGATTTGCATATTTTGCTCAATTTGCCAGTGGATTGAGTGTGATGGGTTTTCATCCCTAATTGTCTTACTTTACAACAACAACAACAACAACAAACCAAAAAACAAGAAAAAAAGGAGTTCCTGTCATGGTGCCGTGGTTAACGAATCCGACTCGGAACCATGAGGTTGCAGGTTTGATCCCTGGCCTTGCTCAGTGGGTTAAGGATCCGGCATTGCCGTGAGCTGTGGTGTAGGTTGCAGATGTGGCTCTGATCCCACATTGCTCTGACTGTGGTGTAGGCCGGTGGCTATAGCTCCGATTCGACCCCTAGCCTGGGAACCTCCATATGCCGTGGGAGTGGCCCTAGAAAAGGCAAAAAGACAAAACCCCAAAAAGCTCCAAAATACGACAGTGTGAGGTGATCCTGGTTAAGTCAAGTGCCTGAATTTTCTCTCCAAGTCTTTTTCCACCCACACTGTTGACTGTGGAAAGACTTGAGCAGGAGAGGGGAGAGGTTAGGTGGTGCTTATTAGGCAAACACACGGCAGGGTCCTCTGTTTAAACGACGTTTCCCTGACAACACAGAGTTGACGCATGAAGCAGAACCACTGATGTCTGGACATGCTGCATATGTCTGGAATGAAAACCACAAAAGAAAAACAACCCCCCTGCCCAGGGTAATTCAGACTGGCGGGAAGTAAGACCTTTGTGTGTTGAGCGCCTGGATTTGGGCAGGTGTCACAAACTGAGGGAGCTGACATGTCCCCCCCGTGTTAGAGTCAGCGCCTTAGCCCCCGTCTGGTGCGTGGGTGCAGGATGCACCAGCAAGGCTGAGGGGGCGTGAGGAAGGCTGTGCGGGGGGGCAGCATGGAAGGCTGCCAGGGCATCCTCTGCGCCTGGACGCCCCCTGCCCTTCGGTGGCGGTGGGGCAGGGATGCCGCATGCACTCTGGGGGGCTGGACAGTCGGTCTGTGCCCCCGGAAGGAGCGCGGAGTCCGGGAAATGCCCAGCATTGTACGGGGGCTGTTGACAAACCTCCCCATCCTTCCCCCCAAGAGAGGCTGTGTTTCTACTCTGTTCATCGGGAGACAGCGAGGCACTGCATCCCACTGGGAAATACTCTCTTTTTCAAGGCTGGTTGGCTCTACCACCAGTCTCGCAAGGATGGTCTGGAATAAACGCTGTCATGAGGTGTGTGAACATGTGCCAGGCCCACGGAGAGGGGTCTCCTGACACGGTTGCACACAGGTGTGTGGGGTACCCGGTGTGAGGCTCGCAGATGATGTGAGCCGTTGCATCGTCCCACAGTTCTGTCGAGCTGGCTCAGAGTTGTTGTTTTGGGTGTAAAGAAGCAACATCAGCTAAGCATCCGGGCTCGTGTCGCCGAGATTGTAAGGGACACGTTGAGACAGTCAATCCTCTGTTCCCCTCCCCAGCCTGTGATCTTTCTGCCCAACCCCACACACAGAGTGCCCTGAAACATCACGACATCTGTGTATACTCTGTGACACTAAGTTCTGGAAAGAAGGCCCTTTGACTTCGGATAGTACTTTTACTAGAATTAAAGAAATACCTGCTCTCCTCATAACTGGACTTACTACAAATGGTGTCATGTCCTGTGCCCTTCAAACGGGTGTGTCAAAGCGTGGCCGGCGAGGCAGGGGTGGTTTCCGCCGCGTCCATCAAACCAGTTCCTCAACGTAATTATTATCCGGGAAGACACAGTTGAAAAGATACTAAATTAAACGGAGCTCTGAAAATTGCTCACCTCATGATTCCTTCCGATTACATCTTGGCATCATTTCGCCGAGTTTCACTATGTAATTTAAGGATCATGTATAATTGGTACGGGGGCCATTGCAGCACCTCTGCATTTCAGCAAGAGGTGAATTTTATTAGTAATAATGGCAGTAATTTTGCCAAATAAGTTGTATGACTTAGTCACTCATTGGAAATTATTCCTCAGCAGGACCGTGTTACCTTTACGTACTTAACATACGTTTTGAGTAGGAAATGCCTTCGCGTTGCAACGTGTTTGCAGGGAGATGGTTTTTATTGGTATGATCTGCAGGGTCTCATCGTTCCCTGGGGTGTTCCACTCGGGAGCTTATTTTTCATTAAGTTTCATTTTAAAAAAACTTTGCATCCACATGAGACATTTAAAAAAGAGGCAGTGATGTTTCCACCCCTGCTGTCACAACACCAGAGCAGGGACACGATGCCCTCAAATTTAATCACACAGTGTTTGGCTGATACTTTTTATGGGTGGAAAACATTTTTTTTTATTAAAAAATTACTGTAGTCGGGCAGGCCAGACACGCGTCTCCATCATGTACTACAACCTAAATGATAACGACTCTCAAAGGAGCCTCCATGGTGAAATAAATTTGGAGAAAAGCTAGTTACGTTTTTACAAGAATTATATTGCATATTAAATCATGGCACTGAGAGGTCCTGCTCTGAAAGAAAAGTTGTTTTCTCATCATGTCTGAAATGTGTTTGATCACCGAGCCCTTTCCTGTTGTAGGCTTCTTGATGTTGGGAAAAGTCCTGAACACTTTTTTTTTTTTTTTTTTAAATAAACCATGAAGTCTGAAGTCTGAGAGATCTCTTATTTCTTTTACTGAAGTATTGATTTACGGTGTTGTGACAATTTTTGCTGTACAGCAAAACGACGCAGACATACCTATATATGCATACCGTTTCTTAAATTACCCTCCGTCATGATCTAGCCCGGGAGACTGGGTAGAGGTCCCCGTGCTCTGCAGTAGGACCTCATGGCTTATCCATCCAACATGGAAGAGTTCGTATCTGCCAACCCCAAACGCCCCGTCCATCCCTCTCCCTCTCCCTCCCCACTTGGCAACCACAGGTCTGTTCTCTTAGTCTGTCTGAACACTCTTTCATAGTCTTTGCGTCCCACTGGAATGACAGGAATCACAGTCCTAGTTGTTTCGGAGGTGGCACATACTGGGTAAAACTGTTCGTTTTCAGAGTTCCTGTCGTGGCTCAGTGGTTAACGAATCTGATGAGGAACCATGAGGTTGCGGGCTCGATTCCTGGTCTTGCTCAGTGGGTTAAGGATCTGGCGTTGCCGTGAGCTGTGGTGTGGGTCACAGACTGGACTCGGCCCTGGCATTGCTGTGGCTGTGGTGTAGGCCGGCAGCTGTAGCTCCGACTGGACCTCTAGCCTGGGAACCTCCATATGCCGTGGGTGCAGCCCTAGAAAAGACAAAAGAAAAACAACAACAACCAAAAAATTGCTCGTTTTCAAAAAAATTCATGAGTTCCTGTTGGTGTCCTGGCCTCCTGTGGTCTTGACAAAAGACAAGTGAAGAGATCCCTATAGGAGGAGCTCCTGCTGTGGCTCAGCAGTAGCAAACCCGACTAGTACCTATGGGTGCAGTTCGGTTCCTGGCTCCACTCGGTGGATTAAGGATCGGGTCTTGCTGCAAGCTGCAGGGTAGGTCGCAGACATAGCTCAGATTTGCTGTGGCTGCGGCTGTGGTGTCGGCCAGCAGCTGCAGTTCTGGTTTGACCCCTAGTCTGGGAACCTCCATGTGCTGCAAGTGTGCGCCCACCCCCAACAAAAAGAAAGCTATAGCAGATGGAAGAGGGGACCCAGGGAACTGAGGGACTGGGAAAGGGCTGGATCAATGCGGGGTGAACAGGGTGGGTTTATGGGTCATTGGCTTTAAGCTCTTATTCATGGTGTCTTGATTTCCTCATCTTTAAGAATAATGCCTTCTTGTGTTTACGTAAAGACTTGCAAAAACATCTACTCTGGAATATTCCATAAATGGCAGTTACTGCAACTATTCATTATTTCAGCTCTTAAAAATGGACTCTGAAAGTTACGTAACATGGCCATACAGAATAACTTTTTTTCCCCCTGAAAGTTACCATCTTTTTAGGATTTCATAATACTTTCATAAAGCAGTGTACAAAAATCACCCGGCTGTGTATCTGGCATGCAGTGTGATAAACCATGTACACAGCAACTTTCATTTCTGCGGCAGTGAGCACTGGATTGCGTTACATTCTGCACAGGTAATTCGCACAGTGAATTCAGAAGGGTTTTTGAGCGACCACGAGGTGGACACTTCACTCATTGCTACCGGTACATCAGCAAATAAAAAGCAACAAAGTCCCTACTTTTTTCATGCAGCTTGTATTTTAAACTGTAAGCAAGTGCTTACACTGTGAGTAAAAAGAGGACAGAACATTAGAGAAAAATGGGAAAGCAGCTTGACAAGAGCATGTGAAAAATACTTAAACTTGACTGCATTAAATATCAGCATTGATGTTTCTTTTTTGTTTTGGTTTGTGCTTTTTGCTTCCTAGGGCCATACCCTCGGCATATGGAGGTTCCCAGGCTAGAGGTCCAATCGGAGCTGAAGCCGCCGGTCTACACCACAGCCACAGCAATGCCAGATCTGCGCTGCGTCTGCAACCTGGACCACAGCTCATGGAAGCACCAAATCCTTAACCCACTGAGCGAGGCCAGGAATCGAACACGCAACCGCATGGTTCCTAGTCGAATTCGTTTCCACTGTGCCACGACAGGAACTCCAAGAGTTGATGTTTCTTGAAAAGCCGCTTTTGGTTGATTCCTGGATGGAATGGGTGTGTACACAGGCAGTGGTAGCTTGTCTGTAAGGACACTCCCTGCTGATTTTTAAGATGAAACTTTTTTATGTTCGTCAATTGCTAGGGATTTATTTGTCCACCGACCTTTGCACAGGCATTCTTACTGAAACCCCTTCTTAGAAGGTGGGCTGTGTAAGGCTCACTCCACTCTGCAGATTTGAGCAGCTCGGCCCCTTGAAGGCCCTGCGACAAGCAGCCCAGGATGGCAGAGGGAGGGCAGGAACCAGACCGCTTCTTGGTTGTTAAGGAAAGGGAATAATAGGGTCCTTCCCAGTCAAAGCAGAGGACAGAGGACGGCTGAGGTGGACCTGAGCATTCATCCAACCTAAGCAGTCCTCACAGATCGTTTTCCACTGAAAAGAGCTCATTATATTCTTATTTATTTATTTATTTATTTTGCTATTTCTTGGGCCACTCCTGCAGCATATGGAGGTTCCCAGGCTAGGGGTCGATTAGAGCTGTAGACACTGTCCTATGCCAGAGCCACAGCAACGCGGGATCCAAACGAGTCTGCAACCTACACCACAGCTCACGGCAATGCCAGATCCTTAACCCACTGAGCAAGGGCAGGGATCGAACCCACAACCTCATGGTTCCTCGTCGGATTCGCTAACCACTGAACCACGATGGGAACTCCTATTCTTTTTTTTTTAAAATGATAGTTGATTTACAATGCTGTGCCAATTTCTGCTGTCCAGCCACATGACTCAGTCACCCATACATATCCATTGTTTTTGTCACATGATCTTCCATCACGCTCTATCCCCCGAGACTGGATGGAGGGCCCTGTGCTGTACAGTAGGACCTCATTGCTTAGCTGTCCTACGTGTAATAGTTTGCATTTACTAACCCCAAACTGCCAGGGCATGTACAGGAATGAAATTAGAACCCTCTGTAATGCCACGCACAAAATAAACTCAAAGTGGATTAAAGACCTAAACATAAGCCCAGATACTGTGAAACGCCTCGAGGAAAACAGGCAGAAGCTCTGGGATGTAAATCGCAGGAATGTCTTGTTAGAGCCGTCTCCTAGAATAATGACATAATGATATTCTTTTTACTTAATTTTTTGTCTGTCTTTGTCATTTCTTGGGCTGCTCCCATGACATATGGAGGTTCCCAGGCTAGGGGTCGAATCGGAGCTGTAGTTGCCAGCCTACACCAGAGCCACAGCAACACTGGATCCGAGCTGCATCTGCGACCTACACCACAGCTCACAGCAACGCCGAATCCTTAACCCACCAAGCGAGGCCAGGGATTGAACTCGCAACCTCATGGTTCCTCATCGGATTCGTTAACCACTGAGCCACGACAGGAACTCCCATGATTATGTTCTTAAAGTTAAGATCACATCTAATACCTTTGCTTCTGAGTTACTAATTATGTGAAATATAATTTGCAACTTTATGGGTTTGAAATGAGCCTTGGCAGTGTATTAATGTGTTCCAGTATTGGGGGGGAAGACTGCTAAATCCATCACACGTGCAGGTATGCTCTGGGTTCAGAATGGCTTCCCTTTAGGAAAGGAAGTCATCTGCTCGAATGCTGGTTAGGACGTGGGAACGTACTTAGTTGGGGTGATGCAGTGTCTTTTGGGGAGGCGTGGTGGTCAAAGTGCTTGTTGATGGATTCAGGACTAGGCTCAAATTCTGGCTCTTCGAATGGATATTCTTTAACATGAATAAGCGTAATTCTTCTCTGTATACAGTGGAACATAGCAGTGACATCTAGGTCATGGCGTAATTTTGAGATTCAAATGAGATAATGCAAATACCTGACACTTAGCGATCACTCAGTCGGATGTTGATATTGATGGGACCCCTTCGAGGTTCATTGAAACATGTCCAATAAAATGACCGATGCATTAGATACCATCTCTGATTACTCTGCTCAGAAATTTACCTTAAGGAATGCTTATGGAAATCGCAGTCACTGATAATCTTAAGGAATGAAAAAAAATTGTATACGGAAGCTATAGACGTGACACACAGCCAGTAAAGGGTAAGTCTGTTTTGCACGTGAATTCTTAGGCTTGTCTTATATTTATACATTTGATTTTATATACACATAAAAGTAAGTTCTTGATTTTTTTTTTTTCTCCATAGATCTTTTTAGGAAGACTTTATGCCATCCATGAGAATGACAGCTAAAACATAGCCTTCCTTTCTTGATTTCTCTTAACATGACCGTCCTGAGGTAATTCCTAGGGAGAAAGAAGGAGGAAGAAACGAGAGACAATTTGTAGCATGAGAATTTGTAGAACATGACTGGTTTTAGGCCTGAGCCTGAAGGAAAGAAATGGGTTCTATCTAGAGGGCCCCCCGGTGGCAAGGTGCCGAATCCTCATGCACAAGTTTTGCAAGGAAATCACTGAGAGGCCCTTGGCAGAAGAGCTTAAGTCATTTCTGTACTGGGAGCAATCTGCAGTTACAATAATTCTTATTAGACGGGAGGGGTTGGAGAAAGTATGAATTCCAAGGAGCGTTTCATCCCAAGAGAAGTAACTTGAGAGTGCTGTCTGGGTTGTTTCTGATGGTTCCAGAACACGTGACACTTATTTTTTTGTCTTTTGTCACTTTAGAGCTACACCTGTGGCACATGGAGGTTCCCAGGCTAAGGGCCGAATCAGAGCTACGGCTGCCGGCCTACCCCGCAGTCACAGCCACGCCAGATCTGAGCCACGTCTGCGACCTACACCCCAGCTCATGGCAACGCCGGATCTTTAACCCACTCAGCAAGGCCAGGGATCGAACCTTCAACCTCATGGTTCCTAGTCGTATTCATTTCTGCTGGCCCCACGACGGGAGCTCCAAGAACACGTGGTTTTTAAGACGGGTGTGGAGGTATGATTATCTGGTGGTGTGATAGAATTGCTCATCTAGAACATGGTACCTCCTCGAAAGCATTAAAAATCTCTTGGTTTCATGCTCTTGGTTTTTTATGGAGCTGTATTCAGCAGAATGGAATGGCCTTGGGAGCCAGGCTGCCTGGGTTCAGAGCCTGATTCTATTACTTCCTAATGGTGTGATGGTGAATATATCTCCCAACTTCTATGTACTGTGGACGCTTCATCTGTAAAACGGATGGAATAATAGTTCTCCCTTCATAGGCGTTCCTAATGCTGAAATAAGACAGTAGAAAGGGTTTAGTGTGCAATATAACACGTGTTTAGTAGTTGTTAGCGGTTAGCACCTCTGTGTTAGAAAAGAACGCCTTAAGATAACATAGCCCTGGACAGTTTTGAAATTTTTTTTTTTCCCACTGCCTCATTTAACCTTCCCAGATCCTAAGGTAAGAAGTTCAGGTATGACCCTCCTCCCTGACAAACTGGCAAACTGAAATTCAGTGAAGTTCAGTGACTTGCCCAAGTTGTACTGTTACGCAGCAATGAGGCAGATTCTACTGTGAAATGTCCGGTTGGACAGACTTTATCCTTTATGTCCTTTTTATCCCGTCAGGTCGCCACTGCCGTCACAGGTGATGGTTTTACCACCAGGTAGCTACTTGACAGTGAGCTGACGAGTGATACAAACAGCAAAAGCTATGGTTTTAAGGGCGGGTGGGGTGGATAAACTAGACTGGAGAGCTGTGGGAAGAGTTTGGGGAATAGGAATTGGGTAGAATCGGGTCCTGATAAAATCTTGGGCGGCATAAGAAACGCAGTGCAGCGTGGCTGGTACATTAATGCAGGCTGAAAAATAGGTAAAGCATCTATCAGCTAAAGTAATAAAAAAATGTTTAACATGGTAATTAAAAAAGGAATAATAAAGGAAACAGTATATTATACAATGATAAGTTCCCACATATCCAGAAATATCTAATTCTTTATTTTGTTCTTAGCTTTGTACGTTCGAGGGAGAGGAATCAGCCTGTATCCTAAAAGTTAAGCTGCCCCATCACTCAGTATAAATTGCCTGTCCTCAATAATTATGGAAGATGTCAGGCACAGCGAGACAGGAAGAAAATTAAGTCAGTTCTGCAAAAGGAAGTATTGCCTTTTCAGTAGCTCTTACTAATGTCACTTTGAAAAATCTTGAATATCTGTTTTCCTGTTCAATTATTAAAAACAATATGCTCGGGAGACGTCATCTATTAGTTTTGAATTTTGTTTCATGCTATTTTGTATAGTGAGCTGCTACTCAGATTATCCCAGGCTATAACGTAAGCCTTCAGTATGTGTTTGTTTTTTTTTTGGGGGGGGGGGGGGTTTGTTTGAGGCCTTCAATATTTTTTCTTCTGACTTGTTATGTTCTGCCACTAATTTATAAATATTCAAATATAATTACTGAAATCCTTTTTTTTTGTATATTTAAAAATACTTGAAAAGGGTGAAGCCGTATCCAGAAAACCCATGATTTATGCACAAAAAAAGCTTTGTGTTCCAATGAAAATTTCTGCATATCCTTAAAATCACAGGCATCTAAACTTTGGCAAAAGGAGAACCTGTTTGTAAACAGAATAGAATACTTGGTGACATGTGGAATGCTATTTTGGAAATAGTTAAATGGATCTAATAAAGTTCATGCTTAGTGATAATTATTATGCAAGAAACGATACTTAAAATTTGTTTCAATATAACACTTAAAAAAGGCTTTGATATCAGTGTTTTTTTTTATATCTCTAAAGTAGAATCAGCATCTCTTAAAAAAGTTGATACTTTCATTACATGCTATGTTTTGTGGTCACCAGAGATGAGCTACCGCAATGTCCAGTGTATTGTTTCATGAAGATCAATGAAGGTTAAAGAGAATCACTTCTAAGTGTATTTCGATGATAAATCCTTTTGGGGCTCTGGGAGCTATGGCCCCTTTCCAGAAAAATGCACATGTGCACTATGTGTGTTAGGTCAACAGGTGAAATAACTTGGGCTAAAAAAAAATTTTGCCTTGTGATCTAACCGATTGAGTCCGTGTATAGTTTGAGCACACTGGGTCTGGAGAGGATGGGAGACAGCAGAAAGCTGACAGTGTGTACTGGCCAGTGTGGTGGGACAGATAACACAGCCACGGAGATCGTTGAAAAGATTTACAAGAAGGGACTATTTGCAGAGATGCAGGCAGGTTTAAGGAACTAATAAAGGGTGGTAGCCTGCTCTGTAAATGTTAGGGCAGGAGTTCCCATTGTGGTGCAGTGGTTAAGGAATCCGACTAGGACCCATGAGGTTGCAGGTTCGATCCCTGGCCTTGCTCAGTGGGTTAAGGGTCCGGCGTTGCCATGAGCTATGGTGGAGGTCACAAACGTGGCTCGGATCTGGCGTGGCTGTGGTGTAGGCCAGCGGCTATAGCTCCGATTCGACCCCTGGCCTGGGAACCTCCATATGCCACAGTGCGGCCCTAAAAAGCAAAAACAAAAAACCTCATAAATGTTAGGGCAGAGAGATCTGCAAGTATTTGAGAAAATTCTTTAACGTGAAAGATAGAGCCCAAATAAAACAATAAAAAAAGATTAAGTAGGCAATTCAGGAAATGGGAAACTTAAGAAAAAGTAAGTGTCCTATAATTTGTCTTCTTATCCTTTTGGTAAGAGAAGCTATTGCATCTGTTAAGTAAGAACTGGATGCCATCCAATGGACAATCACAGCATAAAAAAGAGCTTTTCAAAATGCAACTGCTAGTTAATATTTTTAAAACCATGAATAAAACTGATCCAGATAAACTGAGTACATCTCCTCAAATGAGAAAAAATGTTCAGGGAGTTCCCATTGAGGCTCAGCAGGTGACAAACCCAACTAGTAGCCATGAGGATGCAGGCTCGATCTCTGGCCTCACTCAGTGGGTTAAGGATCTGGCATTGCCGTGAGCTCTGGTGTAGGTCACAGACATGGCTTGGATCTGGCATGGCTGTGGCTGTGGTGGAGGCCGGCAGCTGCAGCTCTCATTTGACCCCTAGCCTGGGAACCTCCATATGCTGCAGGTGCAGCCCTGGGGGCGGCGGGGGGGAGAAGCAAAAACAAACAGATTCACAAGAATTTGTTGTTTTCCTCGTGCATAGAAAAGTTAGGTTTACACTGTAATGTAGTCTGTTAAGTAGGCAATAACATCTTAAAAAATGTACGTACCTTAGAGAATACTCTTGTTGAAAAATGCTACCATGTGAGCCTTTAGCAAGTTGTCTTTTGGTTGGTGGAGGGTCTTTCCCTGGTGTTGATGGCTGCTGGATTACAGGGTGGTGGTTGCTGAAGGCTGGGGTGCCTGTGGCAATTTCTTTCTTTCTTTTTTTTTTGTCTTTTTGCTATTTCTTTGGGCCGCTCCCGTGGCATATGGAGGTTCCCAGGCTAGGGGTCGAATCGGAGCTGTAGCCACCGGCCTACGCCAGAGCCACAGCAATGCGGGATCCGAGCTGTGTCTGCAACCTGTACCACAGCTCACGGCAACGCCGGATCGTTAACCCACTGAGCAAGGGCAGGGACCGAACCCGCAACCTCATGGTTCCTAGTCGGCTTCGTTAACCACTGCGCCACGACGGGAACTCCTAGGGGGTGCCTGTGGCAATTTCTTAACATAAGACAGCAATGAAGTTGACTGCATCAATGGACTTTTGCTTTCATGAATGATTTCTCTGTAGTATGCAATGCTGTTGGACAGCATTTTACCCACAGTAGAACTACTTTCAAAACTGCAGTCAAACCTCTCAGATTCTGCTGCTGTTTTATCAGCTAAATTCATATAATATTCTAATTGTTGGTTGTCAGTGCAACCACCTTCACTGCATCTTCACCAGGAGTAGATTCCATCTTAAGAACCCCCTTCTGCTCATCCTTAAGAAGCAGCTCCTTGTCTGTTAAGGTTTTATAATGAAATGACAGCAGTTCAGTCACTTCAGGCTCCACTTCTAATTCTCTTGCTATTTCTACCATAATCTATAGTTACGTCTTCCACTGAAGTCTTGAACTCCTCAAAGTCATCCATTAGGGCTGGAATCAACTTCTTCCAAAGTCCTGTTAATGTTGACATTTTGACCTCTTTCCATGAATCGTGAATGTTCTTAATGGCATTTAGAATAGTGCATTCTTTCTGGAAGCTTTTCAATTTACTTGGCTCGGATCCATAGGAGGAACCGCTATCCATGGCAAGATGCATTTCTTCAGTAATAAGAATTGAGCGAGTTCCCGTTGTGGCTCAGCAGTAACGAACCCAACTAGTATCCATGAGGACTCGGGTTCAATTCCTGGCCTTGCTCAGTGGTTAAAGATCCAGCATTGCTGTGAGCTGCCATGTCGGTTAGAGGCTTAGATCCCAAGTTGCTGTGGCTGTGGTGTAGACCGTCAGCTGCAGCTCTGATTTGAGCCCTAGAGCCTGAGAACTTCCATATGCCATGGGTGCAGCCCCAAAGAGACAACAAGAACAATAAAAATAAGAAGACTTGCAAGGTGAAATTACTTCTTGAAACAGGGGCTGCAGGAGGGATGTTGTGTGAGCAGCCATGAAGACAATATTAATCTAATTGTCTGTCTGCATCAGAGCTCTTGCATGACCAGGTGCATTGCCAATGAGCAGTAATATTTGGAAAGGAATTTTTTTTTTCTTGAGCAGTGGGTGTTAATAGAGGGCTTAAACTATTCAGTAAACCATGTTGTAAACAGATGTGCTATTGTTCCATTTATAGGGCACAGGCAGAGTAGGTTTAGCATAGTTCTTAAGGGTTCTAGAATTTTCAGAATAGTGCATGAGCATTGCCCTTAACTGCAAGTCACCAGCTGCATTAGCCCCTGACAAGAGAATCAGCCTATCCTTTGAAACTTTGAAGGCAGGCATTGACTTGTCATTTCTTGTTATGAAAGTCATAGATGGCATTCCCAGTGTAGGGCTATTTGATCTGCATTGAAAAATCTATGGTGTGGTGTAGCCGCTTTCATTAAAGATCTCATCGAGGGGGTTCCCACTGTGGCTCAGTGGTTAATGAATCCAACGAGGAACCGTGAGGTTGCGGGTTCAATACCCGGCCTCACTCAAAAAAAAAAAGATCTTACTGAGAGCTCCTGGATAACTTGCTGCAGCTTCCATATTAACCCTGGCTGCTTCACCTTGTCCTTGGATGTTACGGAGCAGTTTCTGTCCTTAAATCTCATGAACTGAGCTCTGCTAGCTTCCGCCTTCTGCAGCTTCCTCCCCTCTCTCAGCAGCCTCCATAGAACAGAGGAGGGTCGGGGCCTGGCTCTGGCTCAAGGCTTTGCCCTTAAGGGGATGTTGGGACTGGTTTGACCTCATCAGGCTGCTCAAATTTCTCCCTCTCGGCACTAAGGCTGCTCTGCTTTCTGAGCATGTGTGTGTTCACTGGGGTAGCTCTGGCAATTTCCTTCCAGAGCATTTCCGTGGCCTTTGCAACTTGGCTTTTTGGTGCAAGAAGCCGAGCTTTCAGCCGATCTCAGTTTTCGATTTGCCTTCCCCACGAAGCTAGATCGTTTCTGGCTTTTGATTTAAAGTGAGAGATGTGCAACTCTTGTTTTCACTTGACCTCTTGGAGCCCATTTTAGGGTTATTAATTGGTCTAATTTCAATGTGGTTGTGTCTCGGGGAGGCCCAAGGGGAGAGAGAAAAATGGGGGAATGACCGGTCGGTGGAGCAGTCAGAAGACACATTTCTCCAAACCAATTACAAAAGGAACGTCAAAGATGACTGATCCCCGGTCACTGTAACAAAGGAGCAGTAATGAAAAATGTCTGAAAAGTTGCAAGAATGCCAGGATGTGACCCCAAGACATGATGGGAGCAAATGCTCTTGGAAAGACGGTGCTGAGAGACTTTGCTTGACACAGGGTGGCCACAAACCTTCAGTCTGAACAAAACAAAACAAAAAACCCTCCAAAGACCGACCCCCCCCCCAACAAAAAGCAAACAAATTGCAATGCTAAAGCACGCCCCGCATGATAAAGCAAAGGGCCCGTAAAGCAAGGTGTGCCTGCGTAGATGTTGACATTTGATTGAGCAGCGTCTGGATTCCTGTACCAGGGATAGAGGGACTACGGAGACATCAAGATGACAGGGGACTCTTAGGAGGTACACAGAGACACATGCGGGCACGGGAAAGGTCAGAGTCGGCAGCCAAGTTCTCGCATGCCCTTGAGAGGAAGAACTTCTCGAGAATCAAGATATCCTCCAGGTCCAGATGTTGAGGCCGCTCACCTGCTTGAGGCATCCTGAATTGTGTGTAAGGACATAGGGCAGAAAGGCCGAGTGTACACAAGAACATGAATAGCCAATTTCCTTTAGAAAATGTGTCCGTCTGAGCCTCAGACGGGCTCAGAGGAACACACTCCATGCATAGAAATCGTGACCGGATCCCTGCAGCGACATGGTTCGCCGTGGGAAGCCAAGGTTGAGCTTTTCAGGCTTCTTCCCAAAAGAGCCCTTTGGAGGACACGGAAAGCGCCTTCGCCAAGAAAGTTCTGCCTATAATAGCTGACGGTGGGATTGGAAAAATTGAGCTTCCCACGGATGGCTTTCAAGTGAGAAGACCAAACAAATGATAGAACACCTTGAAATGACTTGCAATATACATTTAAAACGACCCATTTAATGAAACAAGGCAGCCAGCCTTTGCTGTCTTGTTGCATAGCTGATGCCTAGCTTTTGAAATCTTGTCCTTCTTCAGCTGTGCGACATCTGAGGGAGAAGCAATGTGGCCCTTAGCTTGACAAATTTGGGTTCATTTTAGTCTGACTGAAGGATTGTCAGCCTGCAAAACATTAAAAATTGTTAGAGATATTTGCATCGCAGACACAGACAGGTCATATTGTTCCTTTTAAGCTTCCAAATATCTTTATACCACTGCAAACCCTTGACGACAATATATTGATTTTCAGTATTTTATATACACACTCTAAGGGAAAAGCTTTGAACAATCTCAAAGTTTTGAGATCAATTAGGGAATGAATGGGATATTGGGAGAGAGTACACTTGACTCTTGAATGCTTTATTGAGCCCATCTTCTGCTTATTTAAGTCTGAAAATGTTTATAATGAAGGAGAAATGATATACAGGAAAGTCAACAACGAAAGAATCAATGACCCCTTTTCTCATGGGTTCTAGACTGAGAGCTCCATTTGCGACTTGAGTCTCTAATAGCCGATTTCATGCCCAGTTCACTTGAACCTCAGTTCGTACCGGAGAGAGATTTTCATCGCTGCCTAAGAGGTAAATGCAGCGAGCTATCAGAAGATCTACTGCAGAAGTTTTACAAACAACTCTGAGGCATTTGACAGCCTCCCCTCTTGTGATACGGCAACTTTCTTTCTCCAAAATTCCTTCTGTTGGAAGGAGCCAAAGTGTTAGCTGTCTAATCTCTCTATCCACCTCATAAAACTTGCTGTACTCCCAAGCCTGAGACACCTCTCATGGGAGACAGGAGATAGGGGTATTCTTTGTAGTAATCCTTCTTTATTTTTTTGGTGAGCCTACAGGGATATTTTAAAAATACCTTCACTTAAAATTTTTTTTGGGTCTCCTTTACTTATTACACTTGATCTTAGCCAAAAGGCCGAGAAGCGATTCCTTTACTTATTTATTGATTTATTTATTTAATTAATGAATTTATTGCATTTGTAGTTGTGCAATGATCATCACAATCCAGGGTCTCCTTTAAAAGAAAACAGAAGGGAAAAAAAAACAAAACAAAAACAAAAAAACAGCGCAGAACCTTTCCAGGTCTGCGGTGCTGTGAGAGAAGGTTATTTTTTGTGGGAGGTGTATATTCACTTATGCACTAAAATAAAGTACAAGTTAACTGGGGACTTTGAGCTCTGCCTCTGGCATTTAATTCGTGATGTAACCTCTGGAAATCCCTCGTTGGTTTCAGTTTTCCAATTCCATATGTGAATGGATTTGAGGCAGTCATTTCTAAAGCCGATTTTAGTCATTTCAATAGTTCTGCTTAGGCTGCTGTTTCGAGGCAAAGTTTCTTGGCGGCTGTTAGCTCAACTGATGCGTATTTAATATATCCTTCAGGAAAATAGAGGAAAGCTAACACAAACATTGGAGTGGCATGGCTGTAGCTACTGGGGGCCGCTATTCACTGCCTGCCCACCCAGTCCCAGTTCCAGGATAAATCTGTGACGATCAAGCGTAATTGCCCACCGTTGGCTTCCCAAGCATCCATGAATCCCGGCTGATGAAAATAGCCAGTAGATTCCAGGTGGTGGCCAGTTTTAGTCTTTGAAATAGAGGGACCCCAGGCCTCGTTGATTGGAATATCAGGTCTTTGTCATGGTGTGATCTCGGGGGTGATGGGAATTGCTGACACTTTGATTGTGCTGGAAAACCAGAGCAGGAGGATGAATGGCGGCCGCAGGGGCATCTTCGACAGCTGTCTTGACAACCTGCTGCTTTGACTGTTTCTGGGAGAGTCCCAGCTGTGACCAAGGAGTTGAGATGCTGTCACTTTGACACTGCAGCTGCCCTGTTGCCGAACAGATTCCGCCGGATCCTTTGGAAGACAAAATACGTAACATTTCCAGGAGGAACTGCTTTATTACTCTGTCAGTGCCTCCAAGGCTTTAAAGAGTGGACTGATGAAAACAGGCTTAGTTCATGTTGGGAAGGGCGAGGCTCACCAGGGGGCTACGGATGCCTCCTCAGTTCTATCAGAAGCAAGGAGACGAAAGCTGAAAGACAGATGTTTGGCCAGTTAGGTATGTCAGATGCTCTTCTTCATTTGGGTGCCCTATGTGAGTTCATAGTTTTCTAAATCCGTTCAAAGTTCATGGACAAGGGAGGTGATGTACACTCGACTATTGAAAGGCATTAGATCAGTGCTGAGCAGTTACTCGAGGCCAGGTGGGAGAGCACAGTAATCTATCATTATTTGGAGGCTATAAATATTGAGGCAGGAGGAGAGGCGTTTAATAGGGCATTTGAAGGAAGGGTACAGTAATGAGCAGTGAAATAATGCTTGGACTCTCACTCTTACAACAGGGATAACTACATGACTGAACCGTGGGTGCCTATTCTGGGCAAATATTTGACCCACCTGCTCTTTGAGGGTGTCTCTTGGTCTGCCAGGACCATAGCAGCAGGCAGCCTCCTCTCTCAGGCTGTCCCTGGGATTGCTACGTGGAGAGCATGATTCTTTGAAAGGAAGCTGCAGTCGCTGACCAGTCAGGGTCAGCAGTAACCAGGGTTTTCTTGGTATCCTGCAGGCCAGGAGACCTGCCAGAGGTCCTATACAGCCTTCCCTGCGAGGACTCAGCCCGCCAACTAGAATTTTCTACTCTCCCTCCATTTACTGGATGTGTTGATATAGCTAAGCTTGGTGTGTGTGAATCATGCGGTTTCCCTATTGAGAGAACTATCCCGGCAGGACCTATCTGTTGTGGGTTAGGGTTGGACAGTTCTTAGTGTTTTTGAGTTTCCTGCCTTAAGCTCCCTGTGGTGACAGCTACTAAGGCACTGAGTCCCCCCTTTTTTCTTTCTTTCTCTCTCTCTCTCTCTTTTTTTTTTCTTTTATTGACTGCACCTGCAGCATGTGAAAGTTCCCGGGCTAGGGGCTGTATTGGAGCTGCAGTTGCTGGCCTACCCCACAGCCACAGCAACGTGGGATCTGAGCTGCATGTGCGACCTATGCTGCAGCTTGCAGCAACGCTGGATCCTTAACCTGCTGAGCAAGGCCAGGGATCAAACCCGCATCCTCATGGTGTCAGGTTCCTAACCCACTGAGTCATAGGGAACTCGTTTTCTTCCTCTGGCTTAATCCTGAATTTAATACCCAGAAATAGAATTTAGATGAGCAGATACCAAGTGGCAAGAGATGTGGGAGAAACTCTGGCTAAAATTACGGCATTTCTTGTGATGAGGAAAGCAATCGTGCAATCTTACTTGTACCATCTTCTATTTTTACGTTAGACTTTGATATCGAAGTTTGTATAGACTAAAATTCACCGTGCACTTTTTGGCCACATGGCTAAATTAATGATGACCCAATTTTAAGCCGAGTTCTGAGGTACATGAGGTTATTCAAAGTTCACTGTTTGTTCTGCTAAAAATGGAAAACTAAAAGCAGTTCATAATCCTAGGGACAGAGATGGCAGTGTCCCTTCCCAGCAGATAAGGGCTTGCCAATTACATGCACGTTTTCAGTAGAGCTTGGCTTACGGCCGGCCAGAGATGAAGCTCCCTGGAGGATGTTGATAACAGCTCAGCCATTTGAGGTTTTGTGAGAATAAGCTGATATGTTAAAGGAGTTATAGATAGATGCTTTCTTTTTAGATTGAAAGATTCATCAAAGAAAAATATGCACAGGTTGTTACAGGGCAAATTGGACCAGAAGATGGCACATGATGAACACTTCTAAAAAAAAAAGCTTAATATAGGAGTTCCTTTTGTGGCTCAGGGGGGTTTAAGGACACTGATGCACTGATGGTGAGGATGCCTGCTCCATCCCTGGCCTCGCTCACCGGGTTAAAGGCTCTGGCATTGCCACAAGTTTCAGCATGGGTCACCGATGCAGCTCAGTCTGCTGTGGCGTAGGCCTGTACCTGAAGCTCCCATTCAACCCCTAGCCTGGGAACTTCCACATGCCTCATGTGCAACTGTACAAAGAAAAAAAAAAAAGGCTTAATAAAGTAATAGAAGTTCAAAGGAAACGAATCTGACTAGTCTCCATGAGGATGCAGGTTCGATCCCTGGCCTCCCTCAGTGGGTTAAGGATCCGGCATTGCCTGGAGCTGTGGTATAGGTCACAGATGAGGCTCGGATCTGGTGTTGCCGTAGCTGTGGTATAGACCAGTGGCTACAGCTCCGATTCAACCCCTAGCCTGGGAACCTCCATATGCTGTGGGTGTGGCCCTAAAAAAGATACGATTAAAAAAGAAAAAAAAAAAGGACTAGGTAAGGTATATGGACATATGAAAATACAAGAGGCTTTTAGGATTCATCAAAATGGAGCAAAGCTTTTGTTTGAATTGGGTGCAATAGAGAAATTGTATATGAGATGAAGGTGCAGGCATTCCTAGGGAGGTTGATGAGGAGGGTTCCAGAATTCAAATTTAACCTTTAGCATCTGTTATGCATGATTAAATCTTGTCACCTGAGCAGTGCCAGTCAGTGTAGAGAAGTGTTCCCAAGGCTTTGCTGGGGTCCTAGGTGGGAGCTGAAGGACAAAGGCTCAAGGATCTGAGCCCTTGGACAAAGCGTCTGCTGTGGGCCCGAGTTGAGGGCCTAACGTGTTTGGGGTAGGTCTCATTGGAGGGACAGAACGTGTATGTAAACCATTCTCCTGGGAGAGGAGAGAGACGACAAAGGCAACATTCCGTTTATGAGGCCGACGGGCCTTATACGATTGAAACCTTGTAGTTTCCAGAGCAGGAAAGTCTGGCTCTTGACAAACACGTTGGTCCCTTTCTTGAAATTAGTTGATTAGGACCAAAAAATAGGAAACTCCTGTTGTATTCATTCTTAGCTTTTTTTTTTTTTTTTTTTTTTCCTTCCATGTGAGACATCTATGAGAGATCTCAACTTTAGAAAGGGTCTTTTCTTTCCTTAGGCCCTGTTTTACTTTTCTTGGGCTGTTAGAACAAAATGCAGGCATACCTGGCGTCAGTGCTCTCGGCAGATAGTGTGTTTTTTACAAATTCAGGGTGTGTGGCAACACTGTAAAGCAAGCTTGGCACCACTTTTCCAGTGTTGGCTTCCTTTGTGTCTCTTTCACAGTTTGGGAATTGGTGAAATATTTCAACCCTTTGCCCTCTGACCTGCGTTGAGGTGGTCCAAGATCAGTGGTCTTTGATGTTACTGCTGTGATCCCTGAAGGCTGAGATGATGGTTAGCATTTTTCAGCAATAAAGGACTTGTTTTTGTCTTTTTTTTAGGGCTGCACTGATGGCACATGGAGATTCCCCGGCTGTGGGTCTAATGGGAGCTACAGCTGCTGGCCTACACCACAGCCACAGCCACGCAGGATCCAAGCCACGTCTGCGACCTACACCACAGCTCACGGCAACGCCGGATCCTTAACCCACTACATGAGGCCATGGATTGAACTCGCAACCTCATGGATGTGAGTCGGGTTCGTTAACCACTGAGCTGCAATGGGAACTCCAGCTTTAAATTATTATTATTATTATTATTATTATTATTATTATTATTTTTGGTCTTTGTGCCATTTTCTGGGCCGCTCCCACAGCATATGGAGGTTCCCAGGCTAGGGGTCTAATCAGAGCTGTAGCCGCCGGCCTACGCAAGAGCCACAGCAACGCTGTGTCTGCGACCCACACCACAGCTCATGGCAATGCCGGATTGTCAACCCACTGAGCAAGGGCAGGGAACAAACCTCAACCTCCTGGTTCCTAGTCAGATTCGTCAACACTGTGCCACGACGGGGACTCCTAAATTATTTTTTAATGAAGATACATGCATTGTTTCTTTAGACACAGTGCCATTGCACACTCAATAGGCTATAGTCTAGTGTGAATATAACTTTTGTATGCACTGGGAAATGAAAAAATTGGTGACTCATGTATTGTGATACCCACTTTATTGCAGTGGTCTGGAACTGGCCATGAGGCAGATGGGGTTAGAGCCAATCATAATGACCTTTTTAAAAAAAAAACCATATTACTTTTTAAAAAAAGTTTTATTGAAATATAGTTGATTTAAAAGGTTGTGATAATTTCTGCTGTGCAATAGTGATTCAGTGATACATATACACATAACCATTCTCTTTCGGGTTCTTTGCCCCCATAGATTATCATAGAACATTGGCTAGAATTCCCTGTATTACATAGCAGGTCCCTGGTGGCCAGTCGCTCCATGTACTTCCGTGGCGTATGCCAATCCCAAACCCCCGGTCCATCCTTTCCCCCTCTCAGACTGTCCACTTGGGTAACCATACATTTTTCAAAGTCTGTGAGTCTGTTTCTGTTCTGCAGATGCATTCAGTTGAATCCTTTTTTGAAATATTCTGCATATCAGTGGTATCATATGACCTGTGTCTTTCACTATCTAACCTCATTTAGTATGATAATTTCTAGGTCCATCCATGTTGCTGCAGTTGGCATCATCTCATCCTTTTTTAAGGCTGAGTAATATTCCATTGTGCATATGTACCACACCTTCTTTATCATGCCTCTGTCGATGGACATTGAGGTTGCCTCCATGTCTTGACTATCTTATTTAAAACTAAAGTACATCCTAAATCTAGCAGCTCCAGAATCTGCCCCCTCACCCTCTGCTAGATAAGTGGCAGCTGGGGTGCTTTGCACTGAAAAGTAAGTTTCCGGACTACTGACTGAGCTTATTCTCCCAGTGATTTTGACCGGGAAAGTTACCCCAGTCAGCTCCAAAGTAGTTGGGACCTGCTGAAGTGGAGAACAGAGGCAATTCTCTGAGCACAAGGTGAGAGCCATGGACTTATCTCAAAAGGGAATGAGGGGGGACGGAGAGAAGAGGATGGGATGGGGGAGAAACACAGGGGGAGGACGTCCTTCTGGCTTGAGCAGTTCGAGGGGCCCCCTTGAATGTCACCCCCTAAAGCACACCTCCATAATAATACATTCGAATGGCGTTCTCGGGGGCATCTATTATGGAGCCCTGGGTTTCTGAGGCCTGAAAGGAAGGAGATTTATTTTCCCCACAACAGATTGTGTCCATTACTGGAGAAATGCATGTGTGCCCCGGGAGTGGATGTTAGAGGGAACAGATGGCCATGGGGTCCGCTTGGCCTCCAGCTCTTTTCCTTGCTGTTGTCAGTTATTAAAAACAAATCGTACCGTATTTGGAAAGAAACCTCTAGGGGTTCCTTTCTGGAGAGGACCTTGATGTTTCAGTGGCAGGGTGTAATCTCGGGTGGTGAAACGTGGCCGGACCCTGCCGCTGTCCATAACCACGGCGATGCTTGGGTTCTGCTGCCCTGCTCCCGAACCATGGACAGAGGAGGATAAAAATGTACGGAGAGAGATCTGAGTGTTCAAGGTTCAATCCATCGATGAGCAAGTACTTATGGTCTTTACTCCTTAGGGTGAAATTTTTTCCAGGTTGCTTCCAAAGTACCCAATTTTTATTTGGTCACTCCGCTAGGAGGAACCAGTTAACACAGAGTCCTGAAGCGACGAGTGTAGACTGTAAAGAGCAGTGAGTAGGAAGATGAATACGCGAAATGTAGCCCCCAGATGCCAGTGGAGTAAGTGGGTCTTTCATAGAACTTGGTGTTGAAAAAAGTCATAAGCATAAACGATGCTAGGTGTTTGGAGTGGGGCTAATATCTATCTTCACTTTTTAAAAAAAAATTAATTAAATTTATTTAGTCTTTTTGCCTTTTTCTAAGGGCCGTGCCCACAGCATATGGAGGTTCCCAGGCTAGGGGTCTAATCAGAGCTGTAGCTGCTGGCCACACCACAGCCACAGCAACACAGGATCTGAGCCGCATCTGCGACCTACACCACAGCTCATGGCAATGCCGGATCCTTAACCCCCTGAGTAAGGCCAGGGATGGAACCCACAACCTCATTGTTCTAGTTGGATTCATTAACCACGGAGCCATGACAGGAACTCCCATTTTTTTTTTTTTTTTAAACAATCTTTTTTTTTTTCTTTTATTTTTTGGCCACCCTGAGGCATATGGAGTTCCTAGGCCAGGTATCAGATCTGAGCCACAGCTGTGACCTAAGCCTCAGCTGCGGCAACACTCGGTCCTTTGACCCCCCCCATGCCTGGCCGTGGGTTGAACCTGTGTCCTGGAGCCGCAGAGATGCTGCCAAGCCCATCAAGCCACAGCAGAAATTCCCATATTTTCTTTTCCTGCATCTCTGTCTTTCTCTCTCACACACACCAGGATTGTGCTTAGGAAGATAAGTTAGATGCATGAGTGTTAAAATGCTTGTGTTGTTTGGAAATCAAAAAAGGAGTTGAAATTCTACTTACAAGTCTGGGACAGAGAGAGCGCCCAGGTAGAAGAGTAAAGATGCTTCAGCAACTTATTTCTGCAGTTGGCTAAAGTGACTGTTGTGTTGTATCTTACGACTGTGTCAGCAATTCAGGCAGGCTCAGGTGGGTGGCTGTTTCTTGCATTCTCTGTGCATCTGTTCATGGAGATTATTCCTTAGTATTCAGCTGGCAGATGGACTGTGGCTTCATTGACCTGCCTGCCACCTGGGTAGGAGGCTGGGAAGATGGGCTCAGGTGAGGTGGCTTTCCAGCACTTTTCCTGTGGCCTTTCCGGCACCGTGGTCTCAGGGGAGTCTAATGGCTTATGGTGGTGGCCAAGTGCTTTCCCAGACAACCCTCTAAGGAAGCTCAGAGGAAACGGAAAGCCTATTTATTGTATCCTAGGCTCAGAAGTCTCTTCACTGCCTTGTCCTGGTGAAACTAGCCATTGAGGCCAGGCTAGATGAAAGGAGAGGAGATGGAGAATCTAGTTCTCTATGAAAGAAATGCCAAATAATTTACTGTCTCTCTAACGTGCTGCCTCATGCTCTCTGTAATCAAAAGGAATTCTGTAGGAGGAGGAGAAGACTGAAGCTGAGGCTGTTTTTAAAAGTATTCACCCCTCTTTCCCCATCTTTTTTTTTTTTAATCACTATGCTATTTAAAAATATTTATTGGGGTTTTTCTCGGGAGATATTTCACACTCCAATTTTCTTTTTTTTTTTTATAATTCTCAACCATAATCAGCAATAATGATTGCATACAAAATCTGCGCATGTTACAAAACTGACAGAACGCTGTAAATCAGCTCTAATGGAAAACATAAAAATCATTATTAAAAAAAATCTACACATGTAACAAAAATGGCATAGAACTATGCACTATAAAATGTCAGTTTTGTGGGCTTGCTTGATACTTAAGTAAAATGTACACTTGATTCTGCTCTGTACTATCTTTGCAACTTGCCGTGATTCTGTAAGTATTAGATAACACATTTTGGAAATGATAGCATTTTGGAAGTAAGGAACAAAGAGTGGTGGCTCCAGGGATTAGGAGCAGGGGGGAGGAGGTGGTTGGAAGTCAGCATGTTTAGAAAAAGGCAACACCAGGGGCCCTTGTGGTGACCTGTTTTTCATGTTGACAGTTGAAGAGGTGGATGAGGACAAATAAAAATAAGGAAATAGAATAAAATGCTTTCCCCATCTTTTTTTTTTTCCCCCCAGAGATCTTATTCCCATAGCTCATGAGAGAGGGTTTTGGTCAGTCTGATGCTTTTATCTCAATTTCTTACTGTGTATCATCAGAAAATCTGGTTCACACTTGAGTGTTACAGGATGCGCAGACCTCAGCGTTGAATAAGCCTGCAGCTCCGCTTTGCTTACTCTCTTAATCAGCACTCACTGCGGGTATCCTCTCTAAAGCAAAAGCAAACCAGCACCTGCAGTGATCCCCCATTTTTTTCCTGTCCTCCCCAAATGGTACTGCCCCACAAGCACCCCCCCACCCCCGCAGCGACAGGTCTGCTTTAGGAATAGACGTGGGTAGTAGGTCCTCCACTAGGTGGAGAACAGAGGCTGTGATCGGAAGTTGAAGAAGCACACTTCTGAGAAGATTATTTAATGACACATTTGAGACTCAGTGGGGAGTGCTGAGGTGTCCCCTGCAGTCACTAAAAGGTTAGTCACATTTTTGAGAACAGATGGCAGGACTGCCGAGAGGACTATGGGGAGGTTGATGCGATGAGTAACGAGACGAAGTTGTTAATGACGGTTAGGAAAAAAGAAGCACCGATGGTTAAACATGGGGTTGCTGGTGTCTTGGAGTGAGGCGGGGGGAAGATGGGGAGACGGAGGCAGAGATCCCCAGAAAGCTGTGCATATAGGGAATTGCAGCTGCCTCGAATTCTCTTGGGAATGAGACGAGGTATAAGTTAACGGAGGAGTTAAAATAAGTCAGAAAGACAGACCTAGAAAAGTGGAGACAAAGAGGAACAAAGGCTTGTCTATTAGAAACATGCTAATGGTCAGATATTCACTCCCCTCCGCATCCACAGAAACCATAGCTATGAGTGCAGAGGGGCTCACTCAGCAGGTGCTTTTTGGAGAGAAGTGGACTATTAATGAAGGAAAGAATAACTGAAAGTCTTCCACGAAGAGCACATTCTTAGGCTGAAAGATTCAAACAGATAAAAATGCCCTGGGGCACGTCTCATACACAGACACAGTCCGCCCACTCGTTCTTGTGATGAGATCTCTGCCCTGGAGTCTCTTGGGAATTGGCCAGTAAAGTCATTTCAAGCTATATGTTTTTTTAGCATCATGTGACAATATCAATTCTTGGCATTTGCCTAATAAACTATACTGGCCTTGTCAGAGAGTAGAGTTTGGCACCAGAATGGAGAAAGCCCTTATTTCTGGCTTGCTTTTAGTAATAAGATCCTGTTTTTACCATTAGCTCGCAATTACTGGAGTAGGTTAATATACCTTAAAATGGCAAGAGTAGTTACTAAAGTCCTATTTCAGTAAGCTATGAATGACTCTGTAGGCAATAAGGCATTCACATGATGTGATTCCTTATATGTATATTTGTTTCAGGGCACAGCAAATATTCGTAGGGTATGATGTGAGAAATGACACATTCTATCAATAATTATAAATTCTACCTTTCTTGATATTATTCAGTACTTAAGGAGTGATTATAAATATCATTTTTCCTTGAAAAGGAAATTTTAAATTGAAATATTGTTTCTTTTAGTAAAATGTAAATTTTTTTAGCATTTCTTTAACATTAAAAAAAACTTCTTGCAACCACTATGGAAAACAGCATGGAGGTTCTTCAGAAAATTGAATGTAGAATTACCATATGATCTGGCAGTCCCACTCTTGGGCATATATCTGGACAAAACTACAATTCAAAAAGGTACATGCACCTCTGTGTTCCTGGCAGCACTCTTCACAATAGCCAAGACATGGAAATAGCCTAAACGTCCATCAGCAGGTGAATAGATCAAGAAGATAGAGTACGTATATACAATGGACTACTATTCAGCCATTAAAAATGAAATTATGCCATTTTCAGCACATGGATGCAACTAGAGATTCTCATACCAACTGAAGTAAGTCATAAAGAGAAGGACAGAGAGCATATGATATCACAAAAGAACTTACCTGTAAAACAGAACAGTTTGTGGTTGCCCATGGGGAGGAGGAGGGAGTGGGATGGATGGGGAATTTGGGGTTAGCAGATGCAAACTATTACATTTAGAAAGGATAAGAAATGAAGTCCTACTGTACAGTACAAGGAACTATATCCCATCTCTTAGGATAGAACATGGTGGGAGATAATAGGAGAAAAAGAATGTGTATATACGGATGACCGAGTCACTTTGCTGTGCAGCAGAAATTGGCACAACATTGTAAACCAATTATTCTTCAATTAAAAACAACATGCTAGTACATATTTTGCTTCATTGCTGAAGTTCATGACGATCTCAGACATGAGGATTGATCCCTAGCAGGTAAGTGATGTGTTGATACAGATCACATATCATGGTTACTGAGAAAGATGATCTTACTGTGGATAGGAAAGATTGCGTATCTTGTCAGAGGAGGCAAAATGTAAAAAGCTTTTTTTTTTTTTCTTTTTGTCCTTTTTCTAGCGCCGCACCCGAGGCATATGGAGGTTCCCAGGCTCGGGGTCTAATCAGAGCTGTAGCCACCGGCCTATGCCACAGCCACAGCAACGCCAGATCTGAGCCGTGTCTGCGACCTGCACCACAGCTCACGGCAATGCTGGATCTTTAACCCACTGAGCAAATCCGGGGATCGAACCTGCAACCTCATGGTTCCTTGTCGGGTTCGTTAACCACTGCGCCACGACGGGAACTCCTATACATTCTTTTTCCTCAAACTATCTTCAGGAGGGATTGGCTCTAGTTCCCTGTGCTGTGCAGTAGGACCTCATTGCTTATCTATTCTAAATGTATTATTTTGCATCTACCAACTCCAAACTCCCAGTTGTCCCACTTCCTCCTCGCCCCCCCCCCTTTTTTGATTGCAAAGTTTTTGTTCTATTTCCTGCGCTGTACTTGATAATGAAAATAGTACATGTTGACATTTACAGGACTAAATCTAATACTTCATGGCTCTATAGCATTGAGGAAAAAGCACTTACTTATTCTGGGTCTCAGATTTAGTATATATGAAATGGAAAATATAATTAGATGACATCTAGGATCCCTTTTAGATAGAATATTTATTTTTCTGAGCCTCAGACTGAGTGTGAAGTTAGTCCAATGATCAGGGTTGAATATTGAAAGAAAAGTTTGTTGCATCATTACAAGCTATTTTCATTTCAAGTTTAAAATTACTCTCAAAAGATAAGAGAATATTTCGAAAGATAATCTTAGCAACCTAACTCATGGTTGGAATCATTTGATAATAGGTCTGTGGTGGAAGATAAATTGTGTAATATATAAATGGCCTTTGGATAACAGAGGAGGGAAAAATGAATAAACATGATTCTTAACTCTAGATGGACATTGAATTCGCTGAAGAACTTTAAAAATTTTTAATATGTTTTTTAATTAAAGAAATTTTTAGGGCCGCACCTGTGGCATATGGAAGTTCCTGGGCAAGGGGTCGAATTGGGGCTCCAGTTGGAACCTGTGCCATAGCCACAGCCACAACAGATCCAAGCCGCATCTGGGATCTATGTTACAGTTTGAGGCAATGCTGGATGGAACCCCCATCCTCATGGATAGTGGTTGGATTCTTAACCTGCTAAGCCACCATGGGAACTCCCTGGAGAACTTAAAAATACTGATGGTGGTGTTTCCCTTCTGATCAATTAAATCAGAATTTCTGGTAATGGAATGAAGCACCCAGGGAACTTTTGGTCTACTTTGTAGTGTCTGTAGTCACTTGGAAAGGTGCTGAAACAATTTTGGGGCATAGTGAGTTACCAGCAGGAAGACAGGTGAGCAGGGTCTATGGCGAGCAGAGATGAGGATGCTGAGCAGCTCCGCCGGAGACCATGCCCCGTGGGAGGAGAAACCGCTGGCCCCTGTCACCCGGCTCATTCACAGCAGGTTGCTCAGCCTCCATCCTTGTCTAAGTCAAATTGCTAATTAAGAGCCTCTCAGCCAGAGCTGGAAAGAAAGCCTGAGAGGTTAGTGTTCACTGGGCTTCTATAATGATAAGTTAAGGATTATAAATTAAACTGAGAAAATACTTGACGTGGAGTGTGCAAAGAATGTCACCTGTGTGGGTAGGTGATAAAGCACTGCTTCAGTTTGGGGGCGTTTATTATTCAAAGCATAACGCTGGTTCCCTTTAATGAGTAATTTGGGAAAGAGTCGTCTTGTTCTTGTAAATGAGTTTACTCTTTTTTAAAAAAGTTTTTTTTTATGATAGTTGATTTACAATGTTTTGTCAATTTCTGCTGTACAGCAAAGTGACCAAGTTACACACACACACACACACACACATATATATATTCTTTCATTCACACGATTCTCCATCCCAAGTGATCAGATACAGTTCCCTGCGCTGTACAGCAGGATCTCACTGCTCATCCCCTCCAGATACAGTAGTTGGCATCTGCTAACCACAAACTCCCAGTCCATCACACTCCCTTCTCCTCCCCCAGAAGAATTTACTCTCTAATCTCGACAGTAGAGGCACAGGTCAGCTTTTCAGATCTAACGGCTTTCACTACTTCCCAAGACAGCAGTGCCATCTGGCCATAACCCTTAATATATAGGCATAAAATCTCAGTAACCTTTCAGATACCGTGAGAAGTAAGCACTTCATGCAGGAGAAATAAAACACACCACTGTTTAAAAATTAACTGACTAATGAGAAGTTGGAAAACTTTCCCAGCATAAAAAAAAAAAGCTCATACATCAAAAGAAAAATAGATAATACCAATAAAAATAGAGGCAAATAACCTGGGCCGACAATTGAGAAAAGAAACATACGGATGGTCAATAAATACATGACATGTTCAACCTCATAAGTCAATGCAAGTCTGCCATCTGTAGAGTCAGCAATTTTTTAAAATGCCTATATTAATGTTATCAGTCCTTTTATCCACTTAGGGAGGGAAGTGTTTGAACTGAAGAGCAGTTTAGCATTCTGTGTTCAAATTCAATATGTGTAAGTGTATGTATGTAAACATCAGACCATACTCTGGAAATTTATATTTAAATTGTAAGTGGATAGGAGTTCCCATTGTGCAGCAGAAACAAATCCGACTAGGAACCGTGGGGTTGCGAGTTCGATCCCTGGCCTCGCTCAGTGGGTTAAGGATCTGGCATCCCTGTGAGCTGTGGTGTGGGTTGCAGATGCGGTTCGGATCTGACGTGGCTGTGGCTCTGGCGTAGGCTGGCAGCAACTGCTCCGATTTGACCCCTAGCCTGGGAACCTCCCTATGCCGCGGGTATAGCCCTAAAAAAAAAAAAAAAAAATTACATCTACATTTATGCACTTATACTTATCTCCAAGGAAGCTTATTTCATCATTGTTAAAATATAATCTGAAATGCTGCAAATGGCCTAAAAGAGGATTAGTAATAGAGCATATCTGTAGATGGGTAGGCGGGTTTAACATATCTATGAAATGAATAATATCCAGCCATTAAACATAACATTATCAGTGAGTATTAATTGCACCTATTATTAGAAAAGAAAAAATCCAAGTTACATCCAAATCATGGATAGTGAGGACCTGAATATACAAACATACAACGGCCAGGCCATGTATGACAATAGAATTCTGACTTTCAAATTTTACAGCTCGGGGAGATTGAACCAGCTAGGAAAGCCAAAGCAGAACTGGTACAGCAAGTGGCTCCAGAACAGTGAGGCCTTGATCAGCAGGTGCCAGATCCCTCTTCCCCCCCCCCCCCCCGTTATCATTGCACCCCTACTTGTGACTGAACTGTCCAGAGAAAGCCAAGTCTATTCCCCTAACCAGTCCCGTAATCTGCCCAGCTGGGAGTTAGCCTGCCCGGAACTCAGGGATGCCAGTCAGCTCTAGGCAGAGCACACCTGAAACTTTCTTTGCCCCATGATCATGCTTTCCAGAGACAAGTGAGGGCAGCTGGATCCCTTGCTGGAGCAGCCTCCAAATAAATAACCTGTTTGTTCTCATGTGGGTAGTCTTTGATTATTTCCAGAATAACAGACCTCTTAGGATGTAAATTTCGTGGGTGTTTGGGCGAGCAGGATCTATTTCCGAGTGTATGCGTGGGGAAAGCGCGGAAAGCTATTGTCGCTAAGATGTTAAACTTGGTTCTCTCCCGGAGGTAGGGTGGGGGCTATTTTTAGTTTAGAAGGTTTGGCATTTGAATTTTCTCAGCCAGTGCACACAATTGATAGGAATAGAAGTCAAGGCATTGCTGTTTACGGAACAGTTTATCATTAGGTTTCGTATCACACAATTCTGTATAAATACATATTCCATAAATATTTCTATCTCTAGGATGTATGTGGTGTTGCCCAGTTGATTGGACTTACCCTTTCTGCAATCATTCGTTAAAAACAATGCCTCCTAGTAGTTATCCAGAAAGTTTTTATTCTGATTGATATTCTTTACATAAGAAAAATAGACTGAGCTGGGAAATCTATTTTTAATTATAAAAGTGATTAATGCGTGTTAACCATGAGGGGGTCTCCCTGATTCAGTAGTCTCCATTATCGAGCCGTAACTCAAATAACTATTATCATTCCAGAATGAGAAAGAAATCCCCCTAGATTAATAAATATGAATCTTTACAGTCATCAATTTGCCCTGAAGTTTCTTTAGCAAAGCCCGGAAAGATTAAATTTTCGAAGAGAGCATTACTCATGTCTGCCAACATCTGATTATTTATCCTTCTAATTTAAACAAAACCCTGGATGTGACTGAGACTAAACTTGGAGTCTCTCTGCAGACTTAACTTAGCCGGTGGGGAAAAGGAAGTACTGATACTGGGCCGGTTTCTCGCAGCCCGAGCCATCCGTTCTCTCTGAAGCCGAGAGGCTTCCTCCATTCGAAGGCAGCAAGTGTGTCTGCTCGTGTGTCTCTGGTTTCCTGGTGGGGCTTTTGACCTTCCATCCAGAGGGAGAGAAGGTCAGGGCCAGGGCTGGCCGCGTGGGGCGGACGGACAGTCATGGAGCACATCTGACGTTGCTTTTTCTTCTGTGCCGTGTCTCTACCACATCGCTGTATTGTCGTGAGGATGAAGCATGTGCATATATGTGTGTGTATAGAGCCGATATGCACTCTAAGCTCATGCTGTGTCTATATGCGTACGTGTGACTATACATAGGTACATACAAGAACTATTAGAAGGCAGGCCCATGTTAGCCAAGCCTTATATACATGCCAGTGTCCTCTACGATTCCGTGCTCCAAGTGATTTTGCAATGATACATGTCGACAAAGAACCAGCATGTTCTCTTTCACTTGCTTGAAGTACAAAACAAGACCTTATTGGCTTTATTGTTGAAATTCGAGTAACCTTTTCATAAGGTGGGGCTTCCCACGGCCCACATTTCCCAGATCCCACCAGGTCTGCTTACTTAGGTTCAAGACTCAGTCTTGCACGTGGCTCATCCACGGCTGTCAGCGGGAGAGCAGGAAGCATCGGCTGTGCCAGGGCTGCAAGTGCCGATGCTGTGGGAGCTGGCTTGGCTCTGAGCCAGGTCTGGTGTCGCTGCCACCACCAGGCGGGGGTGGGGGGCAACTTGGTGCAAGGAATCCTTGGTCTCAGGAATCCTCTCAGGTGGCTGACGTGACCATCAAGGCAACATTTCCCATCCCCATGCCACAGTGAAGGTCACGGACTTAGTTTTCGTCCCCATTATGACAAGGGACCACTTGATGGGCCCTTCCCATAACACGGGGATTGTGCTGCGAAGTAAAATGAAGCATCCCATTCTGGAGATGGAAAGCAGGAAGTCGATTTAAAAAGAGATTGTAAAGTATAGTTGATGTACAGTGTTGTGCCGCTTTTAACTGAAGCGCAAAGTGACCCGGTCAACCCGGTCATACAGACACATCCTTTTTCTCATATTGCCTCCCCCGTGTTCTAGCCCAGGAGATCGGATATAGTTCCCTCTGCTGTAGAGTGGGACCTCATTGCTTATCCATTCTAAATGTAAGCGTTTGCCATCACTAACCCCAAACTCGCAGTAAGAAGTTCTTTCTTTCTTTATTTGGGCTGCAGCCTCAGCATATGAAGTTCCCCAGACTAGGGGTTGAATTGGAGCCATCGCCGCTGGCCTACACCACAGCCACAGCAACGCCAGATCCGAGCCGCTTCTGTGACCTACACCGAAGCTTGCAACAGTGCCCGATCCTTAACCCACTGAGAGAGGCCAGGGATCGAACCTGCCTCATCATGAGTACTAGGTGGCTTCTTAACCTGCTGAGCCGCAATGGGACCTCTGGAAGTGAACTTGAAATGGTAGCACTAAGGATCCAAATAAATGAATTGATGAATCGAAAAATAAAGGAAGCCATTAAGAAAACAATGTCCCATTAGATAAGCTGTCACCTATGTTGATAACATACTGGTTGGTAAAATATGAAATGAGGCGCATTCTCTGCCAATGTGCCCTCTTAAAATACACGCTATGGATAGCGGAGTGTCGGGTAAAGCGTTTTGTGGACCTTTATGCTTTGGGGCAGGACAATTACTATTTCCAGCTTGACTATTTCCTGAAAGCATCCTCGGCATGGTTAGGAATGGCTTGTTTGCATATCGTTTCATTTTCAAATACACCCATTGCCCTCAAGACCCTCCGGCCACCCGGCCCCACAGTGGGGTTGGGGACCTACTCATTTTACCCACCCTGGAGCTCCTCGGTCATTTCTCCAAGAGTTTTCATATTCTGGGAGACCAGGCTTTTTGAGCATGAGCTATCCATTCTTCTTGCTTGGTCTTTGTAGTAAACCTTTCTCTGTCTAAAAAAAAAAAAATTTTTTTTTTGTATTCTGAAGTATGAATCTTTTCAATTTCTTTGCATCCATCTTAACGCCTTAAACCAGTTTCATGATGTCATGAGGTTATTTGAATTGAATTGTTCAGTTCCTTTTCTTTCTTTCTCTCTTTGTCTTTTTGACTGTTTTCTTTTTTTTTTTTTGGTCTTTTTTGGTCTCTTCTAGGGCTGCACCCATGGCATATGGAGGTTCCCAGGATAGGGGTCGAATGGGAGCTGCAGATGTTGACCTATACCACAGCCATAGCAACACCAGATCCGAGCTGCGTCTGTGACCTACACCACAGCTCAGGGCAAATGCCAGATCCTTAACCCACTGAGCAAGGTCAGGGATCGAACCCGCAACCTCATGGTTCCTAGTCGGATTCGTTTCCACTGCTCCACAATGGGAACTCCGCCTTCTCTTTTCTTTGCCATGGTATGCAGTGGCTTGATGTGGGATCTCAGTTCCCAGGCTAGAGATTGAACTCTGGGCTAGAAGGGTAATAGTCTAGAATCCTAACCACTAGACCACCAGGTAACTCCTCTAAATTGTTCAGTTGCTAATTTCAGTGTGTACCCCCAAGTCACAGATGTATAGCTATGAAACATACTTAGTAGCTGTTTCCACTAATAAGGGATATTAAAAATGTACTGGACACACAGCTCTCCTTTCTCTCTTTTTTTTTTTTTTTTGAGTTTTGGGGCTGCACCTGTGGCATGTCGAAGTTCCCAGGCTAGGTGTGAAGTCGGAGCTGTAGCTGTTGGCATAAACTACAGCCATAGCAATGCCAGATCCAAGCTGCGTCTGTAACCTACACCACAGCTCATGACAACGCCATATCCTTAACCCGCTGAGTGAGGCCAGGGATCAAACCTGCATCTTCATGGATACTAGTGGGATTCATTATTATTGAGCCACGAGGGGAATGCCACAGCTCTCCTTTCAAGATCGTAACTACATATAGAAAATGACTAGTTCAGGGCGAGCATCTTGCTTTGGTCGGGTTGTACCCTTTTCTCTCCAGAATGAGGATCCAAGGCTTGAATAAACATCACGAGACCTGAACTCAGTTCTCAGCTCTGGCGAGGCGCTCCCTCCTCATCCCCTCCTCCAGCAAGCTGCGCACGTAGCCTCCTACCCAGTGTCCTCCTTAGGGCGGGATCCTCTGGAGGGAAGCACCTGGCCCAAGTTGTGCCCTGTGCCTCCTGACCCTGCCGAGTCCTCCTGTGTGTGATGCTGGGATGAAGGCGAGGACTTCCACCCGTATTAGCCCTTCAGGCTTGCCTTCGAAGGGGAAGACGTTATTCTAAGAACCCGAATAATAGGAAGGAGACTTGAAGACAGACGTGAGGCGGCTTTCTGAATGGTACCTCTTTCAACCAACTCTTTGGTCCTTGCAGTACTAGGCTGGGATGATGTGCTGGCCCATGCCGATCTCAGCTGCTCAGTGAGGGAGTTTACAGTTAAGGTTTGTCTTTCTTCACATTATTATCCGATTTCTAGGTAGTGGTAGCACTTTGCTAATAATTTGGGCGAGTCTTTAAATGGAAGTGTCATTTTGCTGAATACTTATGTAGCTAAAATTGTTCCCATGAGAAAGTTCAGGGAGCTCCCACTGTGGCTCAGTGGTAGCGAACCTGACTAGTATCCACGAGAATGAGGGTTCAATTCCTGGCCTCGACCAGTGGGTTAAGGATTCGGTGTTGCCACGGGCTGTGGCATAGGTCACAGACGAGGCTTGGATCTGGTGTGGCTGTGGTGTAGGCTGGCGGCTATAGCTCTGATTCGACTCCTAGCCTGAGAACTTCCGTATGCTGTGTGTGCAGCTCTAAAAGACCCCCCCCAAAAAAAAAATTTTTGGGAATGGGCCATGAGACCTGGACTTTTTGACATAGTTATCTTAGGCTTTATTTGAGGATGATGGGGGGGGGGACGACCCAAGCCAAAGCAAAACAGAGCATTCATGTGGCTGCATATTACCAAGAATTAGAAGAAAAATAGATACAGTGCCTACCAGACATGGTTAGAACATGGACGCCTGTGTCTAGAACCCACCATAAAGGGTAGTACCTTCCAGAGCGCTCCTTTCTGCGAAAGAATAGCAAAACACAGGTTGTCTGTTGAGACGAGGTGATGTGGTCCTCACTTTTGCTTTGGGCATCCAGGGAAGACAGTTTGCAATTTGGGGAAGAGGGCTCCGAAGAGCTGCCTCCATTACCAGGACTTCACTTCTGAGTGACCCTGAGTGGGGAGAGACACCTGATGAGAGCTGTTTGACCTCATCTGGGATTAGGCTGGGAGAGGAATCTGCTGGCTTCTGTGGCATATTCAATGATGGATTTCATACATTCTAAAAATTAAACAAGAACCGAGATAACTAAAAAGACTAAAACAGCTTCTGAAAACCCCAAACAATAGAACCATGAAAACTTTGAAGTCCGTCCTGAGTCTTATGCACAGCATATTGGATGTGGAGGCATTTATGGCATATGGGTGTCAAACCTAAATTAGTATTTCTATAGACTAGGTAGCGGTAACTATCTTTTTTTAAAAAGTCTTTATCTTTTTATTTTGAGACACCACACTTTAAAGACTTTTGGATATCGGGACAGATGGACATAAAGGATATGAAAGTGGTTGAAAGAATGACTGTTGTTCAACCTCTGAGATGGTGTAATATCTTGTCACTTTTTCTCAGTAGATAAAAAGAAAAATGCCTAAAATTTTCTGCAGTAAACGATTTCAAAAGGATCCGTGCAATACTGAAGTGTTGAGACGTGTTACATTAACTCTGGCAGAGAGATCCCTGAGATCCTTTAACAGCCCCTCTCTGTCAGCCCAGGTTGTGACTTTGGGTGCAAGAGCCCAAGCATTGCTATGGACTTGTTTTCTTTAGGTAGCTCACTGCTCAAACATTCCACGGGCCAAACCTGTTCCCTTGATTCATTCCCAGGTAGATGCACCAAACAGGTGTATTCTATCCACCTCTCAGGGGCTGTCAGCTGATAAAGATACTTTTCCATTTTAAAAGCTAATGTAAGCTCTCCTCTGGTAAACACAAGATTTGCATGTGGATTAAACATGCCTTTAGGGTTAACATCTTTGAATCATCCGTGGAAGGATATTTGAAACATTTTACTTGAGGAATGTCATTTCTGAGTTGTGTCAAAAATTAATGAGGGAAAAAAAACCAGGAACAAGCCAAAGTAGAGATAGCAGGACAAGTTGGTAATACAAAATGTAAAAGTAAAGCACAGATGAATTAAAAGTTGTTGTAAAAATACTATTTATTCTTGTGTGAGTCAACTGCTATGTGGGAAGAATAAACTTCTCAAATGAGAATTTTCTCATCAAAGTAATAATGAGCTTATTCTCTCATTAGAAAAAAGCAAGTCTCCTATATCTGGTTACAATGCACTCTGAAAGTTCCTATTTTGTGATAAATTAAGATGTGTGATAGTCAACTCTAATGTACAGTTTAAGAGAATTTCTCTCTCTCTCTCTTTTTTTTTTTTTGTATTTTATAGGGCCACATATGGAGGTTCCCAGGCTAGGGGTCTAATTGGAGCTGTAGCCACCTGCCTTCGCCAGAGCCACAACACCACCAGATCCAAGCTGCGTCTGCGACCTACACCACAGCTCACGGCAATGCCGGATCCTTAACCCACTGAATGAGGCCAGGGATCAAACTCTCAACCTCATGGTTCCTAGTTGGATTCATTAACCACTGTGCCACAGCAGGAACTCCAAGAGAATTTTTCTGTTCAAGTATTAGAAATTTCTGTGACAGTTTTGTATATTTCCTTGAATAAAAAATGACATTTAAACAGTTTTTGAAAACAACACTGCTGGTGACTCTGACAAGTCTGTGTTATGAAAGAAGGTTAAAAATAACAGGCCCTTGACGGTTCTGCCCTGGATTCACTTATTCCAGCGCAAAAGCACATTTACCCATAACTCTTCTTTCCTCCTTGATGTAGCACCTCAACGTATAATCCTAAATGTACGAAAATTTATTTTTCCGTAACAATGTAATTCCTATTGAGAGCTGCCGTTCCACCAGCAGTAGCACTTACTATCCATTAACCTCTTTCCCCTAACGTGAATAAATACTTTCTCCCGGGTTGTGTCTAATCTTAGGGGTTTACGTGTTAGGAAAGGTTCACCAGAAAAGAGAGAGGAAGGGTGTGTGTGTGTCTGTGTGTGTGTGTGTGTATGTGTTGTTGTGGTCTCTACACGCGGGTGGAAAAAGAATTTTCCACATTCAAAGTAAAGTACAGAGAAGACAACTTTATTGAGGCAAGAGACATTTAACCCAGAGGGCGGCCTTCCTGATAATCGGGGAGAGCTGACCCTGGGCGCGTGGTTGTGTTTATTGTTACAGCCCAGAGACAAAGGAGGGCCAGGAGAAGTCTTACCATGCACCTGCTGACCTGCTGATTGATGGAGCAAGAATCGGGTCTTCCAATACCCTTGCTGGTTGGTTGGGGCGTGTGTAAGCCTCCCATGGGGGGAGTGGTTAGGAGTGGGCCACACACCCTTCCTAGTATGGGGCGGGAAAGAGTAGGACAAGTTTCCGGCAGGGCGAGGGAGGCATCCTTCGGAACATTGTAATAAGTACAGTGAGGCAAGTGGGGTAATAAGGGTCTGGTAATTCTTATCTCAGCTGTAGGGTTTTTGAGTTTTATCTCCTTGGAGAGGCCTTGAAGTCCCACATATGTGTGTGTATTTCTATCTCTATTCGCCAGAGGAAATTTTTTAGGAACTGGTTCATGTGATTGTGGAGGTACGAGTTTAAAATCACAGGGTAGGCTGACAGGCTGGGACCCAGGGACCAGTTGCCGTTCAAGTCTGAAGACAGCCTGCTCTCAGACAGCTCTCTCTTTCGGGAACTTTAGTTTTATCTATTAAGTGATTGCAGAAGCCTATACATATTATGGACGATAACCTACTCAAAGTCTACTGATCTAAATATTAATTTCATCTTAAAAAAAAAAAAAACCTTCCTAGAAAACTCTGGAATAAGGAAGCAAATATCTGGCCACTTTGACCTTGCCAAACTGACACGTAAAATGAACCATCACAGTTTATTTTGCACTATGGTCGGGGGGTAAGAAAAGGGGGACCGTTTGGTCCTTGATGCCTTCAGTCCATGGTGACGTCTACGGAGACAGCCCGTGTCATTGTCCTCTTGGTCCTGCTCCCCTGACCTGTCAGGCGTGTGGTCTTGTGTGGTGCTGTGGGTAGGGAAACATCCTGCTGCTTCCTTAACGGCTAGTGCAGAAGAGTACCTGCAGAACTCTGTGGCATCTCTGCTGAGACGTGGGTGGGGCTCATTCTGGGAAGGAGTCCCGTCTCCTTGGAAACCATGGGGTGGCGCCCTGAGCCTGATGAGCTCAGGAACTTCATCCCTCTCCTCCCTTCTCTGTAGTTCTCAGAAACCGCTCACCAACTGCCCACCTGAGGAACCTTCCCTGTCTTAATCTGGATTGTTCTTTCACATCTGCATCTAAATCTTCTTTATTTTCACATGTGGTTAAACTTTTTGAACCTCAAGACTAGGTATTAGATTTCATTATTATGGTGGTTATTGCTCTTTGGTTCTGGTTTTGGTTTTTCACCATTGCTGCTTCTTTAGCAATGATGAAATATATAAAAAGTATAAAATAGACCTTTCATTTATTTATTCCATAAATGAAACACACAGTGTTGGGAAGTAGTGAACTACCAGGGAGATTATCTGCAGTTTGTTAAAAAAAAATTTCCTTTGTTGGTTTCTAGCTACTTGGAAACTCTTCTGACCATTATTAAAACTTATTTTAGGAAGTTCCCTGATGGCTCAGTGGGTTAAAGATCCAGCATTGTCACTGCTGTGGGTTTGGTCGCTGCTGTGGCGAGGGTTCAATTCCTAGCTCTGGAACTTCCCCATACCACAGATGGATAAAGCAAAAAACTCCTTATTTTATAATCATCTTTCTTTTTTCTTGCTCTCCCATACCATGGTAAGGACCAGGTCTCTCTAATGTTTATCTTGCACTTGCTCTGTGATGCTTGAAGACTTAAGTAATCCTACAACTGTCAAGAGCTGTAAGCAAGGGCAGACATTTTTTAAGATGTCCACCAGATGTCACTGTTGACCAGAGAAAAGGGACTAAATTGAGCTTTGAAACAAACAAGTGTTAATCCTGTCTTAATTCCAAACCTAGACGCGGGGGGAAAGGGCAGAAAACCAAACAAGTGAATCTCCAGTTGACCCTGACGTTAGGCAGGAAGTAACAACCCTTCCTCCAAGCCAAGGAATGCTAATCCTGCAGATGCTTTTACATTTCACTTGCATGTTATCCTAAAAATCCTGTATAGGTCGACGGGGGAGGGGTTTCTTCAGTAGCCAAACCGCAGGCAGCCTGGGACCTGGGTTCCGCCTGAGGCTTTGTGATCACAACAGCAGCAATCTTGGGCACGTTCTTTTAGTTTCTTTCTCAATAAAATAAGAATTTGAATCTGGCCATCCCTCCCAGTTTGAAAATATAGTCCTGGCTTCACAAATAAATTTCAGAGAAAGGGCTTTTTCAAGGTCACCGTTTCTTAGTTTATGAGTTTATACTAGAACTTGGGTTCCCCGCTTCACTCCTTAATGCATCCAGAGTCCACTGAGATGCGAAGCTTGGCCAAGCTGCTCCTTCTGCAGAAACAAAACAGATCTTCTGAGCAAACTGCCTTCTAAGAGCCATTTTTCCTTCTATACTTTTAGAAATGTTTATAATAAAAAATGGAACTAGGTAGGATTTATTGAAATATTTTGAGCTTTCAGGTTTTTTGGGGGGTGGGGAAAATGGATTGACTTAAAAAAATTTTTATTACAGTTGATTTACAATGCTGTGTAATCTGCTGTACAGCAGTGACCTAGTCATTATATATGTATACACACACACATACTTTTTCTATGTTCCGTCATGTTCTATCACAAGTGATGGGATAGTGGGACCTCATTGCTTATCTCGTCTAAAACTAATAGTTTGCGTCTATTAACCCCAAATTCCCCGTCCACCCCCCCCCCCCCACTCTTGACAACCATATGGGTTCTCCATGTCTGTGAGTCTGTTTCTGTTCTGTAGGTAGGTTCATCGGTGCCATATTTTACATTTCACATATATGTGGTATCTTATGGTATTTGTCCTTCTCTTTCTGACTGACTTCACTGAGTGTGAGAATCTCTAGTTGCATCCACGTTGTTGCAAGTGGCATTATTTTCTTTTTAATGGCTGAGTGGCATTCCATTGTGTATATATGTCACTTTTTTATGCATTCACCTGTCGTTGAACCTTTAGGCTGTGTTTCCATGTCTTGGCTATGGTGAATAGTGCTGCCAGGAACTTCTGGGTGCATGTATCTTTTTAGGCTTGGCATTTTAAAAAAGGAATTTTTAATGAATCAAAATAGAATATGTGTACATATATATGAATATTAAAACAAACACACGTTTACCAACTACCCAGCTTTACACAGAACTTATTTACCTCATTACACAAAGAACATTCAATTCTTTCTTGTCCACATGAAAATCATAAGAAAATTTAATTTTACTCCATAGAAAAAAAAATTTCTGGAGTTCCCTGATGGCTCAGCAGGTTAAGGATCTGGCATCACTGCTCTGGCATGGGTTTGATCTTTAGTCTGGGAATAACAAAGTCTGATTCTTCCAGGATTTTACCCTTTAATTTACTCTTAGCTCATCCCTAAGCTTCAGAAGGTAGAGGCAATAGTATCGTCTTGTCATTTCCATTCTGCCATTTTCATCTCTCTTCTGAGAGAGAAAAATCAAGTTAAAATTTAAACTGTATCTTCTTCCTGCCTATAATCCTTTGTTTTTATTCATTTTTTTGAAAAGTAATTTTATAATTTTTGATAATTTAGTGCAGTTGATTATATTTATAATTGTACCTTTCTTTGTTTTAAATGATAGGAGATTATAATTCTCAATGCTCACAATACAGATGTGTTGACAGAAAAAAATGCACAACGTAAATGTTGAGATGGCATTTTATTTGGCAGACTTTTTGAGGACTTCAAGGTCAGGAGTCAGCCTCTCATCTAGCTCTGAGGGGTTGTTCAGAAGAGAGAAGGGAAGCCAGGATTTATAGGAGTTTTGTAACAAAAACCAGGTGGGCGGAATATCACAAGATTACCATTAATTGAAGAAAACCAGACGTCTCAAGTCACAGAATTGGGTGCTTTTCTGTGTCTGGGAAGATGCAGAAGTCCGGGCTCATTGAAATCCTTGCTGACATAAGCGCCTAAGCTGTGGTGCCAGGATGCTGTGCTTGGTGGTCCCCAGTCTTCTCAGGGTGCACCCTTGGGGATGGCGACAGTGGCCGATGGCTGGATGGTGGGTGTCCCGTTTCCATCCTGAGTTCCCCCAGGGCCCTCTTGTGGGAGTGGCTGCCCCGGGATGGCTCGATGGCTGAAGCATCCTTGGTTTACTGATGTGGCAGGCAACATTTGTCATTCACACATGGTTCACTTCCTTTCTGGGAGACCCTTGGGGACGGCAGGAAGAGCAAGGGTTCCTAGTGGCCCAGAGAGGAGAAATTTCTAAGAAAGTGGACGTTTTCAGGGAGATGTCTGAGGCTGGACTGTCTATATAACATTTAAATTTATCTGCCATGAAGCAATTCCCACTGAGTTCTCGTATTGCGCATTAACTTTCAGCTGAGGGCTGCATCGTGTAGAGATTGTCCTTTGGAGGGTGAAGGGACCAGAGCAATAACAGAGAAAATTCATCCCAAGAAGGGAATTCGAATACAAAAGGATGAAGAAAAACCCAACTCCCGAAGCTCTCAGGATATTTAGGGTGGTTTTTATTAGCCTTTTGCATGTGAATATTACAAAAGATTATTGTCCTTGTGGTGAAAGATTGGCAATACCTAGAGCCCTGATATCGGAGTTACCCAAATGCAACTACATCCCAATATCTGTAACCTGCGTTTGTTGGAAAT